>NC_140565.1:31883005-31960505 GCF_057381845.1 Rhamphochromis longiceps | reverse complement strand
TGCGAACCTTCTCTTAACCTGTGTGTTTAGAGACGAGAGTTAATTAAACTTACTGAGTGTGCACCTGGGACTCTTTCTCTCTGCTCATCTTTATTGACTCATGTTGTGTTCAGCGTTTCCAAAGTCTATCTGGTAAACAAACCTGGGCTGCGGGGGATGCACCTGGGATTGTTTTTTCTCACCTCAGTTTTTTCGCCTTCTGGCAGCTATGTTTTTTCTTCCTGTTCTTATGAGTCTAAATATTAAACCCTGTTCCAAGAATTCTACGCCGGTGCAGCCCCCTCTAGCTTCTGCTCGGTGGCTACTGGGTGACGCCTTGTCTGGGGATCCTCAGCTCTTCCCATGAGGGTGGCACGGATGCCCCTCCGGTGGTCCTCCTTGGGCAACAATTCTGACGGCTAAAGAACCAAATGGGACAGGCCAAAAAAAAAAAAAAGAATTCTACCTTTTTCCAGAGGATCTTTTTGAGTGCCTTGATTTTAACTGAATCCAAAAAAGCTGGATCTCCACATTGTTGAGGGAATAATAGAATAGAATTCAACTTTATTGTCACTGCACAAGTACAAGTCAACAAAATGCAGTTTGCATCCATCCAGAAGTGCTTTAGCGATGATATAGATATATTACAAATATATATTAGCAATAATGTAGATATATAAATATATTACAGAAATCGGTCTGTTATAGGTATGAGAGTACAAAATATGGGGCCATTTTGGGTATGTTATAATGTTCACGGTATGAAGGTATGTTATGAATATGCTATAACTATAGGTATGTACAGGCTGTAGTGGTGTACAAGCTGTGAACAGGATATAAATATGAGAACTATACAGAAATATGAACTATGCAAGTTATAAACAGTTGTAAAATTAAAATTATCGTATTATACAGAATGATTATTTATACAGAATTATACAGTAGTGCAGTTAAGATAAGTGAAATATGTGGATAATTTCTACAGAGGTTATATAAAGTGCTAGTGGTTGTGAGTGGTGGTTCAGTCCATGTTATTCTTGTGTGTATGAGAGTACAGTTGTCCATTGGTTTGTTTTTGTCCATTGTGTGTGTTTAGGTGGTTGTGTGTATTTTCAGTCCATGAGTTTAACGTGGGTCAGATGTCAGGAAGCAGAGTTCAGGAGTCAGGTGAATAAGGTTACCATGATGAGTCTGTGAAGGTTCTCACTCATCCAGGTCTGTGATGGACCGAGCAGTGAAGGAAACTTAGGCACAGGTTAAAGTCCAAAAAAAAGATTTTTTATTTAACCCAAAAAACATAATTGGTTAACTCATGCAAAAAGAATCAAAATCTTGGGCCCATAAAAGAGGTCAAAATATCAAAACTCTACTCAAAGTTGACAACACAACTAATAACTCAAACAAACTGACCTAACTTAACGAGACAAAGGGGAAACTTAAATAGTGGCTGATCAGCCCACAAAAAACACAAGAAGGAGTAAAACACACAAAACCTAACTAAACCAAACATAATGAACTCCAATTCCCCCCCATGGTCCCGAGTTATGGCATGAACCAATTTGTAGTCTTCCTTTAAAGCTCGCTCCGCCCCTTTTCCACCTCTTGGCTCCTTAATCAAGGGACTGGAACAGCTGCAACTAAGGTAACTCAGAAAACAAAAAATTAATCATACATAACAGTGTAAACTAAAATGTGCGCACTTATTTTAGAATGCAGTGTTGTGTCTGTGAAGGTTCTCAGCCATCCAGGTCATCGTAGTCAAAGGAGCTTGCAAAGAAAAGCGTCTGGACTTCTTTAAGTTACTTGAAGACGTTTCACCTCTCATCCGAGAAGCTTCTTCAGTTCTAAGGTCAAATGGTGGAGAGTCCCAGATATAAACCTAGTGGGAGTAACCCCCCACAGAGGGACAAAAGGACCCCCTGATGATCCTCTAATTGCCTGAGCCAAGATGTGAAACTGGGTGTGGGTCACAATCAGCCGAGGTTTTGGGTGATTAGGTAGAGGATGTACATGTCAGTTCCCTGAATTGTTTGTTGTGGAAAATTTAACAATAACCCGCAACACACCCAGTGAGCTTGATTTGAAGTGGGTTTAATAAACACATTGCAATGTGGAGAGAGCATCCCAGTGAAACATCAGGACCACCTCTGAATTGTGGCCACCGTCCTTACATCTTATATACAGAGACACAGACAAAGAACATTCCACAAACTCTTACAAAGCGCATCTTTGGTCTCGTTCTCTTGGTGGCGCTGTCACTTGGTGTTCACTCGCTCTGCGGTAGAGTATCACTTCCTGTTCCTGCTCAAACACAGTGGTGTTTCTGAGTAGCTTATTTGCTTAGCGATTTAAATGAACAACTTTTACATACATTCTTTTTTCATAGTATAATCTTCACGTGCTTCATCCGAAGCACACTTTCTGTGTACTTACTACCTAATTTATAGCTAAAGTATTCACTCACTGTCTCTGTACTGTTTCGCTAGCTTAGCTTAGCTCGTAGCCGACTCATTAGCACCATGGCTACTTCACCTGTCCCTCCTGCACTTTCTTGCTCATTGTGTCAGATGTTTAGTTACTCCTCGGCCTCCTTTAGCAGTAATGATATCTGTAACAAATGTGGCATACAGTGGGGCAAAAAAGTATTTAGTCAGCCACCGATTGTGCAAGTTCCCCCACCTAAAATGATGACAGAGGTCAGTAATTTGCACCAGAGGTACACTTCAACTGTGAGAGACAGAATGTGAAAAAAAAAAATCCATGAATCCACATGGTAGGATTTGTAAAGAATTTATTCGTAAATCAGGGTGGAAAGTATTTGGTCAATAACATTGGCAATAACAGAGGTCAAACGTTTACTATAGGTCTTTACCAGGTTTGCACACACAGTAGCTGGTATTTTGGCCCATTCCTCCATGCAGATCTTCTCGAGAGCAGTGATGTTTTGGGGCTGTCGCCGAGCAACACGGACTTTCAACTCCCGCCACAGATTTTCTATGGGGTTGAGGTCTGGGGACTGGCTAGGCCACTCCAGGACTTTCAAATGCTTCTTACGGAGCCACTCCTTTGTTGCCCGGGCGGTGTGTTTTGGAAGACCTGTTGGAAGACCCAGCCTCGTTTCATCTTCAAAGTTCTCACTGATGGAAGGAGGTTTTGGCTCAAAATCTCACGATACATGGCCCCATTCATTCTGTCCTTAACACGGATCAGTCGTCCTGTCCCCTTGGCAGAAAAACAGCCCCATAGCATGATGTTTCCACCCCCATGCTTCACAGTAGGTATGGTGTTCTTGGGATGCAACTCAGTATTCTTCTTCCTCCAAACACGACGAGTTGAGTTTATACCAAAAAGTTCTACTTTGGTTTCATCTGACCACATGACATTCTCCCAATCCTCTGCTGTATCATCCATGTGCTCTCTGGCAAACTTCAGACGGGCCTGGACATGCACTGGCTTCAGCAGCGGAACACGTCTGGCACTGCGGGATTTGATTCCCTGCCGTTGTAGTGTGTTACTGATGGTGACCTTTGTTACTTTGGTCCCAGCTCTCTGCAGGTCATTCACCAGGTCCCCCCGTGTGGTTCTGGGATCTTTGCTCACCGTTCTCATGATCATTTTGACCCCACGGGATGAGATCTTGCGTGGAGCCCCAGATCGAGGGAGATTATCAGTGGTCTTGTATGTCTTCCATTTTCTGATGATTGCTCCCACAGTTGATTTTTTCACACCAAGCTGCTTGCCTATTGTAGATTCACTCTTCCCAGTCTGGTGCAGGTCTACAATACTTTTACTGGAGTCCTTCGAAACCTCTTTGGTCTTGGCCATGGCGGAGTTTGGAGTCTGACTGTTTGAGGCTGTGGACAGGTGTCTTTTATACAGATGATGAGTTCAAACAGGTGCCATTCATACAGGTAACGAGTGGGGGACTAAAAAGCTTCTTACAGAAGACGTTACAGGTCTGTGAGAGCCAGAGATTTTCCTTGTTTGAGGTGACCAAATACTTATTTTCCACCCTGATTTACGAATAAATTCTTTACAAATCCTACCATGTGGATTCATGGATTTTTTTTTCACATTCTGTCTCTCACAGTTGAAGTGTACCTCTGGTGCAAATTACTGACCTCTGTCATCATTTTAAGTGGGGGAACTTGCACAATTGGTGGCTGACTAAATACTTTTTTGCCCCACTGTATTTGCAGCTCCGGAGGCCAGGATTACTGAATTGGAGACTCTGCTTCGCACCCTTCATTCACCCATAGCTAGCCAGGCCCCTGTAGCTGGTGCAGCTGAAGATAGCGTAGGCCCCGCTAGCTGTTCCCCGGCAGACCCCAAGCAGCTGGGGAAAGAGGGCGGCTGGGTGACGGTGAGGAGGAAGCATAGTCCTAAACAGAAGCCCCAGGTACACCACCAACCCGTTCATGTGTCTAACCGTTTTTCCCCACTCAGCGACACACCCGCCAGGGGTCAAACTCTGGTAATTGGTGATTCTGTTCTCAGTTCATTAGTGCATAAGCCAGTATCAAATATAACTGGGAAATGATCCGAGATCCCAGCGTTACTTATATCCTTGATACAAATGTCCAGACCATATGAGAAAAACAAGTCCAAAGTATGTCCTTTAACATGCGATGGGTCATTAACCCACTGAGCCAGGTTAAAAGAGTCCGTTAAAGCAAGGAAGTCTTTAGCAAATGGGTCATCCTTACAGCAAGTGTGTATGTTAACATCACCGACAATGAGAACACAACCATATTTAAAAACGGAGCCTAGGAGATCAGCAAAGTCCGTGATAAAATATTTGCTGTAGTTAGGTGGTCGATAAACCACCACGCAGAGTGTTGTCGCGGATGCAGTCATCTCTAATAATTGGACTTCAAAGCTAGAGTAGGTAGGTGAGGGTAGCTGCCGAACTGCATAAGAATTTTTAAAGACCAAGGCTACGCCGCCACCCCTACCAGTAAGTCTTGGTGAGCTAAAAGCGACACAGTCCGATGGAAGACGTTCAGTAAAAGGGATGAACTCATCAGGAGATGCTGATTAATTACACCATTATCCCAATAAGTCAAGGTAAAGGGATTTATGTTGTGTCCTTCTAATCCACAAAAGCAAGAATCCTTCAAAACTTTTAAAATCTCTTTGACGTACAAACAAAATAAACATATTGAGGCATCCAGGAGAAATTTAAAAATTAGATTCTTTTCCTGTTTCAGGAAATACACACATGACTATTATAGCAATTACTGCAGGGGTGGTAGTACTCGTATGCATCCTATCGTCAGTCTGCCTGGTGCTGTACTGCAAAAGGAAAAGAGGTAAAAGTACATTCTGCCTGTACTACTGAAATAATTTGTATATTTGTATCAATCTTATGGATCCAAAACATGTCTCAGGTCAGCAAGAAAACAGCATGACAGCGTCAGAGAGTGGTGAACCCAACATGTAAGTAAATATTGTGAATAAAAATGCACACCGTGCTATTAGTTATCATATTGGAGAACATTTTTATCATGGAGTTAGGACCAGTTTTCTCACACGTGAATCTAAATATTCCCTAGAGCCAGTTTAGTCAAATAAGGATTCCCTACTTGAGATCTTACTTTGATGAATTCAGCTTAGCCAAAAATAATTTCAGTAAAAAGTTCCAGAATAAGAGTTCAAAAACTCCTTCAGTCTGACAAACGGAAATTCAAACAATAAAGATGAATTGTAATCGTTGTAATGCCTTTACCTGGTGCAAATGGATTTTATTTACAGTGCACATTACAGTGTAATGTTCTAAAGTAAAAGCAAAGTAAAATTTTATTTATATAGCACCTTTTAAGACAAAAGTCACAAAGTGCTTCACAGAATCAGAAACGGGCATACAACTCCAAACAAACAAAATCAACCAAAAGCAAGTTTAAACAGATACATTTTTAACTGCTTTTTACAAGAAATGACTGAGTCCAGAGATCTCAAACGCAAAGGGAGCGAGTTCCAGAGTCTGGGGGCCACTGATACGAACGCTCTGTCACCTTTTGTTTTAAACTTGTATGCTGGACAACCAGCAAGCCCTGGTCACATAACCTAAGAGACCTGCTGGGGTGATAAGGAAGAAGATCAAATTCAAATTCAAATTCAAATTTTATTTGTCACATACACAGTCGTACACAGTACAATATGCAGTGAAATGCTTAGACAACTGCTCATGACCTAAAGAAAAAAAGACTATGAATAGGATAGGAAATAAATATGAAAATTAAAATGAAGGGTAAATTTAACTAGTAAGGAATAAAATAAAATATAAAAATTAAAACCCAAAATCCTACAGGGAGCACACTTAATTCAAACTGAAAGTCCAGTAAATATTCAGGAAATTTATGTTAAATTACACTTAAAATCTAAATTTACATGTGATATTATGTAAAATTAACACTGAATTGTAATTTTAAAGCAGAAAGTGCTACTGCTGTAAGTAAGCCTAACAGCTTCCAGATCACTTATATTTCTGGAAAGATGGCAAGAAGGGCATCACTGCTCATTTCTACAATCTCTCAAATGTTGGAATACAAGCCTTTGTCCCATAAAAATGTCTACTAAAACCTACAAATGAAGAGTTATCCTGGAAAAATTATTATAGATGTTTTAAGACCGTAAAACCTCTCACTACACACTTTATACACTTTTCTCAGACAGGCACGAACCTTTTCACACGTTTCTCTTTTGTTTAAACACTCTTAAAGTTCAAACCTTCATAGAAACATAAGTCCAGTATTACCAAATGAAACCATGCAAAACGTTTCGTCGGCATTGTTGTGTTGAGGAGAAAACTTACAAACATACAGTAGGCCACAGCACTTCAGGGTTACACTGCTCGCGATCGAAGATTTATATAAATTCGACAACCTAAACGCCTTTTGTACTGTACAGCAGCGGTCTCCAACCTTTTTTGCACCACGGACCAGTTTAATGTCAGAAAATATTTTCATGGACCGGCCTTTAAGATGTCGTGGATAAATACAACAAAATAAAATGATACAGACAAAGAAAAAAACTGTGGTATTTTGTAAATATAATAATAAACGCGCATTCACTGTGTAATTGTGTAACTTTATTAGCAGCGTACTCCTGAAACCAACAACGCTGAGAGTAACATCCTCCTCTCTGCTTTTTGATGCTCTCTAGTCGCTATGGTAACGCGTAAATAGTTCTTTCAAAATAAGACACATGACTACAACACGAGACCCAGGGGAAACCAACTTAACGATTAAAAACCCTGAAAACCATACACTTCCCACCCGAGCCTCAACTCTCGTGGCCCGGTACCAAATGAGCCCGGGTGTTGGGAACCGCTGCTGTACAGGAGACACGGCACTAGATTGATTGACAATGGTCTACACAGCAATCAGAACGCACAACACAATGTGCTGTAAAAAATAAATAATTAAAAAACAGCGAGTGACCACTGTACAATAATTTCCAGTAGCACTGCTGATATATGAAATGTTGAGTTTTGAGGTTGTATTGAAACAAGTGCATTGTACTAGAAAAAGGCGTTTGAAGGATTATTTTAAATTTATGAAAAAGCCTTTATGTAGAAAACGTAACAAAAAAACGAAAAGATAAAAAATAACACATGGACACTTTTGGCCACAAACAAGCTGAAGGTATGGTGATGTTTTTTAAATAAACTCAGAGTATTAAAAACACTTAGAGCCAAATTTATTTATCAGCAGCATCACTAGTAACAAAAACACAATTTAGTTTTCGCTGTAAAAATCGATTAAACTGAATTTACGTGTTTCCGGTTAATGTGGAGGTCACGTGTTTCCTGTTACTGTGGAAGTCATGTGTTTCCAGTTAGTGTTTTTTTTTGTTTTGTTTTTTTCCAAGTTGAGTTAAACTTTATTAAACTGTAGATTCATACATTCGCTCCACATCACAGTAATCAGAATTTTGCCCTTACATGATAAATGTTCCATCTAAAACTTTTCATGTTTACTTATTTCATATTTGTTGCTACGCTGCATAAGAAAAGATGCAGAAAGGGCCCTTCATGAGAAGATTTGGTGCTGTAACAACATACAAATATGAAATAAATGATTCCTCATAGAATTGTTTTTATTTTGTTTCCATAAAAGCAGAAATAGAACACGACCACATCCAGTCCAGGTGCCGCTCTGGTTGGAGGATGTTGAGCAGAAACCCTTGGTCAACATTGGAAACATTAAAAGTCAGTGTGGGGGGAGACGTGTGCCCGTCATCGGACTACGCACACATCCAGAATACAGAACTTGGCTCTACAAGTAGGGCAGGGAACCCTGCTGGACAACCACGTCTCCGGTGTCTGCTCGTCTAGACGGCTGGCGAACCATCGACCCAGACACAACAGACACCACATGGGTCTGCAGTGACACTGCTGGCAGTCTGAATCGTCATCATCGGTCTCTGCTTCGTGGCAAAGCGTGACCAGTTTGGCGTTTGCTGGAACCTGCATGCGGCCGATACAGGGCTCTAACTCCTGTCCGTGGGGGAGGGCATACGGCTGATTGAGGTCCACCTGAGCCTTGAACGTTTCCAAAAAGAGTTCACTGAGCGTTCGATGGATCACCACATTAGGAGAGTTTCTGATGGGAGCCCGGAGCTTCTCCCGGAGCTCTGCGTACTCCGTAGAGTTGAGCTTGATATTGAATGGTGTGACAGCAGGGTTAATGCTGTCAACTCTCAGGGTCAGGATCTCTGTGGGCGAGGCTGAATCCGGACTCAGGTGGTGCTGTGTGGACTCTGTCACTGTGACGTGGCAATCGCTCTGCAGGGCCATGTAAATGTGATACGTGGTCACCTTTAACACCCAGGTGTCAGTGACGATGACTCTAGCTCCCGGTGCTCCTGTAGCAAACTTATCTATGTGTCTGAACTCAGTGTTGATGCTGACTGCCACAGAGCCCCAGCTGGAGAAAGGGGGCTGCACATGGGCCTGCAGCACCTTACTGATTGGATGATTGTGCCAGCGACGCCGGGACCAGTAGAAGACAATTATCCAGCTGACCGACTGGAGGCAGAGAGACAGAAGGAGAAACGCTCTCCAGTTGTCACTAACCTGGTAAATGTTAACCAGGTTTTTTTCTGGAGCAGCGACACACATTCCCATGTAGTAACCTAAAGGCAGCGCGGAGTGGACCACGATGGTGATGCTGGTCCTTCTGATGTGATACTGGATGAAGCCCACGTCCTCGCTGCCCAGCCACAACGAGAACAGGTTCTGGATGGTGAGGCTGGCCGAGCGGAACTCATTGGGCGTGAACACGAAACAGAAGGAGAGGACGACGTAAGCCAGAGTAAACGACAGCTCCGGGCTCTCCATACTACTGCCAAGGTCCTTTTTTTTTTTTTTTTTTTTTTTTTTTTTTTCCATACTTTAATTAAATTTATGCACATATTACTGTCACGGTCTGCGGAGGCAGACCGTGCGGAAATGTGTGTGGTGGACCCAGGAGCGAACACAAGCGAGGATGCAGGAGTGGAGTTAAACAAAAGCGAGCCTTTTATTCTGGCTGATGAAAGGAACAAAACAGAGTGAGGGCAGCATAAGAGTAATAGTTCAAACAGAAACCTAAACTGGACATAAACTAAGGAAAAGCTATGGCTGGAGATACGGAACACAGGGGGTGGTAACACAGACGACGCGACACAGACTACATGAAACACAGAGACTAAATACACAAGAGGGATGATCAGGGGAAGTGGCCACACATGGGAACACAGCTGACACAGATAAACATAACAAGACAAGGCAGGAGTAAACAACACTGACGGGAGACTGTCAAAGTAAAACAGGAAGTACACAGAGGTGCAAACAGGAGGAGAGAGAGAGCACGGGCATAGTGGGCTGGGGAAACATGGAATGAAACACAAGGAGGGGAGATGAGGGCTCACAGATACATAGAGGGGCACACAGGGGATAAGAGTCACAAGGGGAAGTCAAATAAGGAACAACATAACAGGACAACTCAGGAAACATGACCTAAATAAGGAACGAAATACAAAAATACAAGAAACTAAGAATACTGGGCCCACTTGGCCCAGGACCATGACATCACCCCCCCCCCCCCTTAAGGGCTGGCACCAGACAGCCCAAACACAGAAAAAACCAAACGGAAAACAACCCAGGGCGGGCGGCGGGGGCCCAGGACGGAGGGCCAAAACAAAAACTACCACCAGAAGCACAGGGGACAGTCCAGAAATCAGTCCAGCGGGCCAACCCAAAGGGCAGCAGCACCAGAGTCCGAACAGTTCAGGGGGCCGACCGTGCGGACGGCAACGGCGGCGACACGGAAACAGTTCAGGGGGTCGGCCGCGCGGAAGGCAACGGCGGCGACGAAGGAGACGACGGAGCAGTTCAGGGTTCCGACCGCGCGGAAGGCAGCGGCGGCGGCGAAGGAGACGACGGAGCAGTTCAGGAGGCCGGCCGCGTGGAAGGCAGCGGCGGCGGCGAAGGAGATGACGGAGCAGTTCAGGAGGCCGGCCGCGCGGAAGGCAGCGGCGGTGACGAAGGAGACGGAGCAGTTCAGGAGGCCGGCCGCGCGGAAGGCAGCGGCGGCTCTCCAGTGTTAGGCGTGCTGGCCATGGCCCGGTGGGCACAGGACCAGTCGAGGCAGGACCAGACGAGGACGAAGACTCTGAGGCTGGGCCAGGCGAAGGTGAGGCTGAAGCCGGAGCTGAGGCTGAGGCCGGACTGGGCGACGTTGAAGGCTACGACGGGGCCGGACCAGGCGAAGCACAGGCTGAAGCTGGACCAGGAGGAGCAGAAGCCAAAGTCGAAGTTGGACCAGACGAGGACGAAGACTCTGAGGCTGCAGCAGGCGAAGCACAGGCTGGAGCTGCAGCAGGCGAAGCACAGGCTGGAGCTGCAGCAGGCGAGGATGAAGACTCTGATGAAGCTGGACCAGGCGAGGACGAGGCGGCCGCAGGTGGCAGCTGGACAGGCTCCTCGGGCCCTCCAGCTGACGCGGCGCGAGGCTGAACGGGCCCCTCGGACCCTCCAGCGGAGACAGGTGGCTGAACGGGCCCCTCGGACCCTCCAGCGGAGACAGGTGGCTGAACGGGCCCCTCGGACCCTCCAGCGGAGACGGGTGGCTGAACGGGCCCCTCGGACCCCCCAGCGGAGACGGGTGGCTGAACGGGCCCCTCGGACCCTCCAGCGGAGACGGGTGGCTGGACGGGCCCTTCGGACCCTCCAGCTAACGTGACGTGAAGCGGTGGTGTCACCGCAGGGTGCCGGATAGGCACACCTGGGAGTCCAACAGCAGATGCAGGACAAACAGTTATGTAGGCCCCTGGCTGGACTAGGAGCTGAGGAAACACAGGCTGCTGAGGCACAAACCCAGAGAGAGAGAAAGCAGGTAGAAAACAGTCTATAGGGCTTAACATCTTGGCACGAAAAACCATGAAGTGAACAGTGGTAGGGACCACCAGTTCAGAGCCAGCAATCATTAGGTTCCCAGAGTCTGCATCAGTCCAAGGTGGCTCACAGGTTACTGGCCCAGTCTCAGTAATCCTAGGAGAGGCCAACATAAGCTGGTTGGACTTAACCGATGGTAGTGTGCGGCTCAGAGGAGCTGGTTCAACCATACGGAAAACAAGAATTGCCACTCGATCCACAAAAACAAGGCTTAGATCATCAGGAGCCAACTCCTGAAAAAACAGTAAATACACTGGTATGGACCTAACCAATGTCACCGTGGTAGCATGACTGTGGTGTGTTGGATGGATGTGTTTGTTGGAACCTGCACCCGCAGTGATCTGTGGCGTCAGAGTGATGACTATATTGAGTGGAGAGACAGATACAGGTAAAACGGTACGTAAACCATTGACTGAAGCAGGTGACACTTCAGGCTGAGAGTGAGTGGTTACAACATTGTTCGAGGCTAAAATCTTATCCAGTGATGAGTTCACAGAGACAGGAGAAAACGGTGTCACATTAACCCTGATCTCAGCCTCCATCTCCTGAGTGGAGGTACTGGTGCTGGAGCAAAACAGTTCAGAATCACCCTGTGTATGACCTTCAGGAAGACAGAATTCATATTGTGACGTTACACAGTCCAGGTTACCATGATCAGCATTTATGTTTTCATCTTGACAGGTTAGAGTGAGTTCATGATCGGCATTCACCGTTTTCAGTTCATTAAACACAAGAGTAGCAGGGAAAACAGGATCACTAGTCATGTTACACTTTAATTCATGATTTGCCAACTCTGCAATATCCTTGCTTACTGTGGCTTCAGAGGGCCCCGGAGGTGAGAAAACACAGTTCTTGAGGTCAGGCTCAGAAACAGATAGCTCAGACTTGGATGGAACCTCAGACATGGTAAAAGACACAAAAGGAAACACCTTCACCCCACTACTCACACTATTACCCTGAGAATCAGTGGAAGTCTCTTTCAGTCTATGTGTAGATTTTGTGGTCCCTGCAGGATTGAGTGAAGCAGTCATGATCGACTGAGAAGGACTGTCTCTAGCCTGTGGCTTGGTGAATAGCTCATTGCTAGCCATATCACCGGCTAGGTCTGTAGTTACTTCACATGCCGTCCGCTCAGAGGAAACTTGGGGTGACAGAACAGGTTCACTCACCTCCGAGCGTCGGGTGATGCGGTGACGACGCGAACGCCGTTTTTTCTTGGCCGTGGGCCCCGTTAACGTGGAAAGTGGAGCCTCCTGCGGTGACGCAGAGGCTGAGGAGGCGAGTGTTGGCGGAGCGTCAGGCGGGAGCTCCTGGCAACTCCGGGGGCCCCCAAAGGCCAGGCGTGTCCCGCGGAAAATCTCACCGTAGTGAGGAGCGAGCCCTGGCTTCCCCCGTAGCTCCTCCTCCAGTTGCGCGCATGCGGCGCTCTGCCGCTCCTCGAGGTCGAAATCCACTGCCTCCACAGCATCCTCGTGTCGCACCGTGGAGGGCGAGACATGCCGTAGCGACGAGCGACGTGAACGCCGCTTCCTTTTTGAAGTGGTGGTGGGCGAAACGTGGATCTCTGTGGCGACCGGCTCCTCGTCTTCCGACCACATCCGCGCCAGATAATAAGCGGGAGAAGAGTAGTCCGACCGAGGCGGCGAGGGCGGGCGGCCGGTCCGAGGCGGGGCGACTGGCGGGAGCTCCTCCTCGGAGATAAGCCAGGGCTTCCAGCGTAGCTCGTCCTCCCGATACGCCCGCAACACCTGCTGCCGCTCCTCCTCACCGAAGTCAACAGCCTCGGGCATCTCCGTGCAGTCAGGCGGTGGCGAAGATGCGGAAGCCGATGAAGCGGGAGCCAACGGTGTGTCGGTGGTGAGCCTCACCGTTCCGACTCTGACTGCCACTGGCTCATGAGGCAGTGGGGTAACATCGCAACAGCATGGCTCTGGCGAAGGCGCACGCACACCGGGCTGCTGCGGCTGCGGACGGAGTTGGAGAGTGGTGACGAGAAAGTCAACGATCAGTGGGTGTAGTGCCTCCCATAACCAGGGAAATACAGACGCGCATACTCCCACTTGGCGGGCTAACTCCTCCCGTTCCTCCACTCCGGAACACTGCAGCCATTTAGTACATAGCGACTCCACCGTCTGGATGATCTTCCTCTCGTGTGTCGCTGGGTCCGGCATGGTCGCGTCGTACTGTCACGGTCTGCGGAGGCAGACCGTGCGGAAATGTGTGTGGTGGACCCAGGAGCGAACACAAGCGAGGATGCAGGAGTGGAGTTAAACAAAAGCGAGCCTTTTATTCTGGCTGATGAAAGGAACAAAACAGAGTGAGGGCAGCATAAGAGTAATAGTTCAAACAGAAACCTAAACTGGACATAAACTAAGGAAAAGCTATGGCTGGAGATACGTAACACAGACGACGCGACACAGACTACATGAAACACAGAGACTAAATACACAAGAGGGATGATCAGGGGAAGTGGCCACACATGGGAACACAGCTGACACAGATAAACATAACAAGACAAGGCAGGAGTAAACAACACTGACGGGAGACTGTCAAAGTAAAACAGGAAGTACACAGAGGTGCAAACAGGAGGAGAGAGAGAGCACGGGCATAGTGGGCTGGGGAAACATGGAATGAAATACAAGGAGGGGAGATGAGGGCTCACAGATACATAGAGGGGCACACAGGGGATAAGAGTCACAAGGGGAAGTCAAATAAGGAACAACATAACAGGACAACTCAGGAAACATGACCTAAATAAGGAACGAAATACAAAAATACAAGAAACTAAGAATACTGGGCCCACATGGCCCAGGACCATGACAATTACAATCTCTCGTTGGGAGACAACATTAGTGCAACAACATCTTGAAAAGGTTGAATAAGAAACCAAACGAAAAAAACCCCAAAAACAAAACAAAAAACCCCCCAAAAAAACAAAAACACATATATACATATACATAAATATATGAAGGCCATTTTTATGACATATAACAGTTTCCTTTCTGCGAACACTTTAACATACATGTGGCTTACTTAGTACACCAAAAACACAATCATTAAAAGGATAGAGATTGAGTCCCATTGTCGAATATCAAAGCAGCCTCTTTACATGAATCCCTCAGTAATTCTAAAGATGACAAAAAAGATTTTAATTCAATTTTCAATACAGTTAGGGAAGGTCTTTTACTTTGCCATTTGCATTTGTGTATGTGGTATTTGCCCATAATTATCACCACCTTGTGTAGCATGGACAGTTCCTTAGATGGATCACCATTATTAAATAAAACTTGTGTTAGAGTCAGTGGGGTCATCCCATCTATTCTTATACTCAACCAGTCTACTAAATCTTGCCAGAAGTCAGTTGTTACTGAGCAGGAAAAAAACAAATGATCAATACTTTCCACATTTTGTGAACAAAATCCACATGGCTCTACCTCAAACCCAAACCTTTTTTAAGCATTTCAGCTGCTGGGTAATATCCATTAATTATTTTAAATTGCATTTCTTTGACTTTGGGGGGGATAGGCCATTTTAAAAAGTGCGTATATTTGTTCGTTATTTTAATATTACTCCCTTTTAGTTTTGTGTTAATGTTAAAGTCGTGAAATAATTTGTTTTTAAATATCTTGTTCATGGTTTTATTATTACAGTTTTTATCCGTCAAAGGAATCTGGTTTAGATGTAAAGAAGGTAGACTAATTTGTGCCTTAGAGTAATACAAATAACCTTGAATCAAACTCAACAGAGGTAAGGGGATTGCCTTACAAACCTTGTCATATTCTCTAAGGGAACACTGAATGTTAAACTTAGCATTAAAAACACCCACTGAGAGAAACTGACCCCTTTCATCAAGTAAATCTGTTATAAAAATTGTGTTTTTTTCAAACCACTCTTTAACAAACAATGACTTCTTATTAATTGTAATTGTTCTGTTATTCCACAAGGTGGAGCAATGTGGTGAAAAGTTATGGGCAAACACCATCTTCCAATAAGACAAGACCTGCTTATGATATTCTGACAGTTTCACAGGCAACTTCAATATATCAAAATCACATTTCAGGAGAAAATCCAACCCTCCCACCTTTTTGAAAATATTTTTTGGGATATGGAACCATATGGAGTCAGGTTTCAAGAGGAAGGCTTTTATCCAGTTTTTTTTAAATACTCCAACCATTGATTGAAAATCAATTGACTTTATACCACCTTTAGCGTAATCTTTGACAAGTTGTGATTTTTTAATGTAATGTGTTTTATTGCGCCAAATGAATTGATAGATTATAGAGTTAATCTTTTTAATACTTTTCGGGGTAATGTATAGTGAGTAAGCTGGATAAACCATCTTTGAGACGCCCTCTGATTTGGATAATAGATTGCGTCCAAAAATTGTAATATCTCTCGTCAACCAATGATTTAGTGTTTTGGACATGCCATCAATTTTGTCTTTTAGGTTTTTTGATTCTCTAGTGTTGATGTCTTTGTCTAAATAGATGCCTAGATACTTAACTTCATTTTTCACTGGAATCGTCCTCATGCTATTTTCCAAGCAATCATAAAGTGGCAAAAGTTCACACTTCTTTAGGTTCAGACACAAGCCTGAAGCTTTAGAAAAAATTGAAATGACATTCAATGCTTTCTTGAGTATTGATTTATCCTTTAAAAATATTACTGTGTCGTCTGCAAACTGACTTATTTTCAGTTCAATATCAAAAATGTTTATTCCTTCAATGTCTGAATGGTTCACAATGAGGTAAGCCATTAATTGAGTGCAAAGAATAAATAATTTTGGAGAAATTGGGCAACCCTGTCGAATTCCACAGAATATGTCTATCCTAGATGTTATGCCTGGATTGAGCGAAACATAACTATAAATTTGCTTGTAGAACAGTTTGATCACTTTGCAAAATTTGTTTCCAAATCCAAAAAGTTCTAAAGATCTAAATAAAAAATTATGGTCTATTGAATCAAAAGCTTTAAAAAAGTCAATAAAAAGTATTAAACTTTCTGAATTAATAAAGGATCGATAGTCAATCATATCTAATATCAATCTTATGTTATTATGAATCTGCCTTCCTTTAATACATGCTGATTGGCACTCATCAATCAATTTGGTTAAGACGCTTTTAAGCCTATTTGCATATACTAAGGCTAATAATTTGTAGTCGTTACATAAAAGTGTTATGGGTCTCCAATTGTCTAGCATTTGTAAATCTTTGTTTGGTTTGGGTAATAAGGTTATTAATCCTGCTTTCATTGTTGGGGATAGTTCTTCATTTTTTAAACAATCCAAAAAGCCATTAAATAACAAATCTTTAATGTCTTGCCAAAAGGTTTTATAAAATTCAATCGTTAGACCATCAATTCCAGGTGATTTTCCATTTTTCATTTGTTTTAGAGCTGTATCTAATTCGGATATTTTCAAATCTTCTTCTAACCATGTTTTATCATCCTCTTCCAATTTTTTAACCTGATCTTTAATCATATCAAAAAAGATATCTGCATTTTCTTTTTCAGTTCTTGATTTATACAGATTACTATAGAACATGTTAATTTCCTCACTTATTTTGTTTGGTTCCTCAATTATAGTACCATCTTTACTCAATTTAGTTATTTTTTTCTTTGTTTGTCTATGCTTCTCTAGACTATAGAAATAAGATGAATTTTTTTCTCCATGCTCAATCCACTTGGCTCTAGACCTTACATATGCTCCTTTAGCTTTAATCAAGTACACCTCATCTAGCTTATTTTGTAAAGATTGTAAGCGTTCTGACTCTTCCGCAGTCATACAGGGTTTACCACATAATAAATGAATTTGTTCAATTAGATTTTTCTGTTCACATACGCGTAGGGCAGACACTTTCTTTCCTGTTTCTATAGCTAATTGTTTCACACTATATTTAAACCATTCCCATTTACTGACATTAGTCATGCTCATATTGTTAATTTCTGATTTAAGTTCTTTAACTTGTTTACAGAAGTCTTCGTTTTGTAATAAACTATTGTTAAATTTCCATATGTTGTCAGATCTTTGTTGTTTACGTAGAGATAATAAGAGACTTATCAGACAATGATCAGTAAGTGGGGTTGACTGGGTCTCACATTTCGTAACATATGATGATACTGTTTGGGAGACAAGCCAATAATCTAATCTTGAACATACGTTTTTATTTGATGGACTAAACCAAGTATATTTCTTCGTATTTGGGTTTGTCATCCTCCAATAATCGATCATATTGGTTGTCGTACAAAAGTCACAAATAATGCTATCGTGTTCTGGTTGATTTCCTCTTTGTGGTTGTCTGTCAAGCCATGAGTTAGGAGCCAGGTTAAAATCGCCTCCAGTTATTACCTGGGTAGAACCATATGTAGTACTCCACTTTGCAATTAATTTACTTAAGTTAGACATCATATTTCTATTTAGCGACCTGTTATTGTATCCATACACGTTAATAAGAATAATTTTCTGTTCACAGACTTCTACCAACACCATGATCCAATGCCCCATTCCGTCGCTTTTATGATCAATAACTCTCCCTGCAAATTTGTTGAATAAGATCATAACTCCTGCTGAGTGAGTAGTACCATGTGAATAAAGAATACTATCTCCCCATTGATGTTTCCAAAATGTTTCCTCTTCCTTACCAGAATGTGTTTCTTGTAAAAACAAAATGTTTGCCTTAATTTCCTTGCAGAATAAAAACATGGCCTTACGTTTGACATTGTTTTTTAAGCCTCGAACATTTAAGGAACTTAATAGAACAGCCATCTATAAGATAAAGAAAAAACAAAAACAAAAAACGCAAGAACAAAATACAAAACAAGAACAGTAACGGCTTCCTTGGCACTTACTAGAAGAAAAAAAAGTGCTTGAAGCAGGAATAAGCCTAGTGTCCTACCTATGTAATCATAACAGTACTCCGACCCTATCACAGTACTACCCCTTTATATATGCAAGGCAAGGCAAGGCAAGGCAAGTTTATTTGTATAGCACAATTCAACAACAAGGTGATTCAAAGTGCTTTACAGAGACATTAGAAACAAGAACAAATAAAAAGCATGATTTAAAATTGAATAAAACAAGCAAATAAACTAACTAACTAATTAACAAACAAACAAACAAACAACAGTATATAAAATCAAAACAGATAAAATCAGAACAGTAGATAAAATCAGTAGTTAAATGTAAGTTTTGAAATTTAAGCTTAAAGTGTGGATTTGGTGCTTTATTCAAATGCAGCTGAGAACAGGTGAGTCTTCAACCTGGATTTAAATAAACTGAGTGTTTCAGCTGATCTGAGGCTTTCTGGGAGTTTGTTCCAGATATAAGGAGCATAAAAGCTGAATGCAGCTTCTCCGTGTCTGGTTCTGACTCTGGGAACTGATAAAAGACCGGATCCAGATGACCTGAGGGATCTGGATGGTTCATACTGGGTCAGGAGGTCATTGATGTATTTTGGTCCTAAACCATTCAGAGCTTTATAGACCAGCATCAGAACTTTAAAGTCTATCCTCTGACGGACAGGCAGCCAGTGTAAGGACCTCAGAGCTGGACTGATGTGGTCCACTTTTTTGGTCTTAGTGAGGACTCGAGCAGCAGAGTTCTGAATGAGCTGTAGTTGTCTGACTGATTTTTTAGGTAGACCTGTAAAGATGCTGTTACAGTAATCAAGCCTACTAAAGATGAATGCATGGACTAGTTTTTCCAGGTCCTGTTGAGACATCAGATCTTTTATCCTTGATATATTCTTGAGGTGATAGTAAGCTGACTTTGTTATTGTCTTAATGTGTTTTTCTAAGTTTAGGTCTGCATCCATCACTACACCCAAATTTCTCGCCTGGTTTGTGGTTTTTAGATGTATAGATTGAAGTTCTCTGGTGACCTGTAATCGTTTTTCTTTGGCGCCAAAGACTATAACCTCAGTTTTGTTTTTGTTTAGCTGGAGAAAATTGTGGCACAACCAGTCATTGATTTCCTCAATGCATTTACCAAGAGCCTGTACAGGGCCTCGGTCTCCTGGTGACATTGTGATATATATTTGTGTGTCATCTGCATAGCTGTGATAGTTTATTTTGTTGTTGTTTATAATCTGTGCCAGTGGGAGCATGTAAATGTTAAACAGAAGGGGTCCCAAGATGGAACCTTGGGGAACTCCACATGTGATACTTGTCTGCTCAGATGTGAAGTTACCTATTGATACAAAGTATTTCCTGTTTTCTACGTATGTTTTGAACCAGTTTAGTACAGTTCCTGAAAGACCTGCCCAGTTCTCCAGTCGTTTGAGTAATATGTTGTGGTCAACTGTATCAAATGCTGCACTGAGATCCAGTAAAACTAGGACTGACATTTTTCCACTGTCTGTATTCAGACATATGTCATTAAACACTTTGGTCAGAGCGGTTTCAGTGCTGTGGTTCTGTCTAAAACCTGACTGGAAGGCATCGTAGCAATTATTCTGTTTTAAGAAGTAACTGAGCTGTT
This sequence comes from Rhamphochromis longiceps, assembly GCF_057381845.1. Lineage (NCBI taxonomy): Eukaryota > Metazoa > Chordata > Actinopteri > Cichliformes > Cichlidae > Rhamphochromis > Rhamphochromis longiceps. Next base: position 31,940,610 of record NC_140565.1, on the reverse strand, counting down.
GAGAAACTGCTTTTTCAATGATCTTACTTAAAAACGGGAGATTTGAGATCGGCCTGTAGTTGTTCATTTGTGTCTTGTCAAGATTGTCCTTTTTCAGTATAGGTTTGATTACAGCAGTTTTTAGTGATTCTGGAAACACACCTGATAATAAAGAAAAGTTGACGATCTGTAACAGGTCTGACTCTAAAGTCTTTGAGACCTTTTTGAAAAAACTTGTTGGCAGGACATCTAAACAGCAGGAGGAGGAGTTCAGTTGACCTAAGATGTCCTCCAGGTCTTTGCTGTTAATAGGTTGAAACTGTTTCATGGTGTTTAAACAGTTTTTTGGTGGACACAGTACATATCCTGGATCTGCTGTTGATGTACCAATTGCTTGTCTAATTTTTTGGATTTTTTCAGTGAAGAATTTGGCAAAGTCATTGCAGGCCATGGTCGAATGAAGTTCAGCTGCCACTGACACAGGAGGGTTTGTTAGCCTGTCAACTGTAGAAAATAAGACCCGAGCATTATGGCTGTTTTTAGTGATGATGTCAGAGAAGTAGGACCTCCTTGCATTCCTCAGTTGTAAATTATAATTGTGAAGTTTCTCTTTATAAATGTCATAATGAACCTGGAGGTTTGTTTTTCTCCATCTGCGCTCAGCTTTCCTACACTCTCTTTTTTCATTTTTCACCAGTGTGGAGTTTCTCCATGGAGACTTTTTCCTTCCAGAGATAACCTTCATCTTAATGGGAGCAATAGTGTCCATTACATTTAACATGTTAGCATTGAAGCTATTGACGAGCTCATTGACTGACCCTCTGGGCAGGTCAGGTGTTAATGGGAAGACCTGGTTAAAAATTGCACTACTGTGTTCAGTTATACACCGTTTTGTGATCACTGTTGTTGATATATTTGTGTGGGCTGAGATTTTACTTTCAAAGAAAACACAGTAATGATCAGACAGGCCCACATCAGACACAGTAACCTTTGAAATGCTCAGGCCTTTGGAGATCAGTAGGTCAAGAGTGTGTCCTCTATTATGTGTGGCCTCTGTTACATGCTGAGTCAGCCCAAAGTTGCCCAGAGTGTTACTCAGGTCTTTAGTCCCTTTGTCCTGAGGGTTGTCCACATGAATGTTAAAATCCCCAGCAATAATTACACAGTCAAAATCAACACAGATCACAGACAGCAGTTCACTGAGGTCATTAAAAAAGTCTGTGCAGTATTTGGGAGGCCTGTAAACATTAAGAAACACAACTTTGGATGGGGCCTTCAGCTGTAAAGCCACATATTCAAAAGACTGAAAACTTCCAGGAGATAGCTGCTTACATTGAAATGATTCATTAAATAAGACAGCAACCCCTCCTCCTCTCCTGCTCGCCCTGACCTCACTGATAAAATTGTAGTTTTATGCGGCAATTTTAGCTCTGGATAGCCCACGTTTAACTACGACTTTGCTTTTTGACCCTCTCCTATTTTTTATTTGTGTATTTTTAACAGATATGTATATATAAACATATATATACACACATACATACCCACATTTTTTGGTTAACTTGTAGTGACTTCTTCAAGTGCATCTCACAGATCGATCCTTTTACCGTCTATTATTGCATAACCCTCCTTTAGGAATGCTCTTTTGCCGTTGTTTCGAGCTTCCTGCACCTTGGGCCACAGCTTGATCCGAGCTTCACGGTCTTCTTTGGAGAAGTCTTCTTTAAATTTTATGTTCAGTTCTTTGCAGACCCTGGCCTCTTTGGATTTCCTCCATACTTCATCCCTTGCCGTCCTCATGCTGAACTGTATGATGATTGGTCTTGGCACCTTGTTGCTCACTGCATTGTCTTTCTTCCCCAGTCGGTGTACTGTATCAACCATGAGCTGCAGTTTTTCCACTGATACAGGAACCACTCTTGTTAGAATGCCGATCACTGTTTCACGTGTATTCTCGTTGTCCTTCTCTGTCAGACCCAAAATTCTGAGGTCCCATCTTCTGCGGTAACGTGCACTCTCCCGACAGCTCTACTTTAATTCTTTGTTTTCCTTCATCAGCGACTCCACCTTCGTTGTCAGCTTGTCAATTTCCTCTCTGTTTTTTTGGGTCGCCTGTGTATTTACTTCAATGCGTTGTTCGAAGGCTTCCAACTTCTTTTCAAGCGAATCAAACCTTTCCTCGCATCTCTTTGTGAAGCCAAGTAAAACTTCATATACATTCTCGATGCTCACCTGCTTCTCAGTTATTTTGCTTTTCATTTTTTTGGGATTGGGACTTGGTAACGGAGTGTGGTCACCTATGGGTCTTCCGATCTCTTTCTGAAGTTCCATCTCTTCTATATCTTCATCCTCACATGCTTCCCGCATAGCAGCAAGGTTGTAATCATGGTCGGAGAGGCTACCTGTTAGCTTGGGGTTAGCCATTTTTATCGCTCTAAGTTTATCTTTGTGTCTGCCTGAAGGTCTGTCAAAGTAACTTCCAGGGGGTTTCGCTTGCGTTCTACTTCCTTTGGAGTAACAGTTTGTCAGTAAAGTATTTTACAGGACATCAAAATCACGTTTCTTAATCAGACCCGCAGATTGTACAACCGCTTATTCCGCCATCTTTCTCTCCCTCCAGTTTCCAGTTAGTGTGGAGGTCGCAATATGGCGCTGTCACTACCCGATCCGTACCGGAAACCCGATCGGTACCCCGCATGCGCAAATCTTACGTCACTTCCTCTCTTTGCCAACATTGCGACATTCAATATATTTGACTGATACGGTTAGCGCCCTAAGTCAGCTTGCCGATGATACAACAGTCTTTCTAAAAAATAAAGAACAAATTCCATTGGCCTTAGATACAATAAAGATCTTCTCTGATGCTTCTGGACTACGCCTGAACCTGGACAAATGTGAACTCATGAGTATCCACAATTGTTCTCACTCTTCTTTGTATGATATACCTGTCAAAAATGAAATCAAATATCTTGGAATCTGGATAACTAAATGCATGGCTGATAGTGAAGAAAAGAATATTCAGAATACAATTGACAAATGCAAAAAAACTCTGAACCATTGGCTACAGAGAGATTTAACGTTGTTCGGCAGGATAATGTTGACCAAGGTTGAATCTTTGTCCAGATTAATCTATCCAGCTTATTCCCTAGCCATCCCACCAAGAATTATAAAAGACATCAATAAGGTGAATTTTAATTTCATATGGAAAAATAAACATCATTATGTTAGTAACAGGGACTTGATAAAAGATTATGAAGAGGGGGGTTTAAAAGCAATCGATTTTGAAATAATAAATGGCATTTTAAAGATTAATTGGCTACGATCTTTCTTGAAAAATGATAATGAGATCTGGTTCTTGATACCATCTCTTATTTTCAACAAAGTTGGGGGGATCCAATTCCTTTTAGTGTGTGATTTTGAAATTTCTAAACTACCCATAAAACGTTCCAAATTTCATCAACAAGTTTTGTTAAATTGGAAATTAATGTTTAAACATAACTTTAGTCCCCACAATGTTCCATTGTGGAATAATAGGGTGATATTGAATCGGGGGAAATCTATGTTTGTGGAAGAATGGATGACAAAACAAATTTGGTCTGTGACACATATAATGGATGAAAATGGAGATATACTTGAATTAAACAGGCTTAATGAGAAATATGACATGAGTTGCTCGTTCGAGCTCTATAAAAAGGTTTCACAAAATATCCCAACAGTCCTTGTAAATACGGTAAAGAACAATTTTTCAAATATACAGACTCCAAATTTGCATAAAGTTAAACTAGATGGTCTTGAATTGGTTAATGGAAAATGCAATAATCAGTTTTTGAGGAGGTATTTGGTTAACACCTTATATCCAGGCAGGACAAAACATTCACTCGTCTTTAAAGATTATAACAAATCTGAGATCTCGTTGATCAGAACCAAATATTTAACATTTCCAATTCCCCCCAAATTTAAAGAAGTCCATTTTAGAACTACAAAAAATATTTACCCCTCCAATGAATTTATGAGAGAAAGATTTAAATTTGTGTTAGACAACTGTTATATTTGTAAAATAACTTCGGAAACAACAGAGCACATGTTCTATGGATGTGTGACAATCCAGAATTTATGGAAATCTCTCCATGTCCTAATATTGTCCCAGTATGGATATATTGATTTTTGGTCTTTTCAAAATATTCAAATTGGAGTAATCCTTAAGGACAAAAATAGTGAGTTTTTAATTAACAATCTCATTATTATAACAAAGTATTACATACATAAATGCCGATATGCTAAATCCCCCCCTTCATGGCCTGCTCTTAAAAACGACCTCTCCCTGTTCCGTAAATCTCTTAAGCTAATAAATAAGCCCCAAGCAATCAAATTGCATAGATTTTTAGAAGAGTTTGATTTTTCTTAGCCCCTTATTTAAGTTATGAGTCTTGTTTATGGAACCTCACTTTTAGAGATTTTATGATCCCCCTTGTCTTCTTTATTTCTGTTCCTTGTTTTTCTTTTTTTTATTCTTATTTATGTTTGTATTGGTTATTCATCTTTTTATATTATTATTATGTAGATGTGTGAATATGGATGTGTATGTATGCATATGTATATGCATATATATGTATATATATGTGTGTGTATGTATGTATGTTTACTCTCAGTTACTGTCGATTTCATTGTGGTGTATAGGAGATGTGATTCTGTTCTGATTGATTTAATATGTCGCTTGTCTCTTTGAGATTGTCATTGTTATTGTTCTAAATAAAGTTCATATTAAAAAAAATAAAATAAAATACGGTTAGCGCCCAGTTAGCTCCTAGCATTTCTCAACAGCTCTGCCTCCTTTTCGACTGCCCAGGACATTTAAACAATGGATAATCCGTATACAAAGAAATTCATGCTTTTCTCCTCAACAGAGAGTGTCCCCCGATTGAGCAACAGCGCCATAAAATAAGAAGAATGGCGCCTAATTACAGAGTTAATAATGCAGACTTTGTAATATCTCACGTGTAGATTCATCAGCCAGATGAATTGTTTACTGACAATTGACAGTGATAGCGCACATCATCATCACTATTCCAACAATCCTCTCCTCACAGACAAGCATAAACACACTCGACTATCACTAAATCAAATTTAACACACGTTTGTAATGACGATAATTCAGTTTACAATAGGGTTTATTCGCTCGGTCAGCAGGTGGCGGTATCCTCGTACACTGGGGAGTAAACTGCCATTAAACGAACAGAAGAAGAAAAAAAACATCTGCACATGCGCGGTACGGATCGGGTAGACCCTGTTGTCACTACCCGATCCGTACCGGAAACCCGATCGGTACCCCGCATGCGCGAAAGGTTTCTACTTCCGGTCGTAGCGTTTTACGATAGTTATGGGTCAGAGTATCTGTTAAGATGTTAAGAATAACAAGTATATCTTAAAATGTTTGCAATAATGAAGCATTTCAGTACAATGTAGACAAAAACGAAAAATAAAAAGAACGTTACGGATCAGGACTCCCCGATCCTTACTGCGCATGTGTAAAGTCTGACCGTACTGTCACTACCCGATCCGTACCGGAAACCCGATCGGTACCCCGCATGCGTGAAAGGTTTCTACTTCCGGTCGTAAGGATCGGAGAGTCCTGATCCGTAACTTTCTTTTTATTGACAAATGTAAGACAATCCTAAATAAGTGGTTACAAAGAGACATCACAATTTTTGGAAGAATATTATTAACCAAAATGGATAGTTTATCTAGATTTATATATCCAGCTTACTCTCTATCAATATCGAATAAAGTTATTAAAACAATTAATAGCTTGAATTTTAATTTTATTTGGAGGAATAAGTGCCATTATATATCTAAAGATGATTTGGTTAAACCATACATTGAAGGCGGTGGAAACGCAATTGATTTTGACATAATGAATGGTGTTTTGAAACTTAAATGGTTAAAATCCTTCCTAAATAATCCACACTCCATTTGGTTTTTTATACCAAGTAAGGTCTTTAACACACTAGGGGGTATCGACTTTCTCCTAAAGTGTGACTTTGAAATTACTAAGCTACCTGCTAAACTCTCTGAATTCCATAAACAGGTCCTTCTTTATTGGAAAATGTTATTTAAACATAATTTCACTCCACATAATAGCCCAATTTGGAACAATAGATATATACTGATGAACAGAAAATCTATTTTTATTCAAGATTGGTTATCAAAAGGTGTTTGGGCAATTGCCCATTTTGTAGATGAGGAAGGACATGTTCTAGGACATCAAGATTTTTGCCAAAAGTTTAATATCCAATGTTCTAAAAGTAAATTTAATCGGGTTATAAAATCCATTCCATTGTCACTTAAAAACATAGTTGTAAATGATATAATATATTCTGACATCTCCCCCAAGTTAAGGCAATTATATATAGATGGTATTCGATTTTGTGATGTTAAATGCAACAATAAGTTTCTTAGATCTTCATTAAGGAGGCTTTATTCCCCAAATTTACTTAGACGTAATTACATATTAAAAGATTTCCAAAGGGAAGAAATTGAAAAAATAAGAACTGATTATATCACCTTCCCTATCCCTCCTAAAGGGAAAGAAGTCCAATTTAAAATCTTGAATAAAATTTACCCGACAAATAGACTCCTTAGTGATAGATTCAAAATAGAAACGGGTAATTGTGTATTTTGTGAAACAGAAGAGGAGGATTTGGACCATCTATTCTTTTTGTGCAATTTTATACAAATATTTTGGTTGGATTTTCATACCTGGCTTTATTCCAGTGGGATTCAAATTACCCCATTTACCTTAAATATGATAATGTTTGGAGTGTTTTTGAAAGAAAAGAAAGCTAATTATGGTGTTAATGTGTTATTAATCTTGTGTAAGTATTTTATACATAAATGTCGCTTTTTTAAGATTAAACCAACACTGGCTCACTGGAAAAACGACCTAAACCTGTTGGTTAAATCTTTGACTTTAGTTAAAAAGAAAAAGGCTGCTTTTTTGTTTCCTTTGTAGAAGATTTTGATTTAGTGAGTTAATAATCTGTTAATTTATGTGACCCCATCTTTATATTTTATTTTCACTATATATGAAAGTTGCTAATATGTAAGAAATGTTTATTCTCTGAATCTGTAATATATGGTGCATTTTGTTTGTATGTTTATATTACTAATAAAAGAAAAAAAAAAACTTTCTTTTTATTTTTCGTTTTTGTCTACATTGTACTGAAATGCTTCATTATTGCAAACATTTTAAGATATACTTGTTATTCTTAACATCTTAACAGATACTCTGACCCATAACTATCGTAAAACGCTACGACCGGAAGTAGAGACCTTTCGCGCATGCGGGTTACCGATCGGGTTTCCGGTACGGATCGGGTAGTGACAGGCGCTCCCCGGTGGTTGCAGCCAGGTGCTCTTGTGGTTTTGCGCAGACAAAGCTGAATTTTCATTCAAAGAGAGTAAAGTAGCACCAACGTTTGGATCGATATCTGCATCGATCTGTCCACCCTTGTCTCCTGGATCGTAGCTGAGATCAGCGTGAATCACGTGGGTCTCTGCTCCCTGATCTGTTTCCTGTGTTTGGAAAGACTTCCAGCTTCATCGCGGAGTTTCTCTCGGTTTGTGGGCTCATCTAAAGGTAAGCACCGAGCTAACTTTACTGTGAGTTCAGTTCATGTTGAGTTTAGCTCCTGAATGAGGTCTTCTGCTGCTCTCCTCGGTGTCTGTTCACAGTTTATTGTGAACACGTTGAGAGAAGAGTGAGAGAGTGTTTGGAGAAAAACACCAACTAATCATTAGCTCAGCATGCTGGGAGAAGTTGGAGCAGAAAAGTCTTTTCATTGTCCCTGCAGCTGTTTTTCTGCCTGCACCAAACCTCTACAACCTCATTTCTATTTGAAGTGATAACAGGAAATGGATGAGAGCGATCTGCTGCAGTATCAGGGTCACAATAAACTTTATTGTCCAGCTGCTGTGGATGAACACATGAGAGGGAGTGAACTCCTACAAAGTCTCATTTTAATGAGTGTGGCTGCTGTAAAGTGATGCACAGGAAGATGTTAACAAAAACTAATGAAACAGAGATGAAAGTAAACAGTGTTCATATTTGAAAGCACAGAAAATAAAATATATTGTGGTGGTTAATGTGCAGGAGAGTGTGAAGAATGTAATAATGTCTTCCTGTTTCAAACACAGCTGCAGTCAAAGCAGGAAGGAAAGCACTGAAACCACTGATCAAAACTCATTAATCAAAGACCGCTGATCAATGGCCATGAGTACCATTCAGAGAGTTGGGGAGTCGCTGCAATCACAGCATTTGATCAATGAGCTTTGATCAGTGGTTGTTGATCAATGTTCATGAGAATTTGCATATTAATGCTCAATAACTGACCTCCCAACCCATTGTTCCTTCAGTGGTGCTCGTTTCAGTCATTATGCAAATGCTCTGTTGAAAATTGAGGAGAGCTGCAGTCAGCTGAGACTAAAGAAGTCACTTGGATGAGTGACGAAATGTTTCTCCCACAAAAAGCTACGTCCAGATGAACAGAATTAAAGTTTTGGGAATGGTGGAGGTGGTGGGACTGGGGGGCTGAAGGAGTTGAAAGGGTGGGGGAGTAACAGGTCTGTCTTTAAACTTGTAGTTGCTGTTTTCCAGACTGAAGCAGAGTCGTTAGCTGAAAACTGGTTTTAGAGGTTCATTCAGGACACAACAACAACAACAATCTTTATTTATAGAGCACATTTAAAAGCCTTGGGCATACCAAAGTGCTTTACATAAAACAATAAAAGGTTCAAACATTGATAACGGATAAATAAAAATAACGAGTTATGTTCATAGATAAAAGCTACCAATAAGAATGACTACAGCACATGGGTAATAGCAAGATAAAAGCTGTACCACCATAATAAAAGACACCAATAGAAAGATAGGAGGGAATTAATACAAGAGGTCAATAGGTCACAGCAACCAAACAAACAAACAAACCAGCAATTAAAAGGTGGAGAAGGCAAGTTTAAAAAGATATGTTTTAAGCTGTGATTTAAAAGAATGAATAGAATCAGATGCCCGGATGCCAATCGGGAGATTGTTCCACAGCACAGGTGCGACAAGAGCAAACGATCGATCACCTCTAGTCTTAAGTCGAGATCTGGGCTGAGCCAGCAGTAACTGTGACGATGACCTTAAAGCCCTAGCAGGAGCATAAGGGTTTAAAAGGTCCTTAAGGTAGCTGGGTGCAGTGTTGTTAGTAATTTTAAAAGTAAACAACAAAATTTTAAATTGAATACGATATTTGACAGGCAACCAGTGCAGATCGGCAAGGACAGGAGTAATGTGGGCAAACTTGCTGGTTTTAGTTAGAATGCGAGCTGCAGCATTCTGAACTGTCTGTAATCTCTGTAAAAGGGAAGAGTGGAGACCACCTTCTCAGGCTCTTACAGCCTTACCTGTATCATAACAAAGTGTATAAACCCCAATCCACCTTTAACATGGTCCTTCTCCCAAACCTTCAAATAGGACTTTCTGGCCCTGTCATAGTAAAGGGCTGCTTAGAATATTAGAGCCAATGTCACAAAGTTCCTCCTGAAGTATAAGTGAGTGAGAGAGTTTCCTCACTTTGCAGCACAACACGTCTCACAAGATTTCTACAAGCAGTCAGAGTGAAATTTGTACTTTGTGTTGTCAGATGAACATATGAGACACTTTGACTCTTCAGTGCAGTGTGGAGCCTAACAAAGATCTGTTTTGTGTCCCAGCTGATCAGCAGGAGGAGAAGAGTCTGACGGAGCAGCAGAGGAACATTTTCAGCCATCTGGACTCAGCTGAGTCACTACAGAGGAAACAATGAGCTCAACACAGGAGGTGAGGAAAATATCACAGTTTCACCAAATAATCAGTCACGTCTAAAACTCTCATCCTCCCAACCTGTTATATGACTGTGTTGTATATTATGTTGTTTTTTAGAGACCACAGCACATGTTAAAATAAGGAAGGTTTATTCATCAACATTATTAATAATCAAATGGACATTTGTCAGAGTTTTACCCCTGATACTGCTGGATAAACAGAAACTCACTCAGGAACGAGGTCACACAGAGCTCAAGTTTTCACTCGCGAGGGGGAAGCAGTTGTCTCCAACCCACTTCAACTTGCTTTCCCCCTGCAGGTTGTTTTTATTGGTTACACACATGAATATTCATGAAGCTTGTTGCTGTATTACCTATGAGAAACTACTATAACTGGTTATAAAGTGATTGTACTGTGCAAGCGTGATTATACATTGTGTCAGCATCATGAGCTTCAGTTTAAATGAATCTTTGCTACACTTGATGTAATCTAACTCTGACATGAGCACCACAGTCACCGTGCACTAGGGGTGTGTATTGGCAAGAATCTGGCGATACAATATGTATCATAATACAGGGTAGACGATACGATATATTGCAATACTAAAAGCCAGACGATATTTGTGTTTAGTAGGACTAAATTTAATTAGGAAAACTCACAGTAAACAGTCCAAACTGTTTAATGCTTGACATGAAACATCTGAAACAAAAACACTCTAAGTTAAAAATGAATGGAGAAATTAACATCTGCCTTATTAGAAGTCATGTCAAATAAACAAACAAAAACTACTGTACTGAAATATCAAGTATTTTTTAACATGAAAAAAGTAAACATGTAACACTGAAGTCTTTCTAAGTACTATGATTGTAAAATACTTATCCAAAAACTGCTCTATGGAGCATCAAAACAAAGCACTTTTTATGTGACCTTAATAACATAAACAAATATAAATCAAAAATGAAATTGCTTGAAGAATCCATCCAAGTAAACATTAACAAAAAATGTAAAGTGCTATTACAACTAAGTGTTAATAAAATAAAGTACAGCTCTGCAGTGTCCATCAATGGAACACTTTTAGTACAACCTGAAAAAAGGAATTTACTCATCTAAATAAAAGTGCTTATGAGACTCAACCAAAATGTCAAACATTCTCATATCAGAGATTTTACATGTCTAGTGTTTTCTCAGTGTTTATTTTTCAATTTCCAGATTTTTGTGCAGGAATACAAGCTGATCGACATGGTCAGCTCTCAGGACACTTCTCTGTGCATTTACTATGTCTCCTGCAGAGGAGAAAACTCTCTCTGCAGAGACACTTGTTCCAGGAATGCATAGGAAACTCCTTGCTACTTTGGATAGCTGAGGGTATTCCTGTTCATGGTCCTTCCACCAACTGAGAGGATTTCCTGTGAGAGGCAAAGGGGTCTCATCTCTATACCTCTTGATCTCAGCTGCAGCAACATCATGTTCTGATTTTGGTGCAGTATTGTCAGTAGTAGAGGCAAACGTAGCTCCGAGCAAGTCCACCAGTGCACATGAGGTCCTCTGTCTCTTTAGGGGTGGCCGAGGGATGGAGTCAAAGTTGTCTTTGATATGTGGGTGATGAGCCTCCTCTGTGGCATTCTCTTCCTCCACTTGTTTGTCAGTCTCCTCATTCTTTTGCTGCTGAAAAACATTAAATTCAAATAGTATTAATGTCAGAAAGTCAAAATTCAAATCCAAGATTCACCCTGTTTTTCACTAATATTTGATGACAAATGTCATCAATATGCTTTTTTTTTTTTGCTTTTTACTTTATTCACTTGCTTATAACTTCAGTTGAGTTTTTCCAAATAAATTAATTTATTTACTTACATTTTCTTCCTTCTTTATCACAGTCACCACAGTGTCCAAAAGTCTGGAATAGGTCTCACTGGTCTCTGCTTCAGACAGGAAGGGCAGGTCCTTAAACCGAGGATCAACAGTTGATGCCATCCATAGTGTCTCCCTCTCATTTACATATCTCTTTCCCAGATCTTCTGCTCTGGCAGTCTTAATGTTCCTTACTGTCGGTGTATCATCAACACTTTCTTGTGCACCCATCACAAGCTTGGAATGAAGAGGAGCAATGATGGACAGGGTTGGCATACTCTCCTCTGACATCACCAGGGTGGCGTCCTTCATAGGCTTGAGTGCCCTGACAACTTCTTCTGCACATGTGATGTCAGATTCACTTAATGTGAAAATTTCTTTTTCACTCCTACTAACTTCTGCAGAAAGCAGAGCTGCACAGATGGCTGGTTGCTGTTCTAAAAATCGTTCTATCATATCATAGGAGCTGTTCCATCTTGTAATTATGTCCGTGATCAATCTGTGAGCTGGTAGCTGAAGGAGGCACTGTTTCTGCTTCAACTGGTTGCTGGCTGTGGTGCTGCGCCTGAAAAAGGCTGATACACGTCGGATCCTCCCGAGAAGTCGCACCACGGATTGTATTTTCAGTGCTTTCTGTGAGGCGAGATTCAGACTGTGTGCAAAACATTGTATGTGCGTCATGCCTGCAAGTCTAGCCGCGAGAGCCATGTTTGGTGCATTATCGGTAACAACAACAAGGTCCTTTGCGTTCAATCCCCATTCAGCCACAGCGTCAGTTAGTAACGCTGCAATGTGCTCACCTGTGTGACTGTCATGCATGGCTCGGGTTTGTAGTACATGAGACTGAAGGTTCCACTGGTCCGTTATGTGATGTGCTGTAACAGTTACGTACGATTCAGTGGCTCTCGAAGTCCAAGCATCGCATGTCAGAGCAACTGTCTCAGCCGAGCTGAGAGAGTCCAGCACTGTCGCTTTGACCTCTTGGTACAACTTTGGCAGAGCGATGTCCGTGATGTGTTGTCGAGAAGGAACGGCGTAACGGGGCTCCAGCGTTTTAATCATATTACGAAATCATTTATTCTCCACAACACTCAGGGGGCGCATGTCTTTGCAAATAAAAACAAGTACTGACTGCGTTATTTTTGTTGCACGAGTTGAAGTTGCTGGTAGTTTCGAAAAGTTAACTTCTTCAATTGTCCGTTGAGAGGGATCACCTCGTTTCGTTTTAAAATTAGCATTTGACGCTACGTCGCTATGGTGTCTAGACACGTGTGTTCGTAAATTTGTTGTGTTACCAGAATATTTGACTCTGGCGGTGCAGATTTTACAGACTGCATAGCTCTTGTCATAGTCTTTACTGCCTTCTTTTGTCCTAAAGCCAAAATAAGTCCACACATCAGCTTTGAAAGCTGCGGGGGACGGCTGTATCCTCTCCTCTTCAGTCATCAGTTAGCTAGCATCACACACGTCCACTGACTGTTCTACTTCGTTCTTTTGGCAAACTAGACGCTTCTACAGTTATCGCGAGACCTCGTTTTTACGTTATAGTAAAGGCGGTGAAAACTGCAAACCAGTGGCCGGAGTTTGAATTCCAACATACAAAAGAAATAAACAGTAAATGCATGTCATTTTTCAATTAAAAAAATCGATAACACTGATTTTAAATATCAATTCAGTATCATTGCGCGAAATATCGCGATATTTCGTTGTATCGATATTTTCTTACATCCCTACTGTGCACCAGTCACACACCGTTCTTTACTTTAAATCCATCACAGTTCAGCAAACAAACCTGTTTATCCTGCATTAACCTGCAGAGGATCTTCATGCAGTCTTTAAATAACACAGTTAATCTGCCTCAGATTGTTTTGCAGCATCTTTCACTATGATGATTCTGTGTTCTGATTTCAACACGTGAGGACTTACATGTAAGCTTTAATCTCCAGTTGATCAAATCCCACTGAGCAGTCCTTCCCTTTAAATCTAACCTCTCTTCTTCCTCTCCTGTCCTGTGTGTCTTATCTTTCTCCGTCTCTGAGTGAAGTTAGCTCTCTTTCTTTTCTCTCCCTGTGATGTACAGCAGCTCGACCTTTAGCGAGCAACACACTGTCAGACAAAACTGCACACAAACAGTTTGTGTGTTTGCTGATGTTTGTTGATAGAAACGCTGCATTTGAAATTACCTGTTTGTTCAGGTGCTGTGCAAAAAAGAAAGAAGAACAACGTCTCACTTTAACTCCTGACTATGACTCACAGTTTTGCCTCTTTCATCTCTTTTTATGTTTCATACCCTGGTGATTAGTACACGATCAGGATTGTCTTTCATGTGTTACTTTTCCCGTTTCTCAAGTTGGTTTGATGTTTGATGCCTGCAGTGATGAAATAAACCCCTCAGATGCCTTAAAAGTAACACATCTGTTTTGCAAATGTAAGGAGTACAAAATACAATTTTCTTTTTCTAATGTAGGGAGCAAAAGTAAAATATTTTCCTTCACTGAATCAACTTTTAAATGTTACATTGTAATTATTAATATTGAAAAATGACAAAATGATAGAAATATGTAATAGGAAACAGGAAACATAAAAGTATAGACTTGGTAAACATTTATACTTTTCTGAGTGTGTTAGCATGCTAGCATTAATAACTGTGTACAGCAGGAGGGATGGGCATGATCTTAGAGTTTGAACAGTCATGAATTATTTTTAACAGCAGGTTGGATGTAATGTGTTAGAACTACCAGCAGGTGGGGATAAGAGACCTTTAAGGTGTTTGGTGCCACACTCCACCTTCAGGTTTAAAACTAGTGTTAATGGAGTTTGAAGGTTGAGTTTGTTCCACGACTGCATTTCACTCACTGCCTCTGTTTGTATCTCTGTCACTGCAGGACCAACATGGAGCGAGAAGTCAGCGCTCTCAGGAGGCCGACAAACCTCACAGAAGAAAGAGAGAGAAAACACACACCTGTGACGAGTGTGGGATGGGTTTTACTGTGAAGGAGTCACTAAAACGTCATCAGGTCATCCACACTGGAGTTAAAGCGTTCAGCTGTGACTTGTGTGGAAAGTCTTTTTCCTGGAAGAGTGGTCTAAAAACACACCAAGTCATCCACAGTGGAGTTAAAGCGTACAGCTGTGATCAGTGTGGCAGAGCTTTTACTCACAGTAGCAGCTTACAGAATCATCAAGTCATCCACTCTGGAATTAAGGCATACAGCTGTGACATTTGTGGAAAAACTTTCAGCCAGATAGGGAGCAGAAATACACACCTACGCATTCACACCAGACATGATGTGTACTGCTGTGAACAGTGTGGCAGACAGTTTATAACCAACAGGCAGTTACAACAACACATGTTTACCCACACTGAGGGACGACCTTATAAATGTGACCTGTGTGAGAAGACTTTTAAAGCTCCACGTCACCTGAGGCAGCACCAACAGATCCACACCAGAAAGAGACTCTACAAGTGTAGTTACTGTGAGGTATGTATTTATATTGTTATCTTGTCATTTTAGCCTGACTGTTTGGAACAACTCTGCTCATTAAACTGTGTTAGCATGTTAGCAATTCTACTGCATGGAAAAGCAGCTCTGAGTGATTATTCAGATTTTCATTTCAGTTATTCAATTCAATTCAATTTTATTTATATAGCGCCAAATCACAACAAAAGTCGCCTCAAGGCGCTTCATAGATACAGAGAAAAACCCAACAATCATATCACCCCCTATGAGCAAGCACTTTGGCGACAGTGGGAAGGAAAAACTCCCTTTTAACAGGAAGAAACCTCCGGCAGAACCAGGCTCAGGGAGGGGCGGCCATCTGCTGCGACCGGTTGGGGTGAGAGAAGGAAGACAGGATAAAGACATGCTGTGGAAGAGAGACAGAGGTTAATAACAGATATGATTCAATGCAGAGAGGTCTATTAACACATAGTGAGTGAGAAAGGTGACTGGAAAGGAAAAACTCAATGCATCATGGGAATCCCCCGGCAGCCTACGTCTATTGCAGCATAACTAAGGGAGGATTCAGGGTCACCTGGTCCAGCCCTAACTATATGCTTTAGCAAAAAGGAAAGTTTTAAGCCTAATCTTAAAAGTAGATAGTGTCTGTCTCCCGAATCCAAACTGGAAGCTGGTTCCACTGAAGAGGGGCCTGAAAACTGAAGGCTCTCCCTCACATTCTACTTTTAAATACTCTAGGAACAACAAGTAGGTCTGCAGTGCGAGAGCGAAGTGCTCTAATAGGGTGATATGGTACTACAAGGTCATTAAGATAAAATGGGGCCTGATTATTTAAGACCTTGTATGTGAGGAGCAGGATTTTGAATTCAATTCTGGATTTAACAGGAAGCCAATGAAGGGAAGCCAAAACAGGAGAAATATGCTCTCTCTTTCTAGTCCCTGTCAGTACTCTTGCTGTAGCATTTTGGATTAGCTGAAGGCTTTTCAGTGAGTTTTTTGGACATCCTGATAATAATGAATTGCAGTCGTCCAGCCTGGAAGTAATAAATGCATGAACTAGTTTTTCAGCGTCACTCTGAGACAGGATATTTCTAATTTTAGAGATGTTGCGCAAATGGAAGGAAGCAGTCTTACATATTTGTTTAATATGTGCGTTGAAGGACATGTCCTGGTCAAAAATGACTCCAAGGTTCCTCACAGCGTTACTGGAGGCCAAGGTAATGCCATCCAGAGTAAAAATCTGGTTAGATACCATATTTCTAGGCTTTTCAGGGCCGAGCACAATAACCTCAGTTTGATCTGATTTAAGAAGCAGAAAGTTAGCGGCCATCCAGGTCTTTATGTCTTTAAGACATTCCTGCAGTTTAACTAATTGGTGTGTGTTATCTGGCTTCATGGATAGATAGAGCTGTGTGTCATCAGCATAGCAGTGAAAATGTATGCTATGTCTTCTAATGATACTGCCTAAGGGAAGCATGTATAATGTAAACAGAATTGGTCCTAGCACTGAACCCTGTGGAACTCCATAATTAACCTCAGTGTGTGAAGAGGACTCTCCATTTACATGTACAAATTGGAGTCTATTAGATAGATATGATACAAACCACTGCAGTGCAGTACCTGTGATACCTACAGCATGTTCTAATCGCTCTAATAGGATATTATCATCATCATCATCATCATCATCATCATCATCATCATCATTTATTTATTTATATAGCACTTTAAAAACACACCTGGTAGACCAAAGTGCTGTACAATACTAATATGCACATAGTAATAGACATAGCAATAAAGTTAAAAAACAATAAAAATAAAAAAAATAAAATAAAATAAAATAAAAATGTCAGATATTATGGTCAATAGTATCGAACGCTGCACTGAGGTCTAGCAGGACAAGCACAGAGATGAGTCCACTGTCAGAGGCCATAAGAAGATCATTTGTAACCTTCACTAAAACTGTTTCTGTGCTGTGATGAGCTCTGAAACCTGACTGAAACTCTTCAAATAAACCATTCCTCTGCAGATGATCCGTTAGCTGTTTGTTAGTAGTTATGATTTTTGTTTACACGATCATGAAAAACTAAAAGGGCTGAAAATTAATATGACGGTGTTATTTAATGTTCAGGCAGTTTCCTGGTATATAATGATATTGTTATTACAGGGAGTGCAGAATTATTAGGCAAGTTGTATTTTTGAGGAATAATTTTATTATTGAACAACAACCATGTTCTCAATGAACCCAAAAAACTCATTAATATCAAAGCTGAATGTTTTTGGAAGTAGTTTTTAGTTTGTTTTTAGTTTTAGCTATTTTAGGGGGATATCTGTGTGTGCAGGTGACTATTACTGTGCATAATTATTAGGCAACTTAACAAAAAACAAATACCGTATTTCCCAGACTACAAAGCGCACCTGAATATTAGCCACACAAGCTAAAATCAGGGGAAAATCCTGTTTTGTACATACATTAGCCGCACCTGACTAAAAGCCGCAGGTGTTTCAATGTTTTTTTTGGGTTTTTTTCGCCTGTCCCATTTGGTTCTTTAGCCATCAGAATTGTTGTCTGAAGACCAACAAGGATACCCAATGGATTTACTTTGCCAAACGGATCATCATGGCCTTGCCGTATTGGTCCATTTGGTCGATCTTTGTTTTTATTATTTATTATATTTTATTTTCAGATGTTACAGACGGGACAGACATGAGTGAGAGATAGGAAAGGGAGAAAGAAAGAGGAAGGAAAGGAAAAACAGAAGGGGAGAGGGACAGTGAGAAAGGGGGGGAGAAAAAAAAATAAAAATCTCCTGGATCACCTGTTGAGAGAAGAATAGAAAACAAGCAAAAAAAGACAAAAAAAAAAGAAACAAAGCAACATACTAAACACAACACCATCGCATTAATCTAGCTAAGTGTAAACAGCAGTAAATACTAAATATTCAATGTTGTTGTGCAGCACGCAGGACAGATGTGCTTCGAGGTAGCAGCCAAGAAAGGTGTAATTTGGGTCTACGAGCAGTGAACACCCGTGTGCATACCTGTGTGGATCAGCGCGCTTGTATTCCAAAGGTTTCTCCATGTAACGATCTGTTAGGGAGTGTGGGGGGGCCACAGCCCCGTCCTCCAGGGTGTGAAGCAGGTCATCAGAATCATCAGAATCAGAATATTTTATTGATCCCTGGGGGAAATTATTTTTTGTTACAGTGCTCCATTTTAAACCAACATTAAGACAAGACAGACAATACGCTAACTAAGAATAGTACAATATATACATATATATACGTATATAGGTATGGAGGAGATCAAAACTCCAGACATCCAGAGGCCCCCAGAACACAAGAAACCAAGGAAGACCAACAGAGGGGCAGCCGCGCCACTGTTCCAGTAAGAGCTGAGGAGAGTCCCAGATGAGGGTTCACTCAGCAGCCGCGGAGCAGAAGCCAGGGGGAGTTGCAGTGACGCGCCCGTGAGCTCCGCCGGCCCCCAGCTGTGCCTGAGTGACCGAGCCCCAGGCCGAGAGGCCGGGGGCACCCCACCCCCGAAGGGGCCCGAGCGAGCCCCAGGCTCCAGGCCCCGATAAGCGGCCGCCAAGGAGTGAGCCGGTGTGTACCTGGACGCCCACCCCCAGACACAAAGAACCACCAACGCACCGACACCTGAGGGAGTCCGCCACCGGCAGGGGAAGTGGTGGTAGGTGGAGATAGGCCTCCAAACCTTGGAGGGCCTGAGGTGTCCCCAGAGAGGTGGCGTCTGATACCCAACCTGACATATAGACACAGACATACAGGCACATACAGACACAAACATCCATTCCCCCCCCTCATGCTCTCATATGCACTCACTCCACACTCAACCAATGTGGAGACAGACATAAAGAGACGCTGTACACACAATCACACTCCCCAAGCGTACTCTACAAACCGGGTCTAGGTACCCTTGCCCCTGGAGGGGGGAACTGCACCCAGACCCAGGTGGTGTTACCCTTTTCCCTGCGGTGGGGAGAGGCAGACCACCCCGACTCCGTAGCAGCAGGGAGGCCCCACACTCCAGACCGCAGTCGGACGGCCAACTCCACCTAGCCCTCCCGCTCCAGCAGGCCGCAGAGAATGGGGGTGGGAGAAGACTCCAAACCTCCCTCCACCCGCTCATTGTAGTGTTGATGCATGTGTGTTCTAAGGTGCAATTAAAACCCAGGAGGGCATGGAGCTACCTGCCAAGGAGCAGCAGGTAAGCACATAGTCCCTCCTGATAGCCCTCAATGTCTAAGTGTATTTAAAATTGAGAGGTGGGCAACGACGCCAGGGGTGAGGTGTACACCCTGATGGTAATTTGGACTCCGTGATTGTGCCCACCCCCAAGATCCTATATGTATGTGTAATGAGAGTGTGAATAATGTGAATGTCTAAGTTGTGGGATAAA
The DNA here is from genome assembly GCF_057381845.1 of Rhamphochromis longiceps. Classification (NCBI taxonomy): domain Eukaryota; kingdom Metazoa; phylum Chordata; class Actinopteri; order Cichliformes; family Cichlidae; genus Rhamphochromis; species Rhamphochromis longiceps. Next base: position 31,921,059 of record NC_140565.1, on the reverse strand, counting down.
ATTGAGGCAGAGGCAGCCAGAAGGGGACAGAGGGGGGGGGGGGGGGGTTAGCCTCCTCTGCACCCTGGTGACATACCCCTACTCCAAGGCCCTGCATGTGTGGGTGGTTGTGGTGGAGCGGGAAGAGAGAGGCAGCTGGAGATAGGGAGGGAAGGAAGGGAGGGGCAGGTAACCCCTCCCTGGGGCCAGCTCCCCCGCTGACCCCAGTAGGCACTCCCACACTCCGCGACCCGCCAGGGAAAGGGGGCCCAGGCCCATCCAGACCGGGGCCCAGTGCAGCAGCGCCTCCCGGCCCCACAGAGCCCGGGACAGTCCACCCGACCCCACCACAGAGAAAACTGCACCCACCCCACCATCTGCTCATCTTCCAGACTACATAAGACAGTAAACGCCCAGGCTGAGATCTTCCTCCACCTCTCCTGTATCTCCCCCTCCTGCAGAGAGAGTTCCTGAAGAGAGGAAAGCTCCTGCAAGATGTGACCATCTCCCCCACCAGTTGAAGAGCCCCCCAGCCGGTTCAACGCACCGGCGGCACCCTGCTCCAGGGCCGGGCCCCCATGCACCCACCCGCCCACAACCCCGGCAACACACCAACCAGGATCCAAGCCCCCGAGGCCCGGCCCGGGCCCCAGCCCAGAGACGGAGCGCCCCCAGAACCTCACGCCCATCCCGGACCCACCCAGGGCCAGCCAGGCTACCAGGTCAGTAACCCACGTCCGTCAGCACAGACCCTCCCCTAGCCCCGCTGCACGCAGCCGCGAGGAAACAGTCACCTGAGAGCCAACAGAGCCCCCAACTGGACATGACCGCTACCCCGGGTTGAGCCCCCCAAGGAAGATGCCTCCGGGGAACCCCCCGACGCCCTAAGCCTGTCCCTACCCCCACACCAATCACAACAGTGAAGGTGGGACCAAATTATGACCCCCCACCCCCACTAGGTGATGGAGCTGATAAAAGGAGTCCAGAGCAATTGATCTGATGTGGTGGCAGAGGCTGTATCAAGACTAATGTAATCTAATAGATAATTTCTATATTGGTTAGAATTAAGATTATTTTTATTTTTCCAGTTCATGAGGACTGTTTTCTTGGCTATGCATAGGGCAGTGAAAATCATATGGGCTATATTCTTTTCTGAAGTGACATTATCTAAGCTGCCCAGTAAACACACTAAGGGGGAGGTTGGAATGTTACATTTCAGACACTTTGATAAGTCTTCACATATCTCGCGCCAAAACTTTTGCACTGGTGGACAGAACCAAAGAGCGTGGATGTAATTGTCTGGTGTATTGCCTTGACAGTGTGAGCAGTTGTTGGAAGATGTAAAGCCCATCTTGAACATCCGATGACCTGTATAGTGCACTCTATGTAGTATTTTGTATTGTATTAATTGCAGACTGGGATTTTTAATTAATTTAAAGGTTTTTAAGCAAATCTGAGACCAGAAGTTTTGGTCTAAGCTGACTGATAAATCTGCTTCCCATTTTGCAATAGGAAGGGATATTGATTCATCTAATTTAGAAAGTGTTCTGTATATTTTAGATAATAATTTGGGGGATTTAAGAGTAAGAAAATGTGCCGCACTTAGTGGTGTTTGTAATTCAACTTGACTGAGGTTAAATTTCTTTTTTACTATGGATTTAATTTGTTGAAATTCTAAAAATCTTGTCTTGTTGATCCCATATTGTGCAACTAGTCTGTCAAATGGAATAAATTCTGTTCCCTCTAATATATGTTCTAAGTATTTAATTCCTTTACAACTCCATTCTGGGAAATTAATCATATTATTGTTTTGTAATATGTCAGGGTTATTCCAGATAGGTGTACGTTTGCATGGGATTAATGAAGACTCCGTTATTTTTAGAAACTCCCACCATGCTGTCAGAGAAAAGCTGATGTTGATACTTTTAAAGCATTCATGTCTTTTGATGTTTGAGCTAATAAATGGTAGGTCTGAAATCTCTAGATCCTTGCATAGTGCCTGTTCAACATCTAGCCAGGGCTCAACTAAGAAGGTATGTTTTAACCATTCTGAGATGAACTGAAGCCTGTTGGCTAAGAAGTATTGGTGAAAATTAGGCAGATCTAATCCTCCTCTATCCTTGGTTCTTTGTAGCGTTTTTAAGCTGATACGCGGGGGTTTATCTTTCCAAAGGAATTTGGAAATATATGAATCCAGAGATCTGAACCAATCTTGTGATGGTTTGTTAGGGATCATCAAAAATAAGTAATATATTTTTGGCAAGATCATCATTTTTATAGTGGCGACCCTTCCCATGAGTGATATGGGTAAAGATTTCCATCTAGTCAGATCGCCTTCTACTTTCTTTAGAAGTGGGATGTGGTTTAATTTAGTTAAGTCTGAAAGCTTAGGAGAGACATTAATACCTAAATATTTAATATTTCCGGATTGCAGTGGGGCAGAGGAAGAATTATGGAAGGAGCAGTTAATGGGGAGAACTGTAGATTTTGGCCAGTTAATTGAATAATCTGAAACTCTTGAAAACCAGTTTATTAAAGTAATTACCTCAGAGAGGTTGGTTTGTGTGTTTTGCAGAAATAGCAACACATCATCCGCATAGAGACTGATTTTATGTTCTATGTTCTTTACATTTTATGCCCTTAATTGTTGTAGCCTGTCTAAATGCTGCTGCTAGAGGTTCGATAAAAATTGCAAAAAGTGAAGGGGAGAGTGGGCATCCCTGTCTGGTGCCCCTCAGGAGATAGAAGCTGGAGGATGTCTGGTCATTTGTTCTGATACGAGCTGTTGGGGAATTGTATAATATTCTTATCCAGTTTATGAAAGAGTTTCCAAAACCAAATTTGTGTAAAGTTGCGAATAAAAATTTCCAGTTAACTCTGTCAAATGCTTTTTCTGCATCTAGAGATAATATTATGGTTTCGATGTTTTTATCGTATGAGTAGTCTATTAAATTAAGTAATCTACGAGTGTTTGTTGAGGAGTGCCGACCTTTTATGAAACCAGTTTGGTCAGGATGAATTAAGAGGGGGGTCATTTTCTCTAATCTCTTTGAGAGAGCTTTGCAGATTATTTTAAGGTCTACATTTAAAAGAGAAATTGGACGATAGCTTGAGGGAAATAAAGGGTCTTTGCCTGGTTTTAGCAGGAGACTAATGTTGGCAGAATTCATATTTGGTGGTAGTCTGCCATTTTCCTTGATTTCCTGCAACATGCTGTGGAATACTGGTGCCAAAATTATCCAAAATTCTTTGTAGAATTCTGCAGGGAAGCCGTCTGGACCTGGAGCCTTATTATTGGGCATACTTATCAGGGCTTCCTGGAGTTCACTTGGCGTCAGTGGCGAATCCAGTTCCATTGCTTGACTATCTAGTAATTTTGGAAGAGTTACGTTGTCAAGAAACTGATCAATTTCATTTTTAGATGGGTTTATTTGTGGTGAGTATAAAGTTTCATAGAAATCCCTAAAAATGTTGTTTATTCTTCCAGGATCATATATTATGTTCCCCGATAAATCTTTAGCAGCACATATAGTTGTTTTTTCTTTATTTATTTTTAGCTGGTTAGCTAGAAATCGACCTGATTTGTTACTGTGTTCAAAATTCTGCAAGCGAAGTCTTTGTATAAGGAATTGTGTTTTTTTTATTAATAATTTCATTTAATTCTAGTTTTGTTTTGCATATTTTGTTCAATGTTTCCTGATCTTGGTCGCACGCGTAGGCTTCTTCTAGTGATTTGATGTTTTTTTTCTAATTCCTGAATATTTTTGTTTTCTTCTTTCTTTTTGTGTGATGAGAAAGAAATTATTTTACCTGTCATCACAGCTTTCCCTGCTTCCCATAGAACAGAAGCAGATATTCCGGGAGTGTCATTAAAGTCTAAATATGAAGTCCATTCCTTTTTAAAATATTTAATAAAGTCTTCATCTTTAAGTAGTGATATATTAAATCTCCAGTTTTTTCTTGGCGTAGTGTTATTCTTGTGCATTAGTGTTAAAGATACAGGAGCATGATCGCTGACAGCTATAGGATGAATCTCAGTGTCTGAAATGTCACACAGCAGTGAGCTGCTGACCAAAAAATAATCCAGACGAGAGTAAGAGTGATGAACATGCGAGAAAAAAGTATATTCCTTACTGGTGGGGTGAAGAGAGCGCCATGCATCGCAAAGACCAAAGTCGCTCATATACTGTTTGATTATATTTGTGGACTGCCAATTGCGCTGAGTTCCTGTTGTGTTGAGCCTATCCATGTCTTCATTTAGTCCAAGGTTGAGGTCACCGCCAAGAATGAGTGTGCAATCAAGGTGTTCAGAGAGTGCACTAAAAAATCCGTGGAAGAATGAGGGTTCATCAACATTTGGACCGTATATACTTACAATACATAGTTTTTTGTTCAATATTGATAGTTTAATAATTAGAAATCTACCCTCTGGATCTATAACTGTATCGAGTACTGTAAAATTAACATTTTTATGTATTAAAATTGCTACTCCCCGTTGTCTAGAATTATAACAGGCTGCAAACACGTTAGGAAACTCAGGTGTTTTAAGTTCGTTTAAACCTGTGACAGGTCTGTGAGTTTCTTGTAATAAAACAACATCTGCCTGTAGTTTTTTAAGCTGGTTAAATATCTTTAACCTCTTTCCTCTGGAGCCAGCTCCATTTACATTCCATGTGACAAACCTCAGCATGCCCATAATTGTGTGTGTATGTCTAATGATGTATGCTGGGTGTTTCGTTTAGACAGGTGGAGAGAATGTGGAAACATCCCTTGTTTGTAAATAGAAAGAGAAAAAGAAGTGTGGTGAGAGGCTCCATAAGTCTGACTATGTGTGTGAATATTCACTAATATGAACAAGCGTGGCTTGCTTATGTGTCCTGCAAGTCTGTGCGTGCTGTGAGGCTGTTGTGAATGTGCTGCCGTTGAGCTGATGTGTTTGCGTGATCGTGGTGTGAAAATATGTAGAAATAGAGGGTGTTGTTTGTAGGTGAGTGGGGAAGTAGGTGATCACAGCAGTGAAAGACAAGAGAAAGAAAGAAACCACATGAACTGTGAGCAACAACAACAAAAAAGAAACGAAACGGAAACATTCCAATTAAAGCAATGACGGAGGGTGACGGTGTTATATCTGCTATGACATCATATTGATATTACTAGGTTAAACCCATGTTAAAAGAGAAAGTGTGAATGAATAAGAAAAGAGTGTAGCGGGTTCTTATCTGGAGTGCAGTCAATATAACCACGGTGTGGTGCCGGGGTCGCGGTAGAGCTGTCCGTCCACGTAGAGCCGGTCCACGGCGATGACAGCACGGGAGCCTTTCTGGATGAAGCTACGTCGAACTGGGAACAGGACCTTGCGTCGTTCCAGGATCTCTTTGGGGAACTGGTCGTTCACGCTGAAGTCCGTTCCTTTCAGCTCTCTGCCGCGACTCTTCACCTGTTCCTTCTGTTTGAATTGACTGAATTTGGCCACAATAGGCCGTGGTCTCCCGGTCCGCGACCGCACGCCCCCCAAGCGATGTACTCTATCGAAGTTGATGTTCTTTACGGTGTCCTCCGGCAGCTTCAGGTGGATTTTAATGAAGCTTTTCACCGTTGCCTCTGCGTCCTCTCCGGCAGTTTCTGTTTTCCAGAAAACACAAGATTATCTCTCATGCTACGGGCTTGTAGATCGATAACGGACTCTTTTATTTTTTTATTTTCAATGTTTAGCTGGGTCACGTTATCGGTGAGAGATTTGACCGACTCCCGTAGCGTGGCATTTTCAGCGGCAAGCGTTTCCACCTGCTGCTGGCTGAATTCCAGGGATTCTCTCAGAGATTTAAATTCCCGGTGTAAAATTTCCACCAGGGACAGCCTCGCATCGAAACTGGACAATCGCTTGTCGATTGACTCCAGGATGTCTGCGATGTCTTTGCCGGCAGGCGATGTTGTACCGGGGGAGTCTGCCGGGCGACATCTCTTCGATGACGGCGTCTCAATTTTGGTCGGGGAAGATGCACTCTGGGCCTTATTCATTACTAAATCTTGAAAACAGCGGTCGATGTAATCTTGGAGAGCGTCTAAACTCTCCCCGTTGTCCTCCAGGGTGTTAGAGATGATAAAACAGATGTTGTTAGTTATATGACAGTTGATTAGTATATTTGGTAATACTGAAGCTTGAAAAACCTTTGTTAAACTCTATGCTACCATTTGCTTTTTCTCCGCCAAAATCTCCGGCGTCTGACGTCACCTACAACATGGGTCGCTTACCTTGTCCGTCACTTCTGTCACTTACCTGGCTCTGTATTCCTTTCAATGTTGACTTATCATATGTAAGAGAATATGCACAAAGGGAATTGTCAGGAAAGAGATGGCTGTTTGGAGACACACCCCTTTTATTAATATTTTGAAAAACAAGTTATAATAATAATAATAATACATTTTATTTGAGGGCGCCTTTCAGAAACCCAAGGTCACCTTACAAAAAACATAATTAATAAAAGGAACAATAGTCATAAAATACATAAAATAAGTTAAAATTACAAAACAGAGCGTGACAACAGATAAAATCAGCATTAAAGCGAATAAGCCAGTTTAAACAGATGTGTTTTGAGCTGTGTCTTAAATACGGAGAGGGAGTCAATATTTCTTAGTGCAGGACGAAGAGAGTTCCAGAGCCGAGGAGCAGAGCGACTGAAAGCTCTGTTCCCCATAGTGATAAGGTGTGAGGACGGAACAGTAAGATGAATAGCAGATGATGATCTGAGAGGGCGGGAAACAGTGGTGATATGGAGCAGGTCACAAATATGAAGGAGCAGATTTATGGATACACTTGTATGTAAGAAGTAAGATTTTAAAATTTATCCTGGCTTCTATGGGCAACCAGTGAAGCTGCTGAAGAACTGGGGTAATATGAGCACTTAACGGAGTGCAAGTTATGACCCGAGCTGCAGAATTTTGAAGAAGTGTGAGTTTATGAAGGGACCTTTTAGGGAGACCAAATAGGAGGGAATTACAGTAATCAATACGGGACGTAATAAGACTATGGACAAGGATGGCAGCAGCATGGGGAGTAAGGAAGGGACGGAGTCGGTGAATATTACGTAAATGGAAGTAAGCAGACCGTGTTATGTAATTAATGTGAGACTGGAATGAAAGAGTATTATCAAGTATGATACCCAAACTCTTAACCTGAGGGGAGGGAAGGGTGGGAGAATTTTCAATGTTAATGGAAAAGCTGTGGGATTTGGTTAAGATAGATGGTGTACCAACAAGTAAAACTTCAGTTTTATTACTGGGTTATGGGTACATATTTGCACATGTAGTACATAACAGTAACCTATAGCACACCAGAAAAATAGATTCGGACTACCTTTTAGGCTCAGGTGCAGTGTAGGGCTGAACGATATATCGCATTTGCGATAATATCGCGACATGATCAAGTGCAATTTTCTAACCGCAAAGGCTGCGATTATACTCTGGACATGTCCAAATTCATGGGCTGCATCCTCCTGAGGCCGCATTTGTAGATCGATTACGTCACAGCGACGCGCCGAAGGCTGTCCAAATTACTACCATATCCCAGAATTCATAGCGCGGCCGAGCCAAACTCCAGTTTCCAGCAATGGCGGCCGCTACTAAGTTTTAAAATTACTCATATTAATCTTTCTGGGTCACAAAATAAACTTTTAACATATTTTCAGGCGAGAAAGTAGTTGTGTAAACATCAAATATCTGCTCGGTTTATCAAGATATCCCATATTTGCAAAAGTGCTTCGACGTTTTCAGAGGCGTCTGCTACCCACCAGCTCGACAGCTAGCCGGGAGCTCGAGGGTTACTGATGCGGCCGAGAACGGCACAACTCCCGGCACATCATTTTCAGATCACCGCGGAGTTTCGCTGCTCGGGTTAAACGTAATATATAAGTCACTTAGACAACCTAAAAATGTTATTGTTGGGCTTTTTTCAGTGTTTTGTTTGTTCGTGAGTAAATCGGTTTGGCTGAGATTAAAGTTATTAGATTAGATAAAATAAAACTTTATTAATCCCCCGGGTGGGTTCCTCCTTGGTTTTCACACAGCTGACTAAACGTCAAACAGAAAACTTATTAAACAGAAGTATGAGACAGTCGAGAATTTACACCAGTGTCTGGTTATATTTTAGACAGCAAGAAGCAGACGGCCGAGTTTATTAAACTCCACCGAGACAGCGGTGACGCTAATCAGAAGGCTAGACCGTCCAATTTCACGCCTTTAAATTTTAAAGGCGTGTTTGTGTGTGTGTTTATACAATTGCTATTATGTTTGCACTTTATGTGTAATGTTACTGACTGCAGAGATCAGTAAGATGTGTGTATTTTTTATTTATTAGTTTTATTTATTTAATATTATTTTTTAATTGAATGACTGTCTAGTAGTTCACAGATGTTGAAAAACTGAGTGTGGTAAAGCCACTGATTTTTTTTATGTATATTTCTGCAATCTGCACATTGTACTGACTTTCATTTTAATGTTTACACCAGGGTTCCTTGTCAGCACTTTATGCTCAGATGTTTGTAAGCTAAAAATAAACTATTGTGTATGTTCAAATATACTGTTGTGATTGAAGAAGTTAAATAAAAATGTCAGTCATCAATTCATGCATCACCTCATGTCATCATAACAGAGGTCTGTCTTCCAGGAAAGAACAGTTTAAAATTAATGTAATATAGTATTGGCCATACTATATGATGTATTGCTTGTCTTTGTTTAATAATACAGAAGACAAAGACCTTAAAAAATAATCGCATATCGCATCGCAATCGCAATATTGGGGCAAAAAATCGCAATTAGATTCTTTTCCATAATCGTTCAGCCCTAGTGCAGTGACACAGCTTTAACAAGAAGAAAAGTCAGTCATTCACCACCATCTTCCTGCGCACTAAAACCACCAAAGTCCTCTCCTCCAGTGTCGGAAACGAACAGGCTCAGGATGGCTTCATCATCCACTCTCCGCTTCTCTCCTTCATTGTCACTTTCAAAACCAAACAAATCCTCGTTGTCAGTGTCAGAGTCGAACACCCTCAGAAGGGCCGTGGCGGTGTCCTCCTCTCCATCATGCAGCAGTCCAGCCCTTCAAAATCCGTTGGTGATCGTGGATGTTTTCACACTTTTCCACGCTGTCAGAATCCACCGGTGGAGTTGAGCATAACTTGCTTTTCGCAAGTTTATCGCCGCTCGTCATCCACGCCTCCCGCTGAACGCGTAGCGCTACTTTGAAGTTTGTTTTTTGCGCTACTTCGTACGGCACTACGTTGCCTGGCGGACGGACATGTGACTAACATACTACTCTTGAACCCCGATCCTTCCGCCAGGCAACGTAGTGCCGTACAACAGCGGAACAAACAAAACAAATAGTCTTACGATATGACAAAAATCATGGACAATCCATAGAAAAGCCGCACCTGACTAAAAGCCGCAGGGTTCAAAGCTTGTGCAAAAAGTAGCGGCTTATAGCCCGACAATTACGGTATATACCCATTTCAATTATTTATTTTTATCAGTGAAACCAATATAACATCTCCACATTCACAAATATACATTTCTGACATTCAAAAACAAAACAAAAACAAATCAGCGACCAATATAGCCACCTTTCTTTGCAAGGACACTCAAAAGCCTGCCATCCATGGATTCTGTCAGTGTTTTGATCTGTTCACCATCAACATTGCGTGCAGCAGCAACCACAGCCTCCCAGACACTGTTCAGAGAGGTGTACTGTTTTCCCTCCTTGTAAATCTCACATTTGATGATGGACCACAGGTTCTCAATGGGGTTCAGATCAGGTGAACAAGGAGGCCATGTCATTAGTTTTTCTTCTTTTATACCCTTTCTTGCCAGCCACGCTGTGGAGTACTTGGACGCGTGTGATGGAGCATTGTCCTGCATGAAAATCATGTTTTTCTTGAAGGATGAGGACTTCTTCCTGTACCACTGCTTGAAGAAGGTGTCTTCCAGAAACTGGCAGTAGGACTGGGAGTTGAGCTTGACTCCATCCTCAACCCGAAAAGGCCCCACAAGCTCATCTTTGATGATACCAGCCCAAACCAGTACTCCACCTCCACCTTGCTGGCGTCTGAGTCGGACTGGAGCTCTCTGCCCTTTACCAATCTAGCCACGGGCCCATCCATCTGGCCCATCAAGACTCACTCTCATTTCATCAGTCCATAAAACCTTAGAAAAACCAGTCTTGAGATATTTCTTGGCCCAGTCTTGACGTTTCAGCTTGTGTGTCTTGTTCAGTGGTGGTCGTCTTTCAGCCTTTCTTACCTTGGCCATGTCTCTGAGTATTGCACACCTTGTGCTTTTGGGCACTCCAGTGATGTTGCAGCTCTGAAATATGGCCAAACTGGTGACAAGTGGCATCTTGGCAGCTGCACGCTTGACTTTTCTCAGTTCATGGGCAGTTATTTTGCGCCTTGGTTTTTCCACACGCTTCTTGCGACCCTGTTGACTATTTTGAATGAAACGCTTGATTGTTCGATGATCACGCTTCAGAAGCTTTGCAATTTTGATACTGCTGCATCCCTCTGCAAGATATCTCACTATTTTTGACTTTTCTGAGCCTGTCAAGTCCTTCTTTTGACCCATTTTGCCAAAGGAAAGGAAGTTGCCTAATAATTATGCACACCTGATATAGGGTGTTGATGTCATTAGACCACACCCCTTCTCATTACAGAGATTCACATCACCTAATATGCTTAATTGGTAGTAGGCTTTCAAGCCTATACAGCTTGGAGTAAGACACCATGCATGGAGAGGATGATGTGGACAAAATACTCATTTGCCTAATAATTCTGCACTCCCTGTATTTCAGCATAAATGGCCTTTTGTTTACAGAGCCTGATTCCTCTGTTAGGAGCACATATAATAAAATAAAACACAAATGAAAATAAGCACAAAACCAAAACATTCTGTAATCTTCTCTTATGGTTAACAAAGTTGTATCGTTACGTAATGGTATTGTAATATTGTAGCAGTAGTATCATTGCTTGTTTTTAACTTTAGTACTTTTAGACATTAATGTTAAAATACTAAGTTAATGTTATAATTGCAGTGTCATGGGGGTAGTAGTGTTTTTCTTGTGTCCCATTCAGTTGAGTGTTTTAACTGCACAGTTACAGTGTTATTAATGCAGTATTAAATTAGTATTACTGCAGTGTTACATTAGTAGTTTAGCACTGTGTTGGTACCCTGCAAATATTAGCATAGTAGTACTTTAGTGTAACTCAGATGTTACTGTAACATGAAATAAGTATTACTGTAGTATTATGATGGTAGTATTGTAGTTATTGCAGCCCAGTCAACTGAGTGTGTTAACTGAAACAGTAAAATGTAATTGGACGTCTGCAGAGATGCTCTTTCCTTCAGGCGACGTTCAGGATAAAAATGATGAAGGACTGACTTACACTGTCTTTGTGTCTTTGTTTAGAAGCAGAGCGACACAGATGGATCCAGTTCTCAACCCTGTCATCACTGTGGTGGTGGGAAAGACTTTCGTTGTCATCTTTGTGGAAAAACTTTCAGTCGGCAAGACACCCTAAAAGTACATCAACGTAAACACACTGGAGACAAACTGAAATACTGCAAAGAATGTGGGAGAAGCTTCCCCACATCAGGTGACTTAAAATGTCATGAACTGATTCACAGTGCGGTTAAAAAGCACCTCTGTGATCAGTGTGGGTCATCTTTCATCACTGCAGTCAACCTTAAAAGACATAAACGAGTCCACACAGGAGAGAAACCATACAAGTGCAGACACTGTGACAAAAGCTTCTCACATTCAAGTAGTCGTAACTATCATGAACATACACACATGGAAGGAAACTACAGCTGTGACCAGTGTGACAAGAGCTTCAGGAATCTCAGTTCATACTCCACACACAAACGATCCCACGTTACTAAAAAACTGTTTCACTGTTTCCAATGTGCCAAAACATTCACCTCATTGTCTGCTCTGTGCAAACATCAGCGTGATCACTCAGGGCTGAAATCACTCCCATCACAGTGAATCTGAAGAGACAGAAAGATCCTCTACTGGTTTCAGGGTCAGACTTAAAACCCTTGAGATCAGGCTCCACAGAGTTCAGATGTAAAAATGTGATGAGGCAGCTGTGAATGAACATGTTCTTCTAGTGTACTGAGAAAAATTAAACAGCTGATGAATAAGATAAACATGTTAAACTGTGTTATAGACAGGATGCACCTAGCTGCTACTCAGGTGCGTATGTGTGACAAAAATTACGAATGCGTAGTGACATTTATGTTACCAAGCGCCTTTGCGTACTTGACCATCTCATTTAACCTTAAACATGTTGCTGCAGCTTCTTTGGTGTTTCGCCACCACCTAAGAAACACCAACCTGAGCCACAGCCGAAGAAAATACTTTGGGGGATGCTTTTTCATTGATCTGTGGACATCACAAAAGTCGAGCAGGAAATCATTTACATTGTGTCTGTGTCCAGCAAAGGAGAGTTTACCTCTGACTTTCTTGGACTGATTGAACTGGGTGCTGACCGGCTGCTACTTGCTACTTGCTACAGTTGAAGACTCTCTTGTGCACATTCTGTGCACAGCACACACACTGGAGAATTGCTTAAAATCAGTTGATCGCAAGGTTCCCAACTGTGAGACATTTAATCGCTGTGTGGTCAAGCTGATGCAGTTTTATTTGCAAAAAAAAGTGGAGCAAAAAAAAAAAATGCTACACTGAAGAAGCTGTGTGAAGAAAATGGGATCCCCTTTGTAAAACTGGGTATGTTTCATAATACCAGGTGGTCTTCATGGAGGTCTTTTGTTTCGTACCAATTCGCGAGAGTTGAGGCTCGAAGATGAAATGTATGGTTTTCAGGGTTTTTATCGTTAACTCTGTTCCCCTCGGACTTCTCCCATGTGTTATGAATAAATTTTAATTATTTACATGTTACCATAGTGACCAGAGAGCATTAAGGGGCAGAGAGTGTTGTTGGCGCATTTCAGGAGGAACCTGCTAATAAAGTTAGTGAATACAGGTTTATTATTATATTTACAAAATACCGCAGTTTTTGTCTTGGTCATATCATTTTATTCTGTTGTATTTATCTGCAACACCTTAAATGCCGGTCCGGGAAAATATGTGACTGTTGGAAAACAATTCACACAATACACATCACAGCAAAGCACCTCCCACATGGTTCTAAGACAAGGCACTATGTGTGTGTATGTGTAAACATCTGTATGCATGTGAGAATGTGTGTGTGTGTGTGTGTGTGTGTGTGTGTGTGTGTGTGTGTGTGTGTGTGTGTGTGTGTGTCTCTCTGTGTGCGTGTCTAAATGTTTCTAACAACATCCTTAGTCATAATCTCCCCCACACCCAATATATGGTTCAATTCCTCTACTGGTTCACCATACACAACACAGTGAAGTCATACAAAGGGCAGGAAGCTTACCAAACATCAAACAAACCTTCACAAGGGTGTGCTTGTGATAAAACACTACGCCGAGACTGTGCCATGTGTTGTGTTGTGTGTCACGTCACATGTGTATTCATACCTCCAGTGTAAGTTGAACCTCAGTATTTGTCCAGCTCCTCCATATTTCTGTTGACCAACACTTTGGCTTGTTCCGGTGTTCCATTGAGTTTAATGAATACTTTACAGTTGCTGGTCCATGTACTCTGAATTTTTCCCTATTTCTTCAAGTAACGTGCTTTCCTGGCAATGTCCGCATTTCTTTTTATCAGATGTTCATTCATGAAGACATCGGCTCCTTTCAGTTTCTTTCCTTGTTTTAACAGTGCTGTTTTGTGTTTTGTGTTAGCAAATCTCACAATGATGGCTGGTTTGTCACTGTCATTTTTTCAGGGTAGAGGGTGGCAAGCCTCAATTATTGTTATAATCCACTTCCACACATTTGGACCGTAGACAGGTAACCACTTGAAGCTCCGTGGAGTTGACATCTTTCTCTCCTGGCCCTCCTACATTGTCAGCTGTGACCCCCCCCCGGGCGTTTGACCGGGGTTTGATGTGAAGCCCCGTAATGATGACATCGTTCATCCGGGTGTACTGCTCCAAATCCACCACTCTGTTCTCCGGGTACGCCAGCCGCCGATCCTTCTCTGCGTTCTGTACGCGGAGAGCCTTAACTTCCTCGACCAGGTCCAGGATGGCTTTCTGCTGCAGTTTGACAGCAGAAATCTCCTCTGTCATAAACTCCAGCAGCTTCTTAATATCGTCGCCTTCCTCAGCTGACAGAACTTTTTTCGGGCCCATGCTGAGAGACGCTCTTCAAGCGTCTTTGCTCCATCAAAGCCATCAGAGGCAGATTCCAGTGTAAACGCTGTTCCCACATGAAAAACTGGACTGATCCACCTCCTGCTGTCAGACCTGCAGGGTTTAGGCCTGTGGTGTTCTCTTCTGTCTTATACTGAACACAAACTATTTTTTTGGACTGGCACAAATAATTTGTGTGCCTTCTTATTTGATCCAGAACACCTATTTGTTCTGTAAATACATTTAAATTGTTATATAAAAACACCTGAGGGATTGGCTGCATTTTTAAGCGAATAGTACCAGATAACTGTTGTTTCCAAAACATGTGCAGAATTTTTAGAAATGTACAATTTTGTATTTGCATTTCAAGTTATGAAAATGATTCTTCAAACATTTTTATGGGTTTCACAGGAAAAAATGTAACTTTTTTCTACTCTGAGTTTGAATTTTTGCTTGAACTTAGATAAATTGTGCTAATATAGTATGCCGAAATGTAAAAAATAACTCAAATTTCAGATATTTGAGGTTGTGCTGAAAAGATTATACCAAACAAGGCGAGATAAACTGTTTTTATAATAATAATAATAATAATAATAATAATAATAATAATAATAATATAGAGGAAAAATCAAAAGCAGTCAAAAATGGCAAATTATACTTGGACCCCAGAGGGTTCAGCAATTACTTTGGTGTTCCTCCACAGAAATGTCAGAAGTAGTCTGAACTGCAAAAGAAGCACGTATTCTGGTTGCAGGAGGTGAGCTGGCTTCAAACAAATGATTTTCATGGCATATTCTGCACCACGTCTTTGGGCGATCAAAGAGAAGAGGAAATATTACACTGTGAGAGGGCGACTGATCCAAAACATAAACATTAAACTGAAACTGGATCTTATTGTAAGGTTATCGGGCCTTATTCCAGTTTTTATAACACAGTAAATTGTTTGTGTGCATTTGAGGGTCGACGTGCCAGTTCACACTCCACACCAGTTGGTGGCAGTAAAGGACAATTTTGTTGTTTGACAACCGCCAATAAACGATGTAAAGAAGACGAAGCGCCTTCCGGGATGACAGACGGAGCTATTTTTTCATCCAAAGCAAGTAAAAGAGTGAATTTAGATGATAAAACAAACTAAACGACCGTTTGGATCGATATCTGCATCGATCTGCCCACCCTTGTCTCCTGGATCGTAGCCGAGATCAGCGTGAACCACGTGGGTCTCTGCTCCCTGATCTGTTTCCTGTGTTTGGAAAGAGTTGCAGCTTCATCGCGGAGTTTCTCTCGGTTTGTGGGCTCATCTAAAGGTAAGCACCGAGCTAACTTTACTGTGAGTTCAGTTCATGTTGAGTTTAGCTCCTGAATGAGGTCTTCTGCTGCTCTCCTCGGTGTCTGTTCACAGTTTATTGTGAACACGTTGAGAGAAGAGTGAGAGAGTGTTTGGAGAAAAACACCAGCTAATCATTAGCTCAGCATGCTGGGAGAAGTTGGAGCAGAAAAGTCTTTTCATTGTCCCTGCAGCTGTTTTTCTGCCTGCACCAAACCTCTACAGCCTCATTTCTATTTGAAGTGATAACAGGAAATGGATGAGAGCGATCTGCTGCAGTATCAGGGTCACAATAAACTTTATTGTCCAGCTGCTGTGGATGAACACATGAGAGGAAGTGAACTCCTACAAAGGCTCATTTTAATGAGTGTGGCTGCTGTAAAGTGATGCACAGGAAGATGTTAACAAAAACTAATGAAACAGAGATGAAAGTAAACAGTGTTCATATTTGAAAGCACAGAGAATAAAATATATTGTGGTGGTTAATGTGCAGGAGAGTGTGAAGAATGTAATAATGTCTTCCTGTGTCAAACACAGCTGCAGTCAAAGCAGGAAGGAAAGCACTGAAACCACTGATCAAAGCTCATTAATCAAAGACCGCTGATCAATGGCCATGAGTACCATTCAGAGAGTTGGGGAGTCGCTGCAATCACAGCATTTGATCAGAGGTTGTTGATCAATGTTCATGAGAATTTGCATATTAATGCTCAATAACTGACCTCCCAGCCCATTGTTCCTTCAGTGGTGCTCGTTTCAGTCATTATGCAAATGCTCTGTTGAAGATTGAGGAAAGCTGCAGTCAGCTGAAACTGAAGAAGTCACTTGGATGAGTGACGAAATGTTTCTCCCACAAAAAACTACGTCTAGATGAAAATAATCAAAGTTTGGGGAATGGTGGAGGTGGTGGGACTGGGGGGCTGAAGGTAGGGCTGCACGATTTTGCATAAAATGAGAATCACGATTTTTTTGGCTTAGAATTGAGATCACGATTCTCTCACGATTTTCTTTTCCAGTATAAATTTTTATTGCGCTTATTAACTGCACATCAACTTCGTAACAGTTGAGACTGAACATAAAAACAACAAATGGAATTCCGTCTCCACCGTTGCTCGACACTGCGTGTATAGAGCAGGTAGTGCAACAATAGAAAAATGGTTGCGGGACGGCACCGTGTAGCGTTTGTCTAGGGTGTTGATCATTTTCCTAAATCCCTCGTTTTGCACAGTGTTGATGGGAGCCATATCTTTGGTCAGGTGATAAGTAATAGCCTGCGGGAGTTCGACGGGTATAGGGAAGCGCTGTATAAGGTTCCCGTTATTGATGTTTGGGTGGTTGACCGGGACAGATTTTCTCCTGTCACTTTCTCGTCATCCCTGACGTGCTCTCCGTTGTTTTGTCCCTGCTAATTTTAGCATCACACGGCACAGCTTCTGTATCACGTGGTATAAGGCTCCGCCCATGTCATTTGTTGAGCAGGAAGAGTGAGCGCTTGTTTTCATGCAGAGTACGTCCCGGATCAAAATGCGGTACAATCGTCGTCCTTTTTTCTTTCTTTTTTTTTTTTTTTTAATCTTTGTCGTTTGGAAATTAGATCGCACATAAGTATGAATCGAGATCGCGATTTTCTAACGATTAATCGTGCAGCCCTAGCTGAAGGTGTGGAAACTGTGGGGTGGGGGAGTAACATGTCTGTCCCTGTTTGTGGAAACCACAGGAGGAGCTGTTCAGGCTGTTGCTGGGTGTGAATTGTTGATGGAGTCTTTAAACTTGTAGTTGCTGTTTTCCAGACTGAAGCAGAGTCGTTAGCTGAAAACTGGTTTTAGAGCTTCATTCAGGACACCTTCTCAGGCTCTTACAGCCTTACCTGTATCATAACAAAGTGTATAAACCCCAATCCACCTTTAACATGGTCCTTCTCCCAAACCTTCAAATAGGACTTTCTGGCCCTGTCATAGTAAAGGGCTGCTTAGAATATTAGAGCCAATGTCACAAAGTTCCTCCTGAAGTATAAGTGAGTGAGAGAGTTTCCTCACTTTGCAGCACAACACGTCTCACAAGATTTCTACAAGCAATCAGAGTGAAATTTGTACTTTGTGTTGTCAGATGAACATATGAGACACTTTGACTCTTCAGTGCAGTGTGGAGCCTAACAAAGATCTGTTTTGTGTCCCAGCTGATCAGCAGGAGGAGAAGAGTCTGACGGAGCAGCAGAGGAACATTTTCAGCCATCTGGACTCAGCTGAGTCACTACAGAGGAAACAATGAGCTCAACACAGGAGGTGAGGAAAGTATCACAGTTTCACCAAATAATCAGTCACGTCTAAAACTCTCATCCTCCCAACCTGTTATATCACTGTGTTGTATATTATTATATATACAATCACTTCACTAAATAATCTGCCTCAGATTGTTTTGCAGCATCTTTCAGTTTATGAAAAAACATAATGTCACATGTACAGACCCAATATCTGATTTCAACACATGAGGACTTACATGTAAGCTTTAATCTCCAGTTGATCAAATCCCACTGAGCAGTCCTTCCCTTTAAATCTAACCTCTCTTCTTCCTCTCCTGTCCTGTGTGTCTTATCTTTCTCCATCTCTGAGTGAAGTTAGCTCTCTTTCTTTTCTCTCCCTGTGATGTGCAGCAGCTGGACCTTTAGCCAGCAACACACTGTGAGACAAACTGCACACGAACAGTTTGTGTGTTTGCTGATGTTTGTTGATAGAAACGCTGCATTTGAAATTACCTGTTTGTTCAGGTGCTGTGCAAAAAAGAAAGAAGAACAACGTCTCACTTTAACTCCTGACTATGACTCACAGTTTTGCCTCTTTCATCTCTTTTTATGTTTCATACCCTGGTGATTAGTACACGATCAGGATTGTCTTTCATGTGTTTCTTTTCCCGTTTCTCAAGTTGGTTTGATGTTTGATGCCTGCAGTGATGAAATAAACCCCTCACATGCCTTAAAAGTAACACATCTGTTTTGCAAATGTAAGGAGTACAAAATACAATTTTCTTGTTCTGAGCCACAATTTTCTTAGGGCAATCGTGGCTCAAGAGTTGGGAGTTCGCCTTGTAATTGGAAGGTTGCCAGTTCGAGCCCCGGCTTGGACAGTCTCGGTCGTTGTGTCCTTGGGCAAGACACTTCACCCGTTGCCTACTGGTGGTGGTCAGAGGGCCCGGTGGCGCCAGTGTCCGGCAGCCTCGCCTCTGTCAGTGCGCCCCAGGGTGGCTGTGGCTACAATGTAGCTTGCCATCACCAGTGTGTGAATGTGTGTGTGAATGGGTGGATGACTGGATATGTAAAGCGCTTTGGGGTCCTTAGGGACTAGTAAAGCGCTATATAAATACAGGCCATTTACCATTTATCATTTTCTCATGTAGGGAGCAAAAGTAAAATATTTTCCTTCACTGAATCAACTTTTAAATGTTACATTGTAATTATTAATATTGAAAAATGACAAAATGATAGAAATATATAATAGGAAACAGGAAACATAAAAAAGTATAGACTTGGTAAACATTTATTACTTTTCTGAGTGTGTTAGCATGCTAGCATTAATAACTGTGTACAGCAGGAGTTAGAGCAGGGCGATATGGCCAAAAATATTTATCACGATATATATTTGAAAATTTGCGATAACGATATAACTGACGATATAATTGATGCGAGACAAAATACAACTCCACAACATTACTAGCGCAAAAAGACAACCTTCCATTTATTTTCACTTAAACAAGAAGCTGGTTTTTATGTACATTAAAGCTTTATAAAAATGTAACAGTGCAAATGCAAATTCCTTGCTGAAAGTTTAACCAAAAGTCATTTCCAGTAGAAATTGGCTGACATATCCTGAGCATAACCATGTATAATATCCACTGAAGTTAAAAAGAGGTGCTTTGCAACATTAAACTGCAGTGTGCAGTACGTATTTTTCGGACCATAAGGTGCACGGGATTATAAGGCACATTAAGCGAAACAAAGCAGTCAGATAAATCAAACTTTATTAAACTCATTCTTCTTGCTTCCTTCAGTTCAGTTCATTTTTATTTCAAACATGTGCCTTCACAATCATTACAAACTATTATTCCATTATTTGTTTGAAAAAGGAGTAGGTAGAAGTATTTACTTATTTGTCCCTACCCCCTTAAGTTTTACCTCTCATTCATTTAATTGTTTTTTTTTTGTTTTAAATTAAACAAACAACATATGCAACAAAAATAAAGCAAAAAAAAAAAAAAACATACATCAATCAAAAACAAGAAATTAGCATGCCCCTCCACAGTATAGTTTCTTTCATATGATAAATACAGAATGTGTATATTTGCCGATACACAAGTTATGGAAAAACAAACAAACCAAAACCAAAAAAACCAAAAAAGAACCACAACACCATTACCAGCAACATTACCGTCCTGGGTTAACCCCGTTTTCTTCATTCTTATACTTATTTAAAATTAGGTTTTTATATTTTACTTTAAACTGTTTTATGTTTTTACTGTCTTTTATTTCTTCTGTTAGACTGTTCCATAATTTAACTCCTGCAATTGAGATAGACATTGTTTTTAAAGTTGTTCTAGCACTTTGAATTTTTAAATTCCATTTCCCTCTTAAGTTATACCCACCTTCTCTTTCTATGAACAATTTACAGATTTCTTTTGGAAGCAATTTATTTCTTACTTTATACATTATTTGCGCTGTTTTAAGCTTCACCAAGTCTTGGAATTTAATAGCTTGCATTTTGACAAAGAGTGCATTTGTATGGTCCCTGTACCCTACATTATTCATTAATCTAATGGCCCTTTTCTGTATTATAGTTATTGTTTGTGTGTTACTTTTGTATGTGTTTCCCCAGACCTCTACACAGTAGCTCATATATGGCAGTAGTAAAGCACAGTATAAAATGTGCAGTGCTTTCTGATCCAACATATGCTTTGCTTTCCCCAGGACGGCAATGCCCCGTGCCAATTTCCCCCGAACATAAGTAATGTGTGGCTTCCAACAGAGCTTGTGGTCAATGATCACCCCAAGAAATTTTATTTCATTTACTCTTTCTAAATATACATTGTCAACACATATTTCTACTTTGATGTTTTTCTTTTCGTTTCCAAACAACATAAATTTTGTTTTATCTAGATTCAATGATAATTTATTTATATCAAACCACTTCTTTAATATCGTTAATTCCTGTGTGATCATCCCCAAAACCTGTGGCAATTCCACACCTGAACACAGTATATTTGTGTCATCTGCAAATATTATAAACTTTAAAATCTCCGATACTCTGCAGACATCATTTAAGTACATAATAAACATTTTTGGACCCAGTACTGAACCTTGAGGTACTCCACAAGCTATATCCATCAAATTGGATTTATATTCATTTATTTGTACATATTGTTGCCTATTCCCTACATAGCTTTTTAACCATTCCAAAACAACTCCCCTAAACCCGTACTTTTCCAGTTTTTTAAATAGAATTTCATGATTAACAGTATGGTATCAAACACCTTCTTTAGATCTAAGAAAACGCCGAGCGCATACCTCTTATTATCCATACATTCGGTTATCTTTTCCATTAAATCTATCAGTGCCAAAGCTGTTGATCTGTTGCTTCTGAACCCATACTGACTATCTGTCATTAATTCATATTTTTCCACAAAACTGTCAAATCTTTTTATGAAGAGTTTTTCCAGTATCTTAGAGAACTGGGAGAGTATTGACACTGGTCTATAGTTTGTAAAATGATGCCTTTCACCGGTTTTGTAAATGGGAATAACTTTAGCAACTTTCATTTTTTGTGGAAAAACTCCTTTTTGAAACGACAAGTTGAATATATATTTTAATGGTTTTACAATACCATCAATAACTGTCTTTACTGTTACCATATCAATATCATTCCAGTCTGTACTGGTTTTGTTCTTAAGTCCTCTAACCATGTCATAAATCTCTTTCTCTTCCATTGCTCTTAAAAACATTGAGCTACTATTCCTTTCAATATTTTCACCAGTGTCCCTTTCTATTCCATCAACCTTTATTTCTTCTGCCAGTTTTGGCCCTATGTTTACGAAGAATTCATTAAAGCCATTTACTATCTCTTCCATGTTATTAATACTTCTTGTCCCTTCTATAAAGTACCCAGGGTAATCATTATTCCTTGATTCATTTTTGATTATACGGTTTAATACATTCCATATATCTCTTGTGTTATCTTTATTGTGTTCTAACCTTTTAATGTAATACTCTCTTTTACAGGATCTCATTATATTAGTTAATTTATTTTTGTAAGTTTTATACTTCATTTCAGTTTCTATTGTTCTCTTTTTTATGAATTCTCGATATAAGGTATTCTTTTTTTTGCAGGCATTTTGTAGTCCTTTAGTCATCCATGGTCTTCCTGCATAGATGAGTTTCCTATTGATTTCAATTACTGGGCAGTTTTTATCAAGTAATGTGTTAAATGTTCTTAAGAATCCTTCGTAAGCTTTATTAACTTCTGTTTGTTCATATACAATATTACAATCTTGCTTTAAAAGTTCATTTCTAAGACAATTTAATGTCTCCTCTGTTCTTATTCTTTTGTAAATAATCTTATGTCCATCGTTGTTCACTTTATAATAGCAATTATAAGATGCAAAGACTGGTAAATGGTCACTTATATCATTGATTAACAGTCCACTTTTTATATTTCCTTCTATTATATTTGTAAATATATTATCTAATAGAGTTGCACAATGAGATGTTATTCTGGTCGGTCTTGTTATCAGTGGAAATAAACCCATGCTGTACATGGAATCAATAAATTCTTCTGTACTCTTATTATGATTTGGATTCAATAAGTCAATATTAAAGTCCCCACAAATAAACATTCTTTTCTGATTTATATTTGTAAATAAGTCCTCCATATTATCCTTAAATATCTCAATCTTAGATCCTGGTGTTCTATATATACAACTGACAATTAGGTTTTTCCTTTTTTCCATACTTATTTCCACTGATAAACATTCCATCACTCCATCAATAACAGTTGTCATTCTTCCCATTCTTTCGTACTTTAGGTTTTTATCAATGTAAAGTGCCACCCCACCTCCTTTCTTGTTGATCCTGTCTACATGAAGGAATTCATATCCATTTATTTTAAAGTCTTCTTCTTTTCCAGGAGTTATCCAGGTCTCCGATATGGCTATCACATTGAATGGCTGTTCAAACTGTGTTATGTAGTCTTTGATGGATTGAAAGTTTGCATATAAGCTTCGACTATTAAAGTGAACCATTGTTATACCCTGTTCTACCTTGAATTCCTTTTTAAGTTGCTCATTTTTATAATAATTGCATTCATTTGTCTTATTGTTAAAGAAATTACAATCAGGATCTATGTTGCTGTCATACATCAATGTCTTATTTTCAATATCTATATGAGTTGTTAGTTGAAAATTGTCAGACATCTGCGTTGGTTGTGCACTTGGACGGTCACATCATATTTAGCACTGCTTTGCATTTTTCAGTTATATTTTTCTAGTTCCGTCATCTCTTTGATGACTAGAACCTTAGCCTGCTCTAGTGTTCCATTTAACTTAATGAATATTTTACAGTCTGACGTCCAAGTTTCTTAATATTCTTGCTTGTCTTGCAATGTCTGCATTTTTCTTGATTAGGTGTTCATTTAAATAAACATTTGTACCTTTTTAGCTTTCTTCCTTGCTTGAGCAGTTCTTTTTTCTGTTTTCTATTAACAAAACGAATGATAATGGCAGGTATTTGATTTTTGTTTTTCCTCGGAAGAGGATGGCATCCCTCAATATTTTTACTGTCCATTTCGATACCTTTGCTTTTAAAGAAGGCCATTACCTGCTCTTCCAAAGAGCGTAGCTCTTGCTCGGGTGGCTCCCCTCTCTCTCATGCTGCTACCCGTGCATATGTCTGATGCTTGGTTTCCAGTCCTGTCACTATCACATCATTTACTCTTGAATATTGTTCCAGATCTGACACCCGTCCTTCCAGCATAGCAATCTTCTTGTCCTTTTCCTCGCTCTGCCTTCTTAGTTCTTTAATATCATCCATTAAATTGAGTATCAGTTTTTGTTGTTTTGATATTGTTGTTATTTCTTCAGACATAAAGTTTAGGGATTTCTTTATGTCCTCCAGTTCCTCCTCATTAACGTTAACATTGCCCCTCTTAGGCGGCATCTTAACGGCGTTAAGGCCCGCTGGTTGCGAAGCACCCTTGAGGGTTGCCGAAGCCCGGCTTGTCCTGGCAATTACCTCACTGGCTGTTTGTTGGTACCAGGCGTGGCCTGGCAGCTAGCCTCGTTAGCTGGTGATGGAGCCTGGTGTGGCCTGGCTGCTAGCCTTGTTAGCTGGTGGTGGAGCCCTGCGTGGCCTGGCTGCTAGCCTCGTTAGCTGTGATGCAGAGTCCTTGAAGGTAACAGAAGCTGTGGTGCAGTAGAAGCCTATCTTACATTTCTTCTATCTTTCTTTCCTTCATTGTTTCTTTCTATCCAGAATCTGCAAGCGAGCATAGACAAAGCAGTGGGCTACCTAGCCATCACTGCCGGAGCAAACGTGAAACTTCTGTAGCACTGATTCATTAATGTTGAATTCTCTGGCAGCTGCTCTATTCCCATGTTGTTGCAGTATATTAATGACTAACCTTGTATTGTGGATGGATTATCTCAGTTCTCCTGACTGAAGTTTGGTCCGTTTACAGCATCCTGCCATGCGATTGCATTTGTCTCTAACCATGAGGAACTTTCACGTTAACTTTTATAAGTGGAAAAGTGTTAGTGTTCGTCCTCCAGCTTCACTGTTTATGTTATGCTAACATAGCTGTGTCGCTAGCGATCACGTAGCACATCATTATATACCAGCTAGCCCAACTTCAGTAACCCTACAAACGTCACTGCTGTTTAGTTTCCTGTCTTCATTTATGTTGGAAGTGATAGCAGAGCTGTACGTTTGAATTTTTTCAGAACATGCTGTATCATGCTTAGGTAACTAGCGAAACTAGCGAGCTTCCTGCTAACTTCTAACTCCGTTAAATGTAATAACTTTTGTTTTCATCGATACCTGGAAGTTAAACATCATAGTTACACCTGGTAAAGCAGCAATGCTGATCGTTTTATTAAAGATGAAAGAATTAAGACAGTTTTTAACTCTCAGTGATGCTGCAGTGTTCGTTTGACTTGAAGCATATGGAGTTTAGGACCCACATTACTCCCAGATTTAAGAGCATCTTAGTCCGACAAATACGACGGCCGCTTGCATGTTCTGCAAAAAAATGTGCTTTGTTGTGTATCTGACGGACAAACACCAAATCAGTTCCACATCACGGAAGTTGCACCATTTTACAAACCAATTCTGGTTCATCTGTTTCACTCAACAATCGGCCATGTGCGTATGAAAACAAAGGCACTGCGCATGCGCGTTTTACTCCCATTCTATTGCGATGTTTCATTTTCCTATCGTTGCCTAACATTATACCGGTATTACCGTGAACGGTATACCGTATTTTCACGACCATAAGACGCACTGTACTAAAAGGCGCAGTCTCAGTTATGTGTGCCATTACTGTATTTAACACACACATAAGGCGCACTGGATTATAGGGCGCATACAAGTACCGTATGCGTATTTAAAAATAAAGCGGGAGCAAACCTGAGTTCGGTACCTTACTCAAATTTCTATTACCGGTAATCGTCATCATCAACAACACACAAGCATACAAGTGTGCGTATTTAAAAATAAAGCAGGAGCAAAACAAAGTTTGGTACTCACATTTTTATCATTAATCAAACCCATCGAAGTCCTCATCCTCTGTGTCTGAATTGAACAGCTGCGCTAAATCTCCATCAAACATGCCAGGTTCACTTTCTTCACTGTCAGAGTCACTTTCCGTGCCGTGCGGCTCCTCGGAAATGATGCCGGCTTTTGCGAAAGCTCGAACAACAGTGCCAGCAGACATGTTAGCCCAAGCATCTACAATCCATTGGCAAATTGTGGCGTAACTCGCCCGGAGCTGCCTTCCACTCTTAGTGAAACTGTGGTCTCCACCGGTCATCCATCGCTCCCAGGCCGCTCGCAGCCTTACTTTGAACGGGCGGTTCACACCGATGTCCAGCGGTTGGAGTTCCTTTGTCAGGCCTCCCGGAATGACAGCAAGCTCACAGTTCATTTGTTTCACTTGTTTTTTCACATCGGCTGTGAGATGGGCACACAGAGTCACAGATCAACAGCGATGGTGATGCGTGGAAAAAACCACCTGGTCTCCTTACATACACCTCCCTCAGCCACTCTTTCATCATTTCCTCATCCGTCCAGCCCTTTTCATTTGCCTTAATGATGATTCCTGCTGGAAACTTCTCTTTAGGCAAAGTCTTTCGCTTAAAAATCACCATAGGCGGCAGTTTCTGTCCATTAGCATGGCAGCCAAGCACAACAGTGAAAGAAGACTTTTCGTGCCCCGTTGTGCGTATCGCCACCGTGTTGGTCCCCTTCTTCTCCACAGTGTGAATCACCAGGATGTCAAAAGTGAGCGGGACCTGGTCCATGTTTGTAATGTGGCTGGGCTGGATGTTTTTGTCGCCGATGTGTTTGCTGCAGTAGGAGCGGAAGATGGCCAGCTTTTCCTTATAATCCGCTGGAAGTTGCTGCGTTACCGTAGTCCTGGTCCGGATGGAAAAATGGCACCGTTTCATAAAACGAAAGCACCAAGACGGACCTCCTTGGAAATGTTCAATGTTCATCTCTTCAGCTAGTGAAACTGCTTTTAGCCGAATGGTGACCGTCGAAACACTTCTCCCGCTCGTTCTTTGCTCGATGATCCACCGCTCGAGTCTTTCCTCCAACTCGGGCCACCTCGCCTTATGTCCACGGAAACTCAGCTGCGTTTTCTTGACCTGCCGGAGCTTGTTTTCTAGCTTCCTCCATTTGCGAACCATCGATTCGTTAATCTTAAATTCTCTCGCCGCTGCTCGATTTCCATGTTCCTCCGCATAGCTGATGGCCTTCAGTTTAAACTGTGCTTCGTAAGCGTGTCTCTTTGCCATTTTCAGGGTTGTTAAAAAAACGATGTTCCACATAATGCACATACCTGTTCTTTTATACAGGTATGTGCGATAAAGTCAACGCACGCACTTCACCCTTTAGCGTTCTCATGGCGTTCTCTACTACGTCCTCATTACAACACACAGGGCGCACTGCGCTATAGGGCGCGCCGTACTTTTTGAAGTAAATCTAAGACTTTTAAGTGCGCCTTATGGTTGTGAAAATACGGTAATATGGCTCAGCCCTAGCAGGAGGGCATGATCTAGAGTTTGAACAGTCATGAATTATTTTTAACAGCAGGTTGGATGTAATGTGTTAGAACTACCAGCAGGTGGGGATAAGAGACCTTTAAGGTGTTTGGTGCCACACTCCACCTTCAGGTTTAAAACTAGTGTTAATGGAGGGAGTTTGAAGGTTGAGTTTGTTCCACGACTGCATTTCACTCACTGCCTCTGTTTGTATCTCTGTCACTGCAGGACCAACATGGAGCGAGAAGTCAGCGCTCTCAGGAGGCCGACAAACCTCACAGAAGAAAGAGAGAGAAAACACACACCTGTGACGAGTGTGGGAAAAAGTTTACTGTGAAGGAGTCACTAAAACGTCATCAGGTCATCCACACTGGAGTTAAAGCGTTTAGCTGTGACTTGTGTGGAAAGTCTTTTACCTGGAAGAGTGCCCTAAAATCACACCAAGTCATCCACAGTGGAGTTAAAGCGTACAGCTGTGATCAGTGTGGCAGAGCTTTTACTCACAGTAGGAGCTTACAGAATCATCTAGTTACCCACTCTGGAATTAAGGCATACAGCTGTGACGAGTGTGGAAAAACTTTCAGCCACATAGAGAGTCGAAATGCACACCTACGCATTCACACCAGACATTATGTGTACAGCTGTGAACAGTGTGGCAAACAGTTTATAACCAACAGGCAGTTACAACAACACATGTTTACCCACAATGTGGAGAGACCTTATAAATGTGACCTGTGTGAGAAGACTTTTAAAGCTCCACGTTACCTGAGACAACACCAACAGATCCACACCAGAAAGGGACTCTACAAGTGCAGTTACTGTGAGGTATGTATTTAGATTTTTATCTTGTCATTTTAGCCTGACTGTTTGGAACAACTCTGCTTGTAGAGGCTAAGCCTACGCTTGAAGCCACTGAGGTGGTCGTTAACGGGGGTGACGCGATGTCACTGGTATGCATGAATGTTCACAGTCCAATAAATCCAGCAGTATGTATCTTGTCCTTTTTGGTCTTTATTCCGTATCGACATAGCATAACAGCGCAACGGTCACAAACTGTTTGCCTTCTCAATGACACACCTGACGCCGATTACGTGCGTCTACCTTAAATACCTTTACATTACATAATCAAAACAGAAAAAGGTGACCTCTAGTGACCACATAAGGTATTAACCCAAGAATGGCGCCTACACCCCGGCCCCTAATTGAAATGGCTATCAGACATGGCAATTCTAATCACAAAGAAAATAAGGAGCCACTAATACAGTCTACTTTAGACCTATACATTCACATAAATAAACATAAGTAACACACTTTTAGATTACAGTCTCATGTAACAAGCAAAGTTTAGTTACAGGTCTTTCCAGAATATTAGTCTTTGTTTTTAAACGTGCAGATCGCACAAGTCCTTTTTTGTCACGAATGGCTTCCAGAACTCTTCCAAGTGGCCAGGAACCACGTGGTGCAGAAGAATCCATTATAATGACTATATCTCCAGGTTTTAGATTCTTCTTCTTTTGGTTCCATTTTTGTCTCTCCTGTAACAAAGGCAGGTATTCGCGTATCCATCGTTTCCAAAAAAGATCTGAGATGTACTGAGCCTGTTTCCATCTTCTCTTCAGATACATATCCTGAGGGTCAAATAGTCCGGGTGGTAAAGATGGTTTTCCTTTCATCAGGAGGATGTGATTTGGTGTAAGTGGCTCTAGGTCTTTTGGATCATCAGAAAGCTTTGTGATGGGTCTGTCATTTAAAATTGCTTCAATTTCACATAGAACCGTATTTAATCCATCGTCGTCCAACTGTTGTTGCTGAAGAACGGATCTCAGAATCTTTCTGATCATACGAATTATCCGTTCCCAAATTCCACCATGATGTGATGCTCCAGGCGGATTAAAACTCCATCTTATTCCAATGTGTCGCAAAGCATCCGCTATTTGGGTATGTTTCAGCGATTCAAGAGCCTCCCTTAACTCTCTGTCTGCTCCGACAAAGTTGGTTCCATTGTCCGATTGGATGTGAGCGACTTGACCTCTTCGACTCACGAAACGGCACAAAGCATTAATGCAGGCATCTGTGTTTAGAGAGCTAGCCACTTCCAAGTGCACTGCTCGGCTGGCTAAACAGGTGAAAATGACTCCATAGCGTTTAGCTGTACCTCGTCCTCTTTTCACTTCAATAGGTCCGAAGTAATCAACTCCGACATTGGTGAATGGTGGGTTATCTGGCAAAATTCTTTCCTTGGGTAAATCTGTCATCTTTTGCTCCAAGGCTTTTCCATGATATTTCCTGCAAAAATTACATTCTGCGATAACCTTCCTTACAGCTGAGTTGGCCTTTGTGATCCAGTATCTTCTCCTTAGTGTGGATAAGGTGTGGTTACAACCGCTATGACCAAGCTGTTGATGAATGTGCTTTAGGATGAGATTTGCTACATGTTGATCTTTTGCAAGAACAAGGGGATGCTTCGTTTCTTCTGGTAAGGAGCCCTTTGTCAGTCGTCCCCCAACTCTTAAGAGGCCTTCATCGTCAAGATAAGGATCTAATCTATAAATTGAGCTGTGCCTGCTCACAGAACTTTCCCCACTTGACAACGTAGCAATCTCCTCTCCAAATCGTTGTTGCTGGCAAAATCTAATAATGGCAAGCTCAGCTTTCAGAAGATCCTTTGAAGATAGTCTGTACAGCTGCGGTTTCTTTACTTTCTCCTTTGTAGTACTTTTACAAATTGGGTTATCTGAGTAAGGTTGCGGTCCTTTTTTCTTATCCCTCATTGAACGAAGGATTGCCTTTAGTCTAAGGAACCAAGCAACAGCAACCTTGAGCCTTCTCCAGTCTGAGAAGTACACCATCAATTGACATGTAGCATCAAGCAAGTCTTTTACCTGAGTAACATTTACTGTGGCCTCACCTTTGACTTCAGGGTCCTCTGGTTCTAAGGAGCATTCCATTAAATTGGTTGGCCAATCACTTTCTGGCTTCTGCAGAAAGCTTGGTCCTTCGAACCAGCGGCTGCTATGAACAACGTTCCCAGCCTTGAGCCCTCTTGTAGCATCATCTGCTGGATTTTCCTTTGAGCTTACATATCTCCATTGTGATTGTTTAGTTGCAGTTGTAATGAATGAGACTCTGTTTGCCACAAAGGTAAGGAATCGTTTATCCTCATTCATTATATATTTGAGTACAGATGTACTATCTGTCCAAAATATAGATTGCTCGAGTTTCACTCTCAACTGAGCCCTTAACATGAGATCCACTCGGACAGCAACTACAGCAGCTGTTAGTTTCAGACGTGGAATAGTGACAGGTTTTAGAGGTGTTACTCTTGCCTTGCCCATCAAGAATGCGACGTGGATGGATTTCCTATTATCTTGCATGCGCAGATATGACACGGTTCCATATCCAGATTCACCAGCATCTGAAAAATGGTGTAGCTGTGCATGTGAGAGAGGTCCAAACTCTCTTGGTTGTATACACCTTTTAACCTTGAAATGGGAAAGCCTTTGCAAATCACTG
Source organism: Rhamphochromis longiceps (assembly GCF_057381845.1). NCBI lineage: Eukaryota > Metazoa > Chordata > Actinopteri > Cichliformes > Cichlidae > Rhamphochromis > Rhamphochromis longiceps. The sequence goes on along the minus strand of NC_140565.1, from coordinate 31,890,678 downwards.
AGCCAACCTTTCCACCTTTGCAACATGGTTTGGGGTATTGGTTCATCCCATCCCAGTTTCCTTTTGCAAAGCTCCTGCTGCATTCCTTTGGCAGGCAGCAGGACTGGTGCAAGAAATCCCAATGGGTCGTAAATGGAACTTGATATTGATAACATTCCACGCCTAGTACAGGATTTTTGAGGGATATCCATTTTGAAGTTGAATGTATCAGTTTCCACACACCACTGCAAGCCCAGAGCTCTTTCTACCGGAAGTTTGTCTCTGTCAAGATTTAATTCTTTCAAGTCTTTAGCCCTTTGCTCCTCAGAGATACTTTGCAACAGGGTGCGATTGTTACTGACCCACTTGGTCAGTGTAAATCCTCCCCTTTGACAGAGTGCTGAAAGATCTTTGACCAAATCAACAGCATCTGAGGTGGAGGCCACACTCTTTAAACAGTCGTCCACATAGAAGTTCTCTTTCAGCGTTTCACATACCTTGTCTAGGAATTCAGTTTGATTGTCCTCAGCTGTTTTTCTCAAAGCGAAACTGACGCAGCTCGGGGAAGATACTGCACCGAACAGATGAACAGTCATGCGAAACTCAATTATGTCCTTGCTCAGATCTCCATCTGGCCACCATAAAAAACGCAGAAAGTCTCTGTCCTCTTTGGCAACTTTAACTTGATAAAACATTGCCTTTATGTCACCCATAAATGCGACTGGATCCTGTCGAAATCTAAGCAAAACCCCAAGCAATGTGCTTGTGAGATTAGGACCTTGTAAGAGCTGCTTGTTTAATGATGTCCCCTGGAATGATGCCCCACAGTCAAATACAATTCTTATAGATCGTTTTCTGGGATGGTAAACTGCGTGATGAGGAATGTACCACTTCTTTCCATTTTCGCAAGACAGATGCTGTGAAGGTATTTGCTCTGCATATCCATTACTTATCATCTCGTCCATAAAGTTTTTATATTCTTTATGCAACTGTTCATTGTTGAGAAGTTTTCGTTGTAGACTTTGCAATCTTTGTTTAACTATGGAGAAATTGTTTGGCATCTTTATGTTGTCCTTTTTAAAAGGTAACTTCAAACAGTAGTGTCCGTCTTCCATTGTTGCAGATTTTTCCATGATCTTCATGAACTTAAGGTCCTCCCTTGACAAACCCTTTTCCTCTGTAACCCTTTCATTAAAGTCATCTCCTCCAGCTTACAAACAGATATCCTATTTACAACTGTTGGTGGGTGCTCGCTGTCCAAGTTGCTTTTACCATCTTCCATGGGCCCATTTATGACCCAACCCAATGCTGTTCTTATAGCATATGGGCCATTCCCCTGGCTATGAATGACCTCCCATGGTTCCAATAACTTGGGAGCGTTGCATCCAATCAACAGGTCCACATTAGCCATTATGTGGGGAATTTGAACCTTTGACAGATATGGCCACCTGATCAGATCTTCTTCCTTTACGAAGTTATCCGTGGTGACAGGCATCCTTTCCTGTGTTAGGATTTCTGGAAGTTCATAGAAGGCATTGCTGCCTAAACCAGAAACTTCAAGACCAGTAAGTGAGTGGGCAGAGACTACCTTTTCTTGACCCATCGTTTGTAACAGGAATTGAGTTCTTTTGCCCACAAGATTTAGCTTTTGCATGAGGTGCTCTGAACAGAAGCTAGCTGAACTGCCAGGATCTAAAAAAGCATATGTCTGTATGACATGACTACCTTTAACAGACTTTATTTGAACTGGCAGAATGGAAAGCAAACCGCTTTCTCTTCCGGCCCCTGTATGACCACAAGTTTTTACATTCTTTGAAGAGGAGGGCTCTCCATAGCATTCAGGGATTACACCATTGTTATCAATATGGAGGACAGTGGGATGACCTTTACCACACGTTCTACATATCAAACGCTTAGCACAGTCCTTGCTTATGTGCCCAGCACCTAAGCAACCAAAACACAGCCCTTTCTCCTTTAGAAAAAGCATTTTGTCTCTGTGCTTCTTCCGCCGAAACTGTTGACACTCCTCCAGTGTGTGTTGTTGAGTACAGCAGACACAAGATGGCTTTACTGTAAAGTCATGGCTTGTTGTAGTAATCAGCCTTTCCGTGCTGTAGGTTTTATTCATGTTCATGGGTGTGGCTGTAGCAGCAAAGCTGTTCCCTTTAATTTGTTTGATTGGTTGTGACTTCAGTCTGTTGTCAACCTTTGAGACAGGGATTGTTGACGTTACATTCTGAATGTCCCCAAACAAAGGATCCGAAAGAATTTTCACCTGCCTTTCAATAAATGCAACCAAATCTTGAAACCGAGCTCTGTGTTTAGAGGTTTCCAATATATCATATGCAAACGCTCGCCATTTCTCTCTCATTTTATATGGCAACTTGCACAAAATGATTTTCATGTTCACTGGCATGTCCAGTTCCTGCATATGTTGCAATGTTTTCATGACATTACAACTCCCACATAAGAAAAGGGAATATGCTTGCAATGATTTCACATCTTCATTTTTAATTGCAGGCCAAGATAACGCCTTGTCAATATAAGCAGTTGCAATTTTATATTCATTTCCAAAGTGTTCTTTGAGCAGTTGCTTTGCTTGTATATAGCCTTGTCCTGCAGCCATATGTTGACAACTGCGTACCAGCTCTCTCGGCTGTCCTGTTGTAAACTGCTCCAAATAATACAAGCAGTCCCTCTTATTGGCCTTTTCTTCCACTCCTTGTTCAAACGCATTAATGAAAGAGATGTACTGAAGAGGATCACCATCGAATACAGGTATTTTCCTGGATGGTAATGACGATGCACGCTGATGCTGAACAAGGGTTGCAGTTATTTCATTTTGTCTTTGTAAAATGGTACAAATGTCCTCCAACCGTCCTTCTGCCGCTGTAGGAATTGACCTGGGCGATGGAGGATCCACATTGTGAAATTGTGTTGTGATGACCGTTTGAGCTTGTGGCTCACTTTCGATTTCCGTTCCTGGCAGGATCATTGCAGATATTTTGCTTTCAGTCTGTACTATTTGCACTGCAGGTTTATCTTCATTGACTGGTGTACTAGGCTTGACTGTGGCTGAAGCAGCTGTTTTCTTGATTTCCTTTTCATAATATGAATTCATAGCATTGGATGATATGTTAGATATACTTTGAACTTCAGCAGCTTGGAGAACAGCTAACTTTGCAGAAGAGGCAGAAAGCAACGCTTCAAGCTCAAGCTGTTCACGTTTCCTCCTTAGCTTTAGCTCTTGCTCCTCCAAAGCATGCTTCTCTTTTAGGACTGCCATACGAGCGAGTAATGCTGCTTTTTCTGCTTTTGCTTTGATTTTGGCAGAAGAAGTTGTGCTCACTTTACCACTAGATGAGCTTTTAGTGACTGAAGATTTACCAACAACATTTGAAACACTGTCCTCTGGCTTAACACCATCATCAACACCATGATCACCCTTTAAATGTAAATGTTCGCAACCTGACAACCATTCTTTCACTTCATAAGTGAACTCATCATAATGCATTGTTTTTGCTTTAAACCATGTTTCATGCTTTTCTTTTTCATCATCTGGTAACAAACACATCAATGAACCATGAATTGTTTTTGCTTCATTACACAAACCAACAAAATCACTGAATGATGCTTTAACCATAGAAGTTTCATTTTTTTCCATTGAGACCCTTATACTCTCTTTTAAATTATTAGCTTTATTTAATTTAGCTTTTCTATCACGTTGCAGTCTGTCTAGTCTCTCTGCAAGTGCCTTAGCAGTCAATTTCACCACTCGTTTTTCCTTTTCTGGATGTGTCCCAGCCTTGCTGGCGTTGCTACTTTGCACAGCTGATTCTGCAGCAGGCTCCGGGGGCCTGTCAGCAGCTTTATTTGTGTCCATAGTTCAAATGTTCCAAAACTCAAATATTTATCAAGTATTGAGGGTTTATGCGCACATGCGAAAGTTTGTTTATAAATCAGTTTTATTTGGGTTGACCACCAATGCATTGGAATTACGTCTTCTTAAATAAGTGTGCACACTTTTATAAATGGCCATTTATTAGTAGCGCTACTCATACCTTGCGTTGGGCGCCGTACTGATTCCGATGAAGAATTCTGAGTCCTCTCCAACATCCACGGAACAATCGCCAAGCATTCCACGTCGTCAGCTGACAGACCGCTAGTCCAGCTGTCCGCTCCTCGTGAAACCTCCACGGTAACCTTTCCAAACGGCATTCAGCTCTCCGCGGCGATCGATCACTCAGACTTTAATTTTCCTGCTTGCGCCGAGTCTCCAAAACACCGCGGCAAAGTTGGCACAAACTTTTCCCCAAAGAAAAGGAGTTTGTGACTCTAATGTAGAGGCTAAGCCTACGCTTGAAGCCACTGAGGTGGTCGTTAACGGGGGTGACGCGATGTCACTGGTATGCATGAATGTTCACAGTCCAATAAATCCAGCAGTATGTATCTTGTCCTTTTTGGTCTTTATTCCGTATCGACATAGCATAACAGCGCAACGGTCACAAACTGTTTGCCTTCTCAATGACACACCTGACGCCGATTACGTGCGTCTACCTTAAATACCTTTACATTACATAATCAAAACAGAAAAAGGTGACCTCTAGTGACCACATAAGGTATTAACCCAAGAATGGCTCCTACACTGCTCATTAAACTGTGTTAGCATGTTAGCAATTCTACTGCATGGAAAAGCAGCTCTGAGTGATTATTCAGATTTTCATGTCAGTTATGATTTTACTATTACTGTAGTATTATGTTGGTAGTATTGTAGTTATTGCAGCCCAGTAAACTGAGTGTGTTAACTGAAACAGCCAAATGTAATTGTACGTCTGCAGAGATGCTCTTTATTTCAGGCGACGTTCAGGATAAAAATGTTGAAGGACTGACTTACACTGTCTTTGTGTCTTTGTTTAGAAGCAGAGCGACACAGATGGATCCAGTTCTCAACCCTGTCATCACCGTGGTGGTGGGAAAGACTTTCGTTGTGACCTTTGTGGAAAAACTTTCAGTCGAAAAGACACCCTAAAAAGACATCAACGTAAACACACTGGAGACAACCTGAAAAACTGCAAAGAATGTGGGAGAAGCTTCCCCACAATAGCTGACTTAAAGCGACATGAACTGATTCACATTGGGGTTAAAAAGCACCTCTGTGATCAGTGTGGGTCATCTTTCATCTCTGCATTGGAGCTTAAAACACACAAACGAGTCCACACAGGAGAGAAACCATACAAGTGCAGACACTGTGACAAAAGCTTCTCACATCCAGGTAGTCGTAACAATCATGAACATACACACATGGAAGGAAACTACAGCTGTGACCAGTGTGACAAGAGCTTCAGGAATCTCAGTTCATACTCCAAACACAAACGATCCCACGTTACTAATAAACTGTTTCACTGTTACCAATGTGCCAAAACATTCACCTCATTGTCTGCTCTGTGCAAACATCAGCGTGATCACACAGGGCTGAAATCGCTCCCATCACAGTGAATCTGAAGAGACAGAAAGATCCTCTACTGGTTTCAGTGTCAGACTTAAAACCCTTGAGATCAGGCTCCACAGAGTTCAGACGTAATCTCCTGTAAAGATCTGATGAAAATGTTCCACTAGCTGGATGGATGGATTTAATATTTCTTTTTCTGAAGGTTGCTCTCTTCCTGTTTCTGCCAGTGCTGACTGCACAGATGTAATATAGATCCATGTCACTGTTTGGAAGTATCAGAGAACTGCTGATGCTGTAAAGCTGCTGGTCAATCTGATGGGCTGTTGTGTTGCTGTTGGTGATGCTGGATGAAGGGCTGGTGGACCAGGTGAGCTCAGGTTGAGGGTAGATCCCGTCTTAGCTGCAGGTGATCCTTTGTCCTACTTGTTGGAGATTAACTTTACGGACTGGAGCTGGAAAAATATATATTTCTAAAGAAGTCAGAAAGAGATTTTGTTGTCACAATTTTCCTTTTCTGTTTATTTCATGTTAACATGATTTAATTTAACAAAAAAACATGTAAACACGGTGAATGGCCTGCTGAGGATTGGGGCAAAGTCATATTCTCAGATGAAGCATCTTTCCGATTGTTTTGGGGCATCTGGGGAAAAAGGCTTGAGCGGAGAAGAAAAGGTGAGCGCTACCATCAGTCCTGCGTCATGCCAACAGTAAAGCGAGTGGGCTCACTCATAATTTTGCCCCCAAACACAGCCATGAATAAAGAATGGTACCAAAACACCCTGCAACAGAGAGCTACAGATTAAAAATGCCCAAGGCGAAGCACTCAAAGGTCTGGCTGTACTTCACAGCATCTGATGAAGCACCTGGTGATGCATAGCGTTTTTGTAAAAGCTAGAAAAAGCACCGTATTTGATAGCTTGCTACAAGACCTCACACCGAGCACATCTACTGCAGATGTGGTGCCTGTTATCGGACCCGGAGTTAGTAATATCCCCCAAGAACCCGAAGAGTGGAGTCCTGGTCTCTAGCCCTGCCAGTGTAGCCCCGGTTCCAACCAAAGGAGGTATGTTGTATCAACAGAAAAGGCTAACTTGGTTATCATTTTGCAGAAAAAGACTGCTAAAAATAAAAACAAGAGGTTTTTGTATAAAGTTTGTGTTTTCCATTCTTTAACCTCCGGTTCGAGCACCGGCACGGTTTCAAAATATCCAGTTTGACACCGGTATCGGATAAAACTTAAAGGATTCCCATCCCTATTTGTTACCATGTTTCCATTGTGTAGTGTAGTCGATAGGTTAGTTTTCTTTGTCAGAACAATGAGGCCACTGCAACTGTATGACATATATACCTGTATACACTTGACTTATACTGACATGTATACACTATACATACACTGGAGTGGTTACATAATGGAATCACTGTGATAAGCATCTAACCTACATGTTTAAAATCACAAGACCCGCATATTTAGGTCAAATATTATCTACAATTATATTAATGAAGTTTTTGCAACCTGGGATTGTTTTTTTCTCGCCTCAGCTGCCAGAAGGCAAGAAAAACTGTATTTTCTTCCTGTTGATATAATTCTGTGTATTAAACTCTGTTCCAAGAATTTTAATCTTTTCCAGAGGATCTTTTTGAGTGCCTTGATTTTGCTGAATCTAAAACAGCTCGATCTCCACATCGTTGGCGGAATAAGTGCAACCTGTGGGAGGTACCTATTGAAATAGGGTGGAGCCGTAGGCACATTCAGTTAACAAGGGTTCCATGTTAAATCAAAATAGAATCAAACACGTAACAGTAGCACCTAAAACAATTTAAAAACTTGATTTTATTAAGTCCTGGATCCGTTGACACAGCGCTCTGTTTTCTTTTGTTTATAGTTTGTCCTTTTGGCATTAGATCCTAGGTTCCTTAGCTGTAGTTACTGGTCATTGTTTAGTAGGTCTCCTTTGTGTCATCTTCCCCTGTATTAAAGTTCACCATGTTGTTGATTGTGTCTAATCTGTCATGTTTCTGGTCTGCCTGGTTAATGTCAAGTTCGTGTCATGCCTGCATCTTTTCATGTTTTCCTGCTGGTTTGCAAACCAGCTCCTTCGTCCAGTGTCTGCTTTTGGGTCTGCTCTAACAAACACACCGGTGCTCCCCGCCGTGAAATACGGTTAAAACTGTATGATTGTAAGCAGTGTTGGTCAAGTTACTTGAAAAAAGTAATCAGTAACTAATTACTGATTACTTCCCCCAA
>NC_140565.1:29310505-29315505 GCF_057381845.1 Rhamphochromis longiceps | reverse complement strand
AGTCATTGGCTAACACATGTTTAATCTGTCCTGCAACCTTCCTAAAAATGATCCAACAAACACCATTCTGTCTCAGTAAATTATGAATTTTATAAAAAATATTTAAAGCCAAAAGATTATATTAAAACAGCAACACCATTTGTGGTGTATCTTTTTTTTTAACTAATACATTATATATGGGTTTAATAAATATGTGAATATTCTGTTTTTATGCATCAATATGGCATAACGTGAGTGTTTTAACGTATGGAAATCTGGATTGAAAACCAATCTATAAAGTCTGTATTTTATTATTTTTCTTTTTGTATTCAGACGAAGGAATTTCAAGACTATAACTCTGAAAGAAAGATGTATAACACAAACAACACCTGAAACTGTCACATTGGGTAATGATGTTGCTTTTGACTTTACAATCAGGACAACAATACTCTGAGCAATGTTTTATCGATGGAAGAGGCCAAAATAGAAATATATATAATAAGAAGTGATATCTGAGATTAAAGGAAAACCAGCATTCCAACATAAGAGTAAAGACAGCTTGTGATGGCTGATGGAACAATTAGTTCCATAGAATTCAATCATCAATCAGATAAAGATATTCAAATCTCAAGTGAAAGTAGTGAAAGTTCTTTGACAGGAGTAGTAAAAGAGGAATAAAGTTAAGACACACATTACTTTTATCTGAACCAGTTGGCCAAAATTTTGCTAAACATCAGTACAACGCGAGTGTAGTAAAGGATTATTGTTGCACTGGGTGAGTCACAAGAAAACACAGATTCTCAGATCATCGTCATGCATTACTTTTCTCAATAAAATAAATAATAAACAACTCTGATATTTCTATTTTATTATTTTATTGAGTTCTCTTTATGTGCTTTGAGGCTATTTTATGCCGTATTTTTGCACAAATGTATAATGTGATGGATTTGCAAGTGCTTTCTTGCAGCTATATTTGAATTATGTATGTGCTGCTCTGTAACATTTAAACCTTTTAGCGACAAAAAGGACTTCCACACAGGCCATTTGCTTAAATCATTATAAATTATAAAAGGTTCAATTTAATTCATCATTTACCAAAAGAAAAACATATATATATATATATAATATTAACAGATTTTCCTAAGAATTTCAGCAGTTAAAAATATTTTTGAAGGATCCCCACTGAGAAAGAGGAAAAAAAATAAAAAACACTAAAGGATGTTTGTAATTGAGTTGGTGCATCTTCTTAATCACATATAACAGCAGTGCTGTGCAAGTGCCCCAATTGAGATCACTCTCTCTTGTCTTTGCACTCATTGGCTTCATTAGTTGATGTCAAAAACTGGAGACGTAGCCCAAATTGCTTATCGACTGGGCTTTTAACTAAATGTTACAACTGTGTATGGCATGGATGTCCTCCAACTATCTTTAAAAACCATCTGCAGCAATAGTACTTAGCTCATTCACTAAATCATAAGCAGCATTCTTCAAATTGTTATTATACTGACAATGAAAGTAATGGTATTGCCTTTAAGATTATTATTCCTATCAGCTCATTGTCTTTTCTCTTCTCTTGCCCAGGCCTTAATTGTGATATCAATTAGAGATGACAATTTTCAATTAGAATTTTATGAGAGCAAGGACACCGAACAGAAATGAGGCTGTTCATTCCTGTTCATGTTCAGGAATAAGATGGATAATCCGCATTATTTCATCACAGCTGACTTCTTCCTCTTTATTTAAGTGTGATATATCAACAAGTCCTCATGAGCCACTCTTTGTGTGATGTATGTCGGTAATAAAATTTTTCCAATGATCGTAATATTAAAACAAATTAAGATGAAAAAAAAAGTCACCTGAATTTCAACATTTTTAGGAGGTCTGTAATTAACACAGAAATAGTGAATCTTGATTTAAAAATGTACAACTTCAACTGAGAAAAAAAGTTTAAAAAATTAATTGAATGGGCTTCCTCGATATGGCAGAGGGCGATCTGATCTATCAAATGCTTTGATGTGGGAAACTCATCATTTTCAGCTGCGGCTTAATTTGTTCATTAAAGCTGTAGAGAAACTACTGTACAACCATGTTTTTTAAAGGTTTACAGACCAAAATATCTTACAGAACCCTCCAAAAACAAATGCCTCAAAATTCTTTGGACATTAAAGTGATATAAAGAGATGCATATTTCTGAAAGAAGAGAGTTCATATCTAGGTATTCTGAATTGTCTGATATCCAGCCATTGTGTCTTGAATTACATACATTAATACATGCTCTTGCCACAGAATTGTTTGTGTTAATGGCAAACTGAGGAAATTAATCGCACTGACATACTTTGTACAATTGATGATCACCTTTATTCTTCAACACGTCCTGAACTCTCTTAGCGAAACTTTCTTAAACGTTCTTTAAGTATCTTCCTCTAGGCTTCTTGGAGGACATTCTAAAGCTCTTCCTTACACAATGGTTGCGTTTTGTTCCATTCTCTGTCATGATGATCCTACACAGTTTCAATGAATTTGATGGTCCGGCTATGGGAAGGCTAAACCATGGCTGATAGTGTTATACTGTGTGTTTTCTGTCCAGATATGCTTTTATTGCGTTGGCAGTGTATTTGGAATCATTGTAATACTGAAAATTTAAGCTGGTGCCAATCAGACGCATTGCCAGGTGGATCAAAATCTGACAGTACTATTCTACATTCACTCAAATACATTCTACTAATTCTGTAGACACTTGTTGTATCTTGTCCTGACTTGTTGCGTACATATTGACAATAATTTGAACCAAAAATTTCAAATTTGGATTAATCACTGCAAATATCTTGCCAATAATTTTTAGTCTAGCTCTTGGGTCATTTGGCACATTTAAGCTTTTTCTCCCTGTTTTACTTAAAAAATGGGGTCTTGACAGCCACCTCTTCCACCGGGACCATTTGTGATGAAGCTTCAGTGAACAGTAGATGGATCAACTGAAGGGCCAGCTGCATCTCTCAGCATCCCTGTGTCATGTCTTTTTGGGTTTGATCCTAATTCTTGAGGACATGGCTTTTAGATACTGTTCATGTTTTTTTATTTTTTATTCCTATTTATTCTATTTATCCCCTTTGTATATTTTATTTATATTTGTCTCTGTATTTATGTGTGTGTGTGTGTGTGTGTGTGTGTGTGTGTGTGTGTGTGTGTGTGTGTGTGTGTGTGTATATATATATATATATATATAACAGTTCTGTAACTAACTTCGGTCGTTGCTGTGCTTTTTTTGGAAGTCGAATTTCCCAGAGGAACCCACCCGAGGGATTAATAAAGTTCTATCTTATCTTATCTTATCTTATGTGTGGAAGGTTGTTTTTTAGACACTTCTTCTCTCACTGTCGCTTCTTTTGTCTTTATTTTTAACACTATTCCAATATTGACCAAGTTTTCACCTAATGCCTCCTCAAGAATCACCTGGATGTTTCAAAAATACTATTTCACTTCATCTCAAACTATATTATCCTTGGGTTTTACATAGGTTTAAAATGGTAGTAATATACATATTTTTATGACAGGCTGTTTATAAATTCCTGTATTCAAGACATAATTAAAAATAGATTCTTTGCTAAGACATTATAGTTTATAGTTTACATTATAGTATAGTGTCTGAAATTAAAAACCATGCACTGATTTTATCAGGTGTTACAGGTGCATAAACTGAAAATCTGAAAACTGCTCTTTGGTACGTGGTTGCTAGGCAACATGATAAGACCATACTATCTCACAGATAAGAAACTTCGGGGACCTAAGATGTACCTGTTTGCCAAGTTTGGTTGCTTAACCCCTGATCATGTAGGAGTTCGATACACAGTCAGAGATTCAGTGTGTTGTAGTAAAATGCAAGTTCAATCTGGTACTTCCATGTTTTACTGTCTATTTAATACACAAAATCTGTCATTTTAGCATTCCTGGATTATGCCAAACATAATCAAACAGATATTATAAACCCATTAGAAGGTGTTCCTACTGCAGAAACCCAGTTTGACATTAAACAGGTGCAACACGAATAAAGGTTAAATTCACCATTCATCGGTTCATAAACAATTAGATTATGACTGGAACATAAGCAGATGAATGTTTTTACAATCTCAGTGCATTTATAAAGCTTTCTCTGCATGAGAATACAGAAATTAATTAAGTGAAGTTTTCTCTTTGATGCTAACGTGGTAAACTATATGGCTGTTTGAGAGATTCAGCAATAGGGACATCTGATGCTGCACACCTTGCTGGGTAGCATGGGATTTTATGGCATCTGCTCATGTCTGTGTATTTCTATGTTTAAAAAAACCCCTACTAATTAAATTCTGTTCATGCTGACAATTCACCTGAACATTCCTCAAAAAATTAAATATGCCATAACCAAGCAGTCATTGAGAAAAGAGATGGTTTTTTGTTCTTGTAAATGGGATGAGATGGAAAAAAGTAGTGAAAGTTTTTTAGTTGTGTTAAAATGTAAGTATCTAACAATAGGTCAAGGTCACCAAGACTCAAACTTGTCCAGAATTTTTAGGAGAAGCACCTATGGCAGGGGTGGGGGAACTCCAGGCCTCGAGGGCCGGTGTCCTGGAGGTTTTAGATGTGTCCTTAAACCAACACAGCTGATTTAAATGGCTACATTACTTCCTCAACATGTCGTGAAGTTCTCCACTCTCCACCATTTGACCTTAGAACTGAAGAAGCTTCTCGGATGAGAGGTGAAACGTCTTCAAGTAACTTAAAGAAGTCCAGACGCTTTTATTTGCAAGCTCCTTTGACAACTAATCATTTGATTCAAGTGTGTTGACCCAGGGTGAGATCTAAAACCTGCAGGACATTGGCCCTTAAGGCCTGGAGTTCACCACCCCTATCCTATACTATCAATTTGAAAATCCTAGGTGACTTCCTTCTTTAGTTATCACATTCACAAGATTTTCAGAAAACTTGACATCTGACATTGAGGTTGAGGTCACTGAGATTCAAACTCATCCAAGATGTTTAGCAGATGC
>NC_140565.1:29003005-29305505 GCF_057381845.1 Rhamphochromis longiceps | reverse complement strand
ATAGAGGCTGGGGTCTATCACACCAGGCAAGACCCCAGGTGCAGGCTGTGTAAAGATGCCCCAGAGACAATCCAGCACATAACAGCAGGGTGCAAGATGCTAGCAGGCAAGGCATACATGGAACGCCATAACCAAGTGGCCGGCATAGTGTACAGGAACATCTGTGCCGAGTATAACCTAGAAGTCCCGAGGTCAAAATGGGAGATGCCCCCAAGGGTGGTGGAGAATGACCGAGCTAAGATCCTGTGGGACTTCCAGATACAGACGGACAAAATGGTGGTGGCTAACCAACCGGACATAGTGGTGGTAGACAAACAGAAGAAGACGGCCGTAGTGATCGATGTAGCGGTTCCGAATGACAGCAATATCAGGAAGAAGGAACACGAGAAGCTGGAGAAATACCAAGGGCTCAGAGAAGAGCTCGAGAGGATGTGGAGGGTGAAGGTAACGGTGGTCCCCGTGGTAATCGGAGCACTAGGTGCGGTGACTCCCAAGCTAGGCGAGTGGCTCCAGCAGATCCCGGGAATAACATCGGAGATCTCTGTCCAGAAGAGCGCAGTCCTGGGAACAGCTAAGATACTGCGCAGGACCCTCAAGCTCCCAGGCCTCTGGTAGAGGACCCGAGCTTGAAGGATAAACCGCCCGCAGGGGCGTGCTGGGTGTTTTATATATATATATATATATACACACACACATATATATATATATATATATATATATATATATATATATATATATATATATATATATATATATATATATACATATTTTTTGCAATTTTGCAAGCCCTGTATCTGATTGAGGAATCATGCATCTTTGGAAAAGAGAGTTTATTACAGAGAAATGTCTCTTTCCAAAATAAAAGCTATACTATCCGCTTCTTCTGGGCTATATTCTCAGCAGCATAAGGAGAATCATGTGCTAACAGCTGTCCAATTGACTCGGCTAAAGTTAGTAGCATGCTTGTTGTTTTTGTCTTTGCACTAGGATGATGTCGGCGTAAATGTGCAGTCATATTCGTTGTTTTCCCACTAGTGCTTTCAGGTTAACCTCGTTGAAATGACCTTAACGCCACAACACGGCAAATCTCCATTAACGAGCTACCGCCGATCGCCCCGTGCATGGGGCTAGACGGCCAACACTTTAACGAGCTAACTGCGCTAACACACTAGTTCCCACCCATGTAATTGAGCATTGCATGGCACATCCAACATACTGTTTTACTTTAGTCCATGACTCGCTTACCTTCAGGGTCATACGTCACATGAAAACCAAAATAATTCCAAACGCCAGATCTGAATGAGGGTGGGGGAGGTGCCCTGCGCTCTTCCTTCTGACTATGCTGTCTGTGTGGAGCGCTCAGTGGATCTGCGCTCGACAGTGCAGCCTAGGCGGAGTAGTCGAACGCAGATTCACTGAGTGCTCCACACAGACAGCATCATCAGAAGGAAAGTTGATAAAATAAATTACAAATGTTGTATTGTTCGATACATATGCGTACCGAACCGAAAGCACTGTATCGAACGGTTCAATATCGATACGAATATCGTTGCACCCCTAATATATATATATATATATATACATATATATATATATACACATATATATATATATATATATATATATTAGGGGTGCAACGATACACAAAATTCACGGTTCGGTTCGGTTCGATACTTTGGTGTCACGGTTCGATATTTTTTCGATACAAAAAAATGTTCATGCCTTTTTAATTTGTCATTTATTAAAATTATAAATATATATTTTAACTCAAAAGTACAGTTTTTAAATTTAAACCTAACCCTTGTGCGCGTTTTTTATTTTGACAGCGAATGCACACCTGCGGACCACTTATGTGCAGCCCTGGTTATTTAGCTCGTCATATTGCAGCCACAGAAATTCTTTTGTCCATGAAACCATAAAGCTGCACTTTCTTTTTGCCTTATAGTCTCATTTGTCATAACTTCTCCGTTTTGTGGTAAGCTTTTCTTTGGCTGTCACTTCTTCACCCCGACCTGTCTTATTTGGCTCAGCAGAACTAAAATATATATCGTGCTGCTTTTACACACACACTCACATAAGCTCAGCGATTCTCTGCGCAATCAACCTCTCACATGTTTAAGCTGCGGGAGATTTCACTTGTCATGTTTGCATAGTAAGCTAACGATTAATAAGACGATGTCAGAGGAATTGGTGCACAAATTATCATCACTCACAGATCAGTGCTGTCGCTCTCTATACACAGTTCGCACGATTGCAAAGTGAAAGCAAAAAAACAAGCGCAAATTCAAACGCGATTTCAATATGTCACATATTGACAGTGGCTCACCGATGCCAATGACATAATTACCCAGCTACATTTCTGAAAGAATGCAAAAGCATTGACATATATTTCTCCTACAATAGCCCGACGGGCAGGGCAGAGAGATTTTTGTAGCCCGACTGGAAAGATCGCTAGCTCCAGGACGTCAGGCTAGCGATATTGCGAGCCCTGTATCTGATTGAGGAATCACTCATCTTTGGAAAAGAGAGTTTATTACAGAGAAATGTCTCTTTCCAAAATAAAAGCTATACTATCCGCTTCTTCTGGGCTATATTCTCAGCAGCATAAGGAGAATCATGTGCTAACAGCTGTCTAAATGACTCGGCTAAAGTTAGTAGCATGCTTGTTGTTTTTGTCTTTGCACTAGGATGATGTCGGCGTAAATGTGCAGTCATATTCGTTGTGTTCCCGCTAGTGCTTTCAGGTTAATCTCGTTGAAATGACCTTAACGCCACAACACGGCAAATCTCCATTAACGAGCTACCGCCGATCGCCCCCGTGCATGGGGCTGGACGGCCAACACATTAACGAGCTAACTGCGCTAACACACTAGCTCCCACCCATGTAATTGAGCATTGCGTGGCACATCCAACATACTGTTTTACTTTAGTCCATGACTCGCTTACCTTCAGGGTCATACGTCACATGAAAACCAAAATAATTCCAAACGCCAGATCTGAATGAGGGTGGGGGAGGTCCATCTTGCAAGGAGAGCTTAACTTCTGTCTCGCTAGCTTGCCCTGCGCTCTTCCTCCTGACTATGCTGTCTGTGTTGAGCGCTCAGTGGATCTGCGCTCGACAGTGCAGCCTAGGCGGAGTAGTCGAACGCAGATTCACTGAGCGCTCAACACAGACAGCATCGTCAGAAGGAAAGTTGATAAAATAAATTACAAATCTTGTATTGTTCGATACATATGCGTACCGAACCGAAAGCACTGTATCGAACGGTTCAATATCGATATGAATATCGTTGCACCCCTAATATATATATATATATATATATATATATATATATATATATATATATATATATATATATATATGTATGTATGTATGTATGTATGTATGTATGTATGCGTGTAGTGGCTGGACAAAGCTGGACTGAAAGACAGCACAGAGGCACTAATCATGGCAGCACAGGAACAAGCACTGAGCACAAGATCCATTGAGGCTGGGGTCTATCACACCAGGCAAGACCCCAGGTGCAGGCTGTGTAAAGATGCTCCAGAGACAATCCAGCACATAACAGCAGGGTGCAAGATGCTAGCAGGCAAGGCATACATGGAACGCCATAACCAAGTGGCCGGCATAGTGTACAGGAACATCTGTGCCGAGTATAACCTGGAAGTCCCGAGGTCAAAATGGGAGATGCCCCCAAGGGTGGTGGAGAATGACCGAGCTAAGATCCTGTGGGACTTCCAGATACAGACGGACAAAATGGTGGTGGCTAACCAACCGGACATAGTGGTGGTAGACAAACAGAAGAAGACGGCCGTAGTGATCGATGTAGCGGTTCCGAATGACAGCAACATCAGGAAGAAGGAACACGAGAAGCTGGAGAAATACCAAGGGCTCAGAGAAGAGCTCGAGAGGATGTGGAGGGTGAAGGTGACGGTGGTCCCAGTGGTAATTGGAGCACTAGGTGCGGTGACTCCCAAGCTAGGCGAGTGGCTCCAGCAGATCCCGGGAATAACATCGGAGATCTCTGTCCAGAAGAGCGCAGTCCTGGGAACAGCTAAGATACTGCGCAGGACCCTCAAGCTCCCAGGCCTCTGGTAGAGGACCCGAGCTTGAAGGATTGACCGCCCACAGGGGCGAGTGGGGAATTTTTTTTTTTTATATATATACACACACACACACACACACACACACACACGCGCACACACACACACACATACACATATATATATATTGATATATATTGGATGTAAACCTCCAATAGGGCAAAAAAAAAAATTCCAGCCTACTTCAGCTTTAGAATAAGTATTATAGATATAAATAAGTAAATATATAATGCTGTTGGTAATCAATATTGCAGCTTACGTAAATGTAATACTTTTATATATATTCTCCCATGACTTTCTGATAAAACACATGCCTTTACATTAAGTAGCTTGTCAGAAAATGATTTAATAATGACAAAGCAATGCATACAGTGACATTTTGTGTTAACTATCTACATGTTTTAGACTCTTATGTTATTTATAATGAATTCATACCAGCATTGACTCCAGTGTGGATCAAAGAGAACCCTACATTTCAAACCGGCTGGTATCTATTTTCAGTCTGTAGAGAGAGAGAGAAAAAAGAAACCCACACACACATATACACAGTTTTAGTTCATACAGATAAACATTGGTAGGTAGATATTGAAAGGTGGTCATAAACAATGGCTGGGAGACAATATAATATTTAAAAAGTGCTAATTAGTGGCAGTGATGTTGGAAGAAAAGGTTGCCATAGTGATGACTGTACAGTCATGATCACATCAGTCCAGATCTAAACTCCACAACTCAGCTGATGTTTTCTATCATGCCTGGTCTACAGTTAAATAAGTCAGTAACATTATGGTGAAAGGGTACAACCTTACCTCAGTGATTACCGCAGCCCTGCTCAGCCAGGCACCAATGGTGATGCAATGTTGAAATGCAGTGTCAGAATAATGAGTAATAATTTCATAAACACTGCTGGAGTTTTCAAAGGCTTTGATGGGTTTATTTGCTCATCTGCCATGATCCACATATTTAAAATGTGCATCTTCAGCTAATATTGACTGTATTTAAAGTAATAATGACCACTCCTTCCCACTGTACAAGAGACAATTTTATGCACCTTCAGGCTAGAATGTAGTTGCAGAGATGCAGAATCAACATCTTACCACTATCAAGATGGCACTGTGTATATATATATATATATATATATATATATATATATATATATACATACACACATATCACCACAAATTCACCCAATGGTGGAATCCCAGGGAAACTAGGAAGATTTCCAAAACTATGAAGTATAATTACTGGAAATATACACGGCACAATCCCAAGCTGTGTTGTCACATGTTCATCTCAGATGCTTACTGCAAACATTTTGGTAATCATTACGACACATTTGGACATCTGTGGTAGTAGCTGGAGGAGCAAATAGCATTATAGCCAGGACATGAATAGTCTTTTGTTCCTGTCATCCCATTGCCTGGTTCCACTTCAGGCTATCCTGCACAGAGACACTGTAAGCATTTATGAGGTGGGTGCTAAGGGACCAGGTAGTTTAGTCTGATTTTTCTGTGGTTTGCCAAACTAAGGGAATTCATCAGCCTGGAGAGTAGATAGCAGTATTCCAAAGGGTTATTGGCCAACGAGCAGTATTGCATATTATAAAGTGGAACCACCAAATGGAGACACTCTTACAAGCCTACAGTTTAAAGGCCTTTATTATATTTATATTGGAGGCCTGCTGAGGATTGTTTGAAGGAAAAATGAAATGGTGCCAAAGTTTGAGTTAGCTCCCCACTGAGATCGTAATTTTCAGTCAAAAGTGTAAGAGTCTATCGGTCAAACCCGATTAGAATAGGAAGAAGGAACCACAGACAGTGTTGCTGTTCCTCTGCAGGGTCATTCTATCCATTCTGGTGTAACCAAAAGAAAAAATACACAAGAAAAATCCTCAAATATATTTATTATATATCAGCATACCACTTCTCTCTGGACAAACCAGCATCATGGTTGACTGCTGCTTTCCATTCGCCAACTGGAAAGTCCTCTGTGGTAAGGGTATGCAACTGATTATGTTTTGAGTAATAGATAACTACGGTGGAAACACAAAAAACCTTACTTGGACAGTTTCTCTTAAAGCAGCCAGTCCGTTTGAGCAATGAATATTTTATTTCAATCTGAAGTCCAGACAATACAGCTCTCTGGATGCAACAGCTGCACACATTCTAACTTGATTTTGCTCTGTCACCAGTGAAAACTACTAAGTGCTCAATTTCATGGTTGATAGGGTATTGCACTTGTTTAAACCTGATGCTGGTGAGTGTGAAAGAAGAAGATTTAGCTTCTTTTTTTTGAGGAGGAGAAGGAGGAGGAGGCTGGAAATGTTAATGAGGCCTAAAGTGTGTCCATTGAAAAGGTTAATGGCAATGTGAACTCTTCAGGGGTGACATTTTGGTAATATGGGTGCCTGACTCACTATTAAAAAAAATGCTGACCTGTACATCATTAACATCTAAGACACGACTGCAGTGTTCAGCAGATTGTTAGGTTGTTTAACTTTTGCATGTGTCCAATTAATCAAGAGAGAGTAAAACTTCAGAATGTGCTGTGACTCCAGACAGCTTAACTTAGACAATTAGAAGTAACAGTCAATATCATCATTATTGGCTGTGAAGCTCAAATTTAGATTAGTACGCTTTAAAATGATCTAAAATGTTACTTAAACACTTACTAAAGTTGTTTAAATCAAATGTATTAATAGATTAATCAACCATTTTTTGCCACTTACTATTTCTTTACGTCTCAGAAGTTAGATTTTAAGTCTCGCTATAACGCACATAATGCAGCATGATTACTGAAAAACAAAAGGCAGACAATTTCTGAGGCATGTATTATTCGAGCAATATCCTTTGTGCTAAATCATTGGTAGGGCACCGCTGTGTAGCTGCTTCCGGGGATGCAGATAATTTTATTTACAGGACAAGTGATACTAGAAAAGCTGCCTCTTGATGCTGTGTGTATGGTATCTAAAGGAGGATCCTGTGGATTATTCATTCAGGCATATTAGAAGATGTCACTTGAGCTTGTAATGTGCTGCATGTTTAGATAGATGAAGAATGTTTTGGGGTTTTTTGTTTTTTGTTTTCAAGACAAAAAATAAAAAATAACTGAATGCCAGACTTATCAGCAGAAAATCTAAAATTACGTTTAATTGTGCATGAGGTGAACTTAAAGGTACAATTACAAAAAAAGTTGTGACACTGTGGGAAATATAAGTAAAAATCTTGTGTAAATTTAAATAATATAGAAAACATTAAATGCATCAAATAAAAAGAAGATGTAACTAATAATTAACCAGCCACAACATTAAATGCGCTCAACTGCTTGTTAGTTTGGTAGTTCTCTGGGGCGAAAAATGCCTTGCTGATGCCAGAGGTCTTAGGAGAATAGCCAGATGTATTTGAGCTGATAAGAAGGCAACAGTTACTCAACTACTCATTACAACCAAGCTATGGAGAACAGCATACATGTGGAAGCCTAGCAGCAGTAACGACCACACCAGTTACCACTCCTGCCTGATAACAAAAGAATACAGAGTCCACTGTTTAAATGGGCTCACCAAAAGTGGGCAATGAAAGATTGTAAAAATGTTGCCTAATCTGATAACTCTTGGTTTCTGCTGTAATAGTGGATAGTAGGGTCAGAATTTGGTGTAAAAAGAACATGAAAACCTGGAGAACTGAAGACTTGAAAAATGTTGCCTCATCTGATGAGTCTCTATTGTGGCTGTGATTTTTGGATGGCAGGGGTAGAACATGTCATAAATATCAAAGCATGGATCCTGCCTTATATCAGTGGTTCACACTGATGGTGCATTAATCTTTAAATAGTGGCATTTGTTTTTCTTTTTTCATTTCAATTTTAACAGTTTTGGGGTTTTGGGGTTTTTTTTAGAAATGTGGTTGTAATTTTTGGTATTGTTTTTGTCAACACACACACTTCAGAAACATTTTTTGCATGCAGATGTTTCAGTTCTGTAAGTAAAACTCTCTGGGTAAACCAAACCCCTCCACTTAGGCAAACTAACAAAATAACATTAGAAGTTTAAGTGCAGTTTCGAAGTTCACCATTCTGTCTTATTTTACAGTTTTAAGGCAGCTGTGTGAAATATCAGCTGCAGATGAGGTCGGGCACCGGCACCAATAGACAGAGGTTTCCAATTACCCAACAGAGAAGGCAGAAGGAATGGAGAAACAGGTGGCGCCTTTAATTGCTTTTTGCAACCCCAGAAGCATAACGTGAGAGGGAGCAGAGCTGTGGGTGGCCCTCTGGGGGAGGAAACATTCACCAAAGTCTTTGTAATTGGTTTTAGTAAAATGTAATAGTAAAGTGAAGAATTAGTAAAAGAGTTTGTATACACATGTATAAAGTAGTTCTTTCTAAATAAGAAAGAAATAGGTACTAGCTTGCTTCCGAGGTCAGTTTGAATCTGGCTAATCAATACAGTTATGATGGAATTTACACTTACAACCCACCTAAACTTCTGTATCATTTTTGTTTCATTGTCATAGTAATAATTTACATCAATGCAGACCTGATTTAAGTGGGATTTTTAAAATTAAATATTAATATATTAATAATTCTGCATCTTTAGAATCAGCTGTTACCTCACTCAAGTATAACTTGGGGAAATGACTACTGTCATACATTTTAAAAGGTAAAATTCCTTTTCCCATGGCTTTCATCCATTTCTCAGAGACAATGTAGGAAGTGATGAAACTATAGAGAGGATAGTAGGATGCTGAATATCTCCTATCCCTTTGTTCTTATCAGTGGAATCCCTCGTGTTACGTTTGTTAGCTCAGTTAGCTAGTTAGATAACGTTTATTGCTTTCAAGTCAATGTCAAACTTTCTGTTGAAAATGATGCAACACGCTTACCCCCTTTTCAGGTTGTGGTCTCTCTGATTCTGGAGCTAACAGTTGCACTTTGCTTTGAGGGGAAAAAGCAATCTGATCCTGGCCTTATCCTATCGCTTTTGCTGAGGGGATAAGATCAAGCAAATGCCAGTTTGCTACAGTACAACAGTTAAAAGCTCCAAATACAGAATATACTTACATTGTGAAAAGTAAGAAGTAAGGCGAGCTTGTGTTTTGGATTCATGTATCTTAAGTGTTTCATCTTCAAGGCTAGACGGGACTTATGGGATTGCTACAGCCATATTCAGTATCAAGGAGGTATGATTTGTGAGGATATGCTGATTTCCAAGGTTGAAGAATGGATGCATATTCATATGCTGAGTTCACAAAAACAAAGTGGCAAAACAGCAGTTTATATAACCTTTAGAATTCCTCATCAAAAGTGGAATATTTTGCAATACAATTGTTATTGCATTTTGTCTGCATGCATATGCACTTGCTTGTGCATGTGTGCATGAAAGCACACATGCACTTTGCGAGTATGTGTGTTTGTCCATATTTTTCTGATGTGAGACTGCTGGCAGCGATTGCCCTGTTTTCCCATTTCCCCTCTGGCTAATCACTAGAGTCCCAGTAAATCCTTAGTATCACCACAGGATCAAGAAAAGGCCTCCAAGCCCCAGGGAGCCTATTTCCTCTGAGAGCAGAACAGAGACTGGAAAGCTTCTTGATATATTTGCTGGCCCAGGGATGGTCAAGACTTCAGGGCTGAACGATGCTCCGTGACATCACCCTGCTGCTGGTAGGTCTCCATTACAATTATAACCCACCCAAGTTCACAAACAGAAAACTTAATCTGATATATAAATGATGGCTGAAGCTCCAGAGAAAGGTTATGATGACAAAAAAAGAGAGAAAAATATTGGACGTCATCTACATCACTTGTAATAGGAGGAAGAAGGTCAGAGATAGGGATCACACTGTAATGTCTCACTCCAAACCTTTATTTTCCAGCTGTAGTGGCTGCATTCCAGCTGGTTGGTTACACAGAATAATTAGTTTGGTTGGAACAGCACCTCAGGGGCTGGATTAGCTCTTGGAGGGCAGTTTCTCTGGCAGCCCTGTGTTCTGATGAGAGCTGAGATATACTGTCATGCACCCAGCACTGAGAAGCTTTTGATGGTTTTAAAAGCCTTGAGCAAGTGACAATTACAGCCTGAATGGCAAACAGGGTCAAAGGGAATGAGATGCTCTGGACTCCAATGCTGAAGGTCACTGGGGATATAGCTTGTTGTAAAGCTGTGCATTACAAAGTTGAATAATGGACAATGTCCAGAGAGAAGTGGTAAAAAGAGCAAAATACACTTGCAACATAGTTCCCATTTTTAGATTGAAAAGCATAATACATTCAAATGGGAGCCATAAAGAAACGAAAGGACAACAACTTAACTATGTATTCCTCTGTGATGATGATTGAGCTGCAACACTACAAAATTGCACGCCTCATAGTATTTACAATAGAAGACAAGGAAATAATAGACTCTCTGGTGCAGCACATATGGTATGGTTATATCAGAGTCATGGGAGATTACAGTTGAATGCTTGAATTAAATTAACACCCCCATGTTGGCATACTGCAGTCCAGCGTCAGTGGCCCTCTGTTTAGCTGCATTTTGTGGATGTAGGTCAGTTCAGTGAAATGAAATATATTTGTTAATGTAGATGTTCTGATAACCCACACTCACAGGTTATACATATGTTATGTTGAGACACTTTGATTAGCCCAAATTATGATGTTTCAATAAGTCCCAGTGAATATGGGCTCAGGAAAATATTTGAACAATCATAGCTAAAGATGGATATTAGGCAGTACCAAAACAATGCAAAACATTTATTCTAACATGGCTGACATTTTTAGATTCTCCTAATAATGAATCTTGAAGTTGTTTTGTGTTTGCTTCTGTGTTCATGGTTCATGTGGTCATGGTGCATCTTGTATTTTGTATTACCAAGGGTATTAGTATAGTATCTATGCTATACCAGCGGTATTCCTAATAGAAAAATCCTAATAATACCCATACCTATTAAGTCAAATTGGTGATTTCATTGCAGTTGTGGAACAGACAGTCATAAAATCCCAGAAAGTAGAAAGTTTATGATCAAGGACATTGAGAAAGACCTAATATATATATAATTGCAGAAATCGACTGTCTATTGTAAGTTTGGTTTGGCCCTAGATCCACTCGAGGACTTATGAAAAAGTCAGTCTGGATGATGTTACAACACCTCTAGTTCTGAAATAATCTTACTGGGCTCCAAAGGGGCTAAAACTCATCATTGAGTTTGTTTTGTTTTATAAAACATGGTGTAACATTCTGCATTAAAAGAATAAAACTGTAAGAATGTTAAAATTAACTGACATAATCTTATAGTAGCCTCTGAAATTACTACAGATATCTGCAATGTCATTTTTACTCATAAAACTGCAAACTACATTTTAACTACACTAGAAATACACTTTAAGTAACTCAATTTGGACCTGGAATTAGTCATAATTCAGTTGCAGATAGTCACATATCAGCAGAAATCTGATGTCATATGTCCCAGAAAAAAATCAATCAGTCAGTCAGTCTATCTATCTATCTGACATGCCAGTTGTGGACAGAAATAATGCCATTGTGGTTCAGAAATGTTATTTTTCCCTAGAAAGCATTGAATTATTGTTTTCAGCAATACATATCCAGACTCGCTGTTAAATGGCATGATGGTAACTATTTTTATGGTGTCAGACATCAAAAACATTTGCACTCAAGAGAGAACTGTGCTTTGAGATCTTCATGTCCAATAGAACAGCACATTTGTATGTTTAGTTACATGGCATGTATGTTTGGTGTGCCCGTTCTACTGAGACAGATGTTCACCATGAGACTCAGCTATGAAATGACTTAAAAAAAATTAACTACAGGCAAAAAGACCATCTCCTACTGTTCTTAGAGTCTTGTGAGCTCACACTGAAGTGTTTTACAACACTGCAGATAACACAATTGAAACCTACACTCACTGAAATAGCAGAATTATAGTTAGGATCATAAAGGAAAAAAGAAATCTTCCTGTGAATAAAATTGAATTTTTAATCTTATGTATCTACACAGAGTAGAACATTTGATACTCTGTCTTTAATTTGCATTTGCGTATGTCCCATGAGGACAAACAAATGTTTAATAAAATCATCAAAGCATTTTCTTTCCCTTAATTTTCTTTTCCTTAGTATTTGATATGCTATCAGTTTACAGCTATCAGCAAATCTTTTTGAAGATCTCGCTTAAAATCAGCACAGTCAGAGAAGGGCAAAACTATTGATAAAACCCAGTTTAATAGTTTAACAGTATTATCCTCTGGCGCTAACCCTAAAACGCCATCCACTGCACTGTTTATCAGTAATCTCAGCTCTGAATTTTTGGTTTATGTTTGACAAATATTCTTCCTTTAATAGTCTTGCCAGTGACAGATACATCTGACAACCATGCCGCATTATACTGCATCTCTTTTCTACCAGGCTTCCTGTATGGAAATTACAGTTAAATTACTGTGGCTTTTTTTGTTTTTTTTGTATTCCTACACAGTGATGCTAGGACAGATTTTGGTGACAAACAGAGGGAATGAAAACAAATAGCTTAGAGGAGAAAAATCCTAACCAGAAAATAAAAACAAAGGTCTGGAAATCACTTGAATGAAGAAAATGCAAAACTGTCAGATGCAAGGGGTATAAAATCTGAAGAACTGTGTCTGTAAACATACTCTTGACAATATAAAATTAAATAGATGCTCCAAAGTAATAGAACTACTAATTGTGTGAAGTGTTCTCCAGATTTTGGTTTAGAAACCTGATGTGCTACGACTTAGAATAATAGGAAAAGCGTTGGCACCTTAAAGTAAAAGAATATCAAAGAAATGATTATGGTTATAATGTTTCGACTAATGCACTTACAACCTCCTACATGCATTTATAATATAAAGAAATGCACTTGCGAATAAATTTACACCCACCAGCTAAAATGTTCAGCTTCTTTAATCCAAATGACAATACACATGGCAGTAACTCATTCTTTTTATCTATGTAGATATGTATAAGACAACCTGCTAAAATTCAAACTGAAAGAAAGGTGATTTAAGCAACTCTAAACATCACTTGGTTGCTGGTGCCAGATGTGTATTGGGCTTTACCAACAAAGAAACTACATAATAATCACTTGTTTCAGCCATACCTGTGGTAGCATTGCAGCAAAGGACCACACAAGATGCCACTTCGCTCAGGTGAAAACAGGAACAGCTTGATCTGATGAGTCCACATTTCTCCTGCAAAAATCAGATGGTCAAAATGAACAACATGAATGCCTGGATTCATTATGTCTTATATCAATGGTTTAGGCGGTGTAATGATGGTGTAATGATGTTAAAGATATATTTTGGCATACTTTAAGCCCTTATTACTAGGAATGGGTACCGGTATCTGGCACCGGTTCTGACATAAAAGGTAGTAACCAGACCAAAAAGCAGCGCACATTTCGGTGCTTTATTTCGGTGCTTTTTTTTTTCCTGAGATGTCATACACTTCGGATTCTAGCCAATCATTTTACCTTTCCAAGGATAGTAGGTGGGCCCAGGTACATACGTTCTTTTAGAGCATAGCTACAGATTAAAGATGCCCAAGGCAAGCGGTCAAAAGTCTGGCTGTACTTCACAGCAAAAGATGCAAACTCAGCAGCCTGCAACAAGTGCTCTAAGGTGATACTGTGAATCTGATGAAACACCTGGCGACACATAGTGTTTTTTTAAAAGCCGAGAAGTGCACCGTATTTGATAGCTTGCTGCAAGACAGAGCACATCTACTGCGGGTGTGGTGCCTGTTATCGGACCCGGAGTTTGCAACATCCCCCAAGAACCTGAAGAGGAGAGTCCTAGCCCTGCCAGTGTAGCAGAAATGATGAGGATGATGATGGCAGCAACAGTCGTTCTTCTCTGCGTGAGTAGCTTAATGTTGTTCGTGTGTAATTTACGTTGAGTACTCTAACCACGTTATTACATTAATGCATGTAAGGTGAACTAGCAAACACCATCGTAGTTACATGCAGCTGTCTTCTTGTTTGATGGCAGATACTCCCTTCACCCTGACCAAAAAGGCTAAAATGATCAAAGAAAAAGTGGGAAACAGCTAAACATGAGAGGTTTTTGGACAAAGTTTGTGTTTTTTCCATTGTTTAAGCACTGCTTGCAGCCAAGAGTGATACCATATATGCCCTATAGCTGCAGCAAAGGCTAACATTGTTATCTTTTTACAAAAAAACAGCTAAACATGAGAGGTTTTTGGACAAAGTTTGTGTTCTCCATTCTTTAAACACCGGTTTGAGCACCGTTTAAGCATCGGCACCGTTTCAAAAGTACCGGTTTGGCACCGGTATCGGATAAAACCTAAACGATACCCATCCCTACTTAGTACTGACTGAACATTGTCACTACAGGCTACCTGAGTACTGTTGCTGACCATGTCCAGTGTATCCATCTTCTCTTGGGTGCTTCGAACAGGATAACACTCCATATCGAAAAGTTCAAATCATCTCAAACAGGCTACCTAAACGTGACAATGACTGGCCTCCACAGTCATAAGATCTCCATCCAGCGACGCACCTTTAGATTTTTGCATCTTGGTAAGGAGAATTATGCCAGTTCTGAAAGTAAAAGGAGTTCCAGCCTGGTGTTAGCAAGACATGCCGAGCAAAGCTGTTGGTGAGGCTAAAGTAGGCTCTAGGTTTGCTGGTTTTATTCTGTGAAATATCATCAAAGGACAACAAAAAAAGTTCACAACTTCACACAGTGTTCCTCACTATCAGCTCAAGCAGCTGACGTTCACAACACTGAATAACATTTTATGAGACATTTCGAGAGGTCAATAAAGCTCGTGTTTCAATGACATTGTGCGTTAACGTTAGCTGCTTAACTATTAGCAGACACCCAACAGTCACATAAACCGTCTGTTGTCATTAAGGAAGCAGCTATGGCTAATAATTAAAAAAAGGTAAGGTTAGTTTTCGACCTAGGCAGTAAACATTATCAGTCCTGGCCCTCTGTAACCTTAACAGAAGTGTTAATTTAACACGATAACACAGCTATTTGTATCCAGAAAGTGTTATGTTTTTTCCTTAATTGAAGATTTAAGAAAAAAGAAAAACGGTTGCCAGCAACTAAACAGAAATGTTGACAGCCTACCTCACAACCAACTCTCTTTGATCAGCAGCCAGATATGATACCAAGTCACTGAAGCTCAGCACTTCCAAAAACAAAATAAAAACTTTAGTGTAAAAAATTAGACTTACAGTTATGTTACTAAAATTTGAAAAACAATGTTGCTATTGATGTTTGAATTGTATTGTTTTTTCTAACAAAAAAAAAAGCCATTTTTAGTCATTTCTGTTTTTTCTTTTGTCATTTCCTGGGAATTGTTATCAAGTTTGAAATTCGAGTATTCTGAAAACCCCACTTCCCACTTAAAGACTACAGAGATCAACCACAGTCTTTGTGGATTTCTAGGTGCTTCATATCTCAGCATGAAGAGATAAGGAAGAAGATTTTACACAAAAGTCAAGAGGTATGCTAAACATTACAAATAATACAAAGAATGCATGAAAACCTTACATATGTTGCCTCAGCCTGGAGATGTCAGATTTACGCTTGCGGAATAACAATACCTCTGCAAATCTGTTACAACCAATTATTCTCCATATTTATTAGTAACGACGCACAGCTTCAGTCTTTTCATCTTAATTTGTTGATTCCATTCTCATTGTTAGTGCTCGCTAAATCTTAGAACCTGCTGCTTAGTGTTTCGACCACCTGCTGTAAAGTCAATACAGTGATGAAAAGTTCTGCTAACTACTATTATCTGGCTATTTGTTTTCCAGGCTCATTTGTGTAGATTTCAAACCTAAAGAGAGCCGGGATGAAACGCGTTTTGAAAAACAGAAGAAAGCACATCCATGATTGTGTAGGTCAGACATAATAAGCTGGCATGTGATTCATTTGGTATAACAACATTGAAATCAGATGGGACTGTTCTCACCCACTGACGAGGTGTCTGTTATCACTACATACGACTCATTAGCTAGCTGTGCACAACAACAACAACAGCAACTGGTAAATCACTGTCAGGTCTCTAATCACACGAGTCCAGGCCTCTTCTTTTATTGCTGCATTAGATCACATGCATTTATGTTTACATGCTTTTTAACCATAGTGATGCGGAGCAGGACAGAGGCCTGTATCCTTTATAGTAGTGAGCCAAATATAGAGTCATCATTTGTGGGCAGAGCTTTGTCAGAAAAACAACCACACTGTCTGTGTCCCCAGTGAATTCGCTTGGCTTCAATTAAATCGGGGAGAGGAGCATTTAACGTATCCCAGTCCCACTAGGTCTCTGCTGTTTTCAGCCTCGCACATTTTTCTCTGGCAAATGGGGGTATAGCAGCATGTACTCCACTCATAAATCTTGAGTTTATCTAACTGTAGTCCACAGTACAAATACTAATGATAAACTTACAAGGCAACATAAAAAAGGTCAGCATCATGGTAAAATTTTAATGGCCTGATAGTGCACAGAATGAATAAAACAATAAATATAAACTAGAATTTATAGGTGGGAGCGAAAGTTAAAAAAGGGGTCCATCGTTCAGAACGACAGATGTGATGTTCTAACTGGGCTGGATTTAGGATTAATCTCGGTGCAGCCCTTCATTACGAGATCCACATCATTGTAATGCTTGTTTTGTATATAAACCGAAGCCAAAAAGCAACTTGTTTGATTTATAGCTACTCGATGGCATCTAGATAAGTATGATGCATACTGAATTATGACTCAAAGAAAAATGCATTTCTAGACAACATCTACTGTATTCCTTTAAAAAAAAAATCTGCAACTCTGTGACAAAATAACTGAAGTTGAATAATGGCATCTCAACTTCAAGCAGCAGAATATACATCTTTGCTTCATGGATTATTCATGCACTCCACACCTGCCACCCTCTTATCAACATGACATACATCTAACAGAAAAATCACCCCTCTTCCAGCCTAAAAGGAAATGATCATCTTTCCCACCTCAATACGCACACTTTCGTCCAATCAATAAATTAGACTAACAAAACCAAAATAATAAAGCATGATTGCAATAACAAGGCACTTAATCTGTGTCCGAAGGTGTGTGATTTATAAACTGATGCTGCACGGGAAATAACCACGAATGCCATTCTCATGGCGACAAACAAACGTGGCAGTTTCTCACATAACCTCCCACAATTTAGGTCTGGGGACTTGTGCAGAGAAGGAGTGCTGATCTTATCCAAAAATGTGTGCAGGTAAGCAGAGCTTTGTGAGAAAGCCATACATTAAACCGTGTTGTGTGGATTTTCTTGCACAGTCACTGCATTCGTCATTGTTATCACCCAAAGGCTCATCCTGCATTGGCCCTGTTGCTGCTCATATGACAAATGTGGAGTGTACTGCTACTAAGCACTAACCAGAAAACACAAGGAAAACTGGAAATTGTTCAGAAAATTTAAGGAGTATTGTTTAATAAGCACTAATACTGAAACAGGTGGACATAAACTGCTATCAGGGCTCTTTGGGTTTTTCTGTTTTGTCCACAGGGCTTTCAAAGTCAACTCATGCAATGTAATTTCTTACAGGGTCTGAAAAAACCTTTAATGTGAGCGAAAATGCTTTTTAACTTCATACTTTCATTAGCTTCCTACAAACGAAATCATTACAGATGAAAACAATCCAAAAAAAAGCTGTTTATACACGCCTGTAATTTCTGCTGTTTGTTTGAAGAGAAACAGCACTGTCCAAAAGTCTCAAGCTGCCCCTCATTTCTTTATATTTTGCTAGGAACATGGGGTATGGATGCAGAGATTTACTAAAATATGCAAACACTGAAATACAGTAGATGCAGAAATGCAGATCTCATAAAATTTTAACAAGCTTGAAAGGCACTATGTGGTATGACCACCTGTATTCTTCAACACAGTTTGAACTCTCTTATCCAGGCCTTCTTGTAATGTTTTTAAGTAGTCTTTAGGAATAGTTTTCCAAGCTTCTTGAAGGACACCTTTTTTGCTCTGAGCTGTGGGGAGGTCAATCCAAGGCTAATATGTGTCCAGGTGTACTTTTATTCTATAGGTACCATGTTTGGGATCACTTCCACACTGAAACATGCAGGTTTTGCAAAAGAGACACTTTCTAGATAGAATTGCATGATAGATCACAGTTTCTCAGCCCATGTGTTCATAATTGCTGAATTGCAGCCACAAAAACACAAGACAAAGCTGCCAACTTGTTTTTACAGATGACTATAGAAACTCACTGTTGTTCCTCTCTGCTGACCTTGTCTGACGACAATTTGAACTTTTAAATTGGGAAATTGAATTGTTGCCATTGATTTTTAGTCCGGTTCTTGTCTAATTTGGCATACCTTAGTCTTACCTTCCTTGACAGCCACTCTCTCATTGAGAACATTTCTATTGAGGCTTGCCAGTGTGTAGATGGTTGATGTTATCCTGGGTCCTTTGTAAGATCTTTGCCGAAATTTCTTATTTCTTGAAGAGTTAACATTTAGATACTGTCAATTGTCTGTAGATCTATATTTTCTTTCATCCTTTGCTTGTTCAGTTTCCTCAATCTTTTTAAAGGAAACACTGCATACCATGCTGAGATATGACAAGTTTTCAACTAATAACTCTTTGGAAATCAATTACTTGTTTTTTATGTGGTATGTGTGGACACAACATTATTGAAAAAAACAAATGATTTTTCGAGGTCTACGATGAACAACATTTTAATTGAACTATGCACAACATGACTGTGTTGCAACGTAAGAACATATCTGTTCAAACAAGTGAGCTTTGTGCATCATGTCCACTAAACATCAAAACAATCTAAGGAAAATAATGTAAAAGTGATTGTGGTTGTATAAACTGCCACAGTAAAATAAGACATCTTACTTTATTTAATTATTTACATTTAGACAAAGATTTGGAAACAAATATATAGAAGAAAATTGGGTCTGTATGTCTACATTGATTCATATGTGAAGCTCATGTTTTTTTGTTTTGGTTTTGGTTTTTTTTGTTTCTTTAATTTTTATTACAGAAGTGAATCTGCTTTTAGGTGACATTTGAGACTGCACTACATGTCATATACTAGTATTATTTGCAATGCAGTTAATGTCCTTGCACTATTTTGTACAGTTCTTCTAGATAAGGGTGCCCCCCCCCCCCCCACCCCCCTATGACAGAGAGCCACTCTGCACAACTGAACTATTGGTCATGTTCACGGCTGAATCTGTCTAATCCTTCATTAACTAACAGCAGGCGTGTTGGCCTTGTGTTTCCTGAGATCGTCCTGTAACCAGATGGTCACAGGTTCAATCTTTGAAACAGCCAACTTGCAATGTCATGGCGTCCTTTAGGAAATAACCATTCCCTACCTGCACTACTGTGTAAGTTGATCTGGGTAAGAGTGTCAGATGAAAGTAGGAGGTGTTAGTTTAACAATACAGTGGGAAGTACAAGGTTGGATGGAGGGCTTGGCCTTGGTTTGAGCTGAGCAACATCCACTCCGTGGGACCGTCTATGTCCCTGGCTATGGTGTGAATGAGACCATGTTTTATTCTGCATCATTACATATGACAGCCCATTTATTAGCACCAAGCAAAACAATTTGAATCAATGCCCCTGCTTCTCATAGAACTACATAATGGCTTTTAGTGCCATGGCAGCTAAAAGTTATTCCCTTGATTATTCTGTTATGAGAATGCCCCCGTGTCAGTGTCTGTCTGCTTTCTAGCTGTATTTTACAGCTTAAATGCTACAGCAGTGTTTAATTAAATGCATTTATCATATAATTGCAAGTAAATGAAACATGAATGTGGAAATGTTGATATTAAGTCATAAAGTTTGTCACTCTAGGTCTAAAAGCACTAAATCAATTTTAACATTTTCATAAGCAAAACTGTATGATGCCAAGGGCATAAAAATATGCAGCTACATTCTGGTACCCTGGATAGTTTAACATTTACCTTTAATCCGCTTGCTGCAATGTTACTGTTTGTAGTTCTCTACTCTCTACATTCCTAAAGAGTCAATACCCAGAAAACTGAAAATAATCATGGTCATTTAAATACAGGAAAATCATGTAAAAATTAGATTTCCTGTGTGCGCTGGTCTATAACTGCATGTTACAATGAAAGATGTGCCCACAAACATCCTCTGTAATTCATTTAGCATAGCCAAGAAAGCAAATCAAAAATGACCAAGCAAACAAGCTTTGCTGAAGCAGAACAGCCTTCTGTACTAATAATACAAACAGCTAATGCATTTTGTCATGCTATTCCATCCCTGTTCACTCATAGTGAACTAAAAAAACATAACAAATAAATTATAAACATGCTCAGTATCAGTGAATGGTGCAATTTATTTTCCCACACATGCAAACACAAGATTAAGTTGCTTTTATTTATTTATTCAGTGTGGGTATGACCATGGAAACACGAACATATCCCCAGGCTTTAAAAATTACAGCCAATGCGGGTGCACCTTAAACTTAATCTTTTCTAATGGCCAACAGGATGGGACTCCTCGAGATGCCAAAACAAGTACTGTATAGGAATCTGTCGGAAAATGACCAAACACTTTCCTGGTTTATAGTTGCAACTGTTGTGATGTGATGGCTTGGTGATAGCTCACCAATCAAGGCAGCCTTTTACTGATTTTTATACTGATGCATTGAATTTATCATTATTATGAGATTCATAATAATTAAATTTCCGTCATTATAATCTCTTGTTATTAGTTTTATTTTTCCCACATTTTTGTGAGTGTAAAACTCTGGGTGAGACGTTTTAACACCGATGAAAACAAGCTGAATAAGTTAATAGAACTATAAGTCTAAGGTACTTATTTACTCATGTTAACTATTTACTAGATTACTAGCTAAATCATTAATTGTTGTATGTAAATGTGTAACATTTCCTCTAGAAGCCTTCACAGAGACAATAGGACGATTGGACTACATTTGGACAGCACAGGTTGCTTAAGCCTAGTCTCAGCTGCCAATTTGAAGTTGTATTTCACACAGTATGAATGCCAGTTTTTAATCAGTCAGTATAATAGATAATAGAATGGGCCATTGTCTGTCATTTAAGCTTGAAGAGTCCTCAGCTTCTACCTTAGCTCAACCAGCCCAGTTTCAGAAAACAATGATGGCGACAACCAAAAAGCTAAGCTTACAGCGTCAAAGTGGGTGTGACAGCATCTGGATGATTGATTGGTGGCTATCTAGGTAGGAGATAGAGGGTTCTATTAATGGGCCCGTGAAAATCAAAAACCTTACTAGTTTAAATTTGGCCAATTATTATCTTCAAAGTACTTTGATCTTCTCATGCACTCTTGTATTGTGGCTGGATTTTTTTAGATTACTTCCTTAAAGCTTTATTCTAACCACTTGTGCTATGCACTCTCTGGGATCACCATGTGAACAAAGATGAACAACTGACTCACATCTGCTATGTAGGATCACTGCTGGTGATGAGCGTTGGATGGCTGACTAAGAACCATTAAGTTTTTTATTTATTAGTCCACAGACTTCAAAACAAATGATAGCACGTCAATTGAGAGTAGAATCACCAGCATTCATTCTGTTTTATTTTTTTTAACTATTGCAAGCTTGTACTTCTGCCTGTACTCCTCCAGGCAGAGTGTGTCATTCTGTTGTAATGTTCTAAGATGTCAGAGGCAGAACAGCCTGTGGAAACGACGCAAACTGTGTTGCATGCTAGCCAACAGCATATTTTTTAAATGCAGACTTTTTCTTCTTCTTTTGATCACGCAAAAACAATCTTCACTCAGCAGTTGCCATCATCACATCACATTCATCTGTTTACAACTTCATGTACTTTCCCAAAATAAAAAGCAAAAGGTGAAAAACCACTATCCTGACACACCGGAGGAACTCCAGTACACATCGCAGAGGCTAGAAAGAAACGGGACAGAACAAGATGAATAGCACAGAAGTTGAAAGCATCCCAAAGGTGCACAAAGAGATCATCTCTTTGTGCGCTTGGTAATACGCTAATTTTATGAGCCTGTTCCCCAAACTTTTCTCATCACATCTCATTTCGTATTTTTTCAGTACAGAAAGTCGAGTAAATGTGATGCAAGATGCTGGAGGTAGACTTGTATAAATAAGCTTTTAGCTAGGTTGTAAACAGAGTTCAAAGACTTTTCAAAGAAAAGTGTCAGACAGGAGTACTGTTTATTGTCATTCCCTTATATTGTTGCTATTTTAACATTTACTCTGGGTTTAAAGCTTAATAAGTGCTTAACAAATAAACTAAATCCCTGAATCCAAAATTCCTTCTATTATCATTAAGCACAACATGACACACAACCTCAATATTTAGTTTTCGTTATTTGTATTGCAGGATGTGTTTCAGTGGTGAACCTTTGTGTGTGACTTGGTTCCCTTTAAGATGTGCAGCTTTGTGTTGGGTGTTGGGATTTTGTAGGGATTGAGTTGTAATGGGTGGGCAGTGTTGGGGAGCGCTCAGCTATCCCAGAGGATTCATCTGATGAGCCAGTATTGGATTCATCTGCTCCGTCTATCGATTTGTTTTTGCCACACGGACACTTCAGTCCAGTTTTGAGCTTGGCTTTTTTCATTTTTAACTAGTTCTCAAAAAAAAAACAACGTAATTCTGTTGAACACAATCTCATCCCATCTGAACCAGCTTTGTCGGCTTGTTCTTGTTTTGATCAGTGTTGTATGGTACAATTGTGCTTGTGTCCAGCTTTGAAAAGAAAAAAAAGTGGTGTTACAGCTGAGATAAGAATCATTTATAGAGAGATATGAGTATCTTTCTGTCCCCCAGTTTGATGTACCAATGAATTAAGACTGCCATTAATCATTTCTTGCATGAAATAGCCTTGGTAGAAAAAAGTCTTGTCAAAGGCTGGCAGTGAATACAGTAGCAGATAAATTACATTTCTACAATTAAAAAAAATAAGCAGTTTGTGTGATGTTTGTTAAAACCTATTTCTTACAGAACATTTCCACAACAGTTAATGCTATCATATAAAGTATGTGCCCATGGATAATTTCAAAGACA
Organism: Rhamphochromis longiceps; assembly: GCF_057381845.1. Lineage (NCBI taxonomy): Eukaryota > Metazoa > Chordata > Actinopteri > Cichliformes > Cichlidae > Rhamphochromis > Rhamphochromis longiceps. The sequence continues at coordinate 29,282,333 of NC_140565.1, read as the reverse complement.
GCTTCTTACTCAAGACAACCACAACTTTTATACAGTTCTTTCAACCACAGTAATGTTTATGTTAGTCAATATCTTGTTAGATTTGTTTGATTTTACTCTAACCAGTCAATAGTAATTACTGTATCTATCCCACTGTCCTTATTTTTAGTAAGCACAGTGCACCTGTAAGTTCCAAATATTTAATAAAAGGACGACACTGCAATTCAACTCACTTAAACTCCTTATTAATGTCAGATTAAGAGAGCCACTATAAATGGGCACAACCCCAGCAACTATTTAAATCTGTGATGTGGATGGGTTTGGAGTAGTAGTAGTAATAGTAGCATTTATACCACGATTTTAGTCTGGATTTAGTCCAACTTTTGTGACAAATTTCTCATTAGTTACTTGGAGAGAGAGCACAGTTTTGGTTTTTGTTTCTTTTTTTGGGGTGGGTGGGGGGGTTGTTGCGCTATATATGGCATTTGATAGAGTGGACTTGGATTTTTGACTGATTTAACTTAATGTGTCCAGCATCAGGTATACATAATTAATGGTGTCCCCCAGGGTTTGATTTTGGGACCTTTATTTTTCTTTCTTTCTTTGTTTGCATAAATGATATAGACTTCACAGAGGCTTCAAAAAGTTCAGACTGCATTTCAGTCATTACACATTTCAATCCTGTGTTTAGAATTGGTTGAAATGCTTAGATTAAAAAAAAAATACTATTATTCTTTTGTTTTTTTCCAAGAACGTGCTTACTGATTGCTTAAGAGTAAATATAGTGAAAGGGCTTGTATTGCTTCATGTACAACACCTTTATTTCATGTTCATACTGTTAGTCTAAATGAAAAAAACAAAACAAAAAACAACTTGCACTTTAAAAGTGAAACTTCTTTTGCTATTATATGCTGGAACTGTAACACTTTACACACATACTATATTATTCTGTTATATAAACATATATGAGCTTAATGTCTTTCACATCCACCCTGCTCTCTTTCCTCAGGGATGACTCAAACTGCAGTAGATCTTGCAGTTTGCTGGGTTTTCCACAACAAAGACAGATCTCCCTCATTTTTTGAGCCAGTGCTAGAGAGTACAGGGACTCATTACTGACAGGGAGTTTGTTGTCAAAGCATAGAGTAAAAAATAATAATAATTAGTAAAAAGAAGTTGACTTCAAGGTCTGCAGGCTTCGAGATTTCTTTTTGGACAGAGGAGATCAAGGCACATGGGCGTCCTGGCAAACATAACACTTCCCAGCATTCAACAGAGCCCAAGAAGAACATCCTTAGCAATATAATGGAAGCTGCAGCCAGCCCATCCTAAAAATAAGAATCTCCTTTTAGGTGATGTTCTTACTCAAGGGTAAACTATAATTATGGAAGGTTCAATTTGGCTGTGAACAGAAAACAAGTATTTGGCCCGAGGTACGTTAATGCAATGTCTAGATCAATTGAAACAGCAGAAGGTACCAATTTGTTTTCACATACACAGACCAATTTCCTTCTCATTAGGACCACCCATTGAGCACAGTTTTTGTACCCACTAAGCAGAGATGAACAAGCATTGCATTCTACGCAGAGATTATGGGATATGTAAGAAAATTCTCAACAGAGGCAGCACAAAAGACGTTTTTATTGAGCCTTTGCACTCATGAGGGAATACTAAAGATCAATTAATGAACTGGCTCCGTCCACTGTTGGCTTGAGTATTCAAAGCATGCTTGCTGGAGTAGAGTAAATTGACAGCTCAGAAGCCCAATGGGTGATTTGAGTGATGAGTGTGTTGCATTAGTGGGTTTGCTTATCTTTCCATCAATTTATATTAGACAGGTAAGACCATATACATTTTAATTAAGGTTAAAAAAAATGCTTAAAACTGATGAGTTGGTGGGGCTCCCAGAGTGAGGCTACTTTTACTTTGAAGCAGCATCGCATCATAATTTAGTAATAGCAGCCCATGGCTAATATATCGCAAAACACTTAAAAAGCAAGCAAGCGAACAAACAGAAAACACAAACACCCAAAATATAATATTAATGGAACAAATGTGTTTAATTCATTAATTTACCTTTTTTTCAACTGGAGAGAGACCACTGATCATTAACCTCTTTTAATATTCAGCAGAGACACGTGCACATATAACCTCACAACCAAATAGTTATGCAAACGGAATCAATACATCTGAAAATTTTAAAATGCACTTTTATCATTTTTTGAGTTAACATTTTTGTTAAGTAAATATGTTGCCAATTACAAGAGTGTGTAGATGTTAGAACTTGTATTTTGACATTTTGGCTTGTTTCACACACTTTTTTAATTGTAAATTCAGTTACAGGAAAAATAATAATAAATATACTGAAATTGAAACATTTAAATTTTACTCATTTATATATTTCTACTACTTACAATCACAACTCTGTGATTAAACCATCCCAAATAACACAACTCCTCAAATATCCCTTCATGAGTCACAAAGTCACATATTTTGACTTTTGCAACACTTCTTACAGTAAATGTGTTACAAAACTCACACTTGTAGCTGAGATGTAAGAGAGCAGAGTGGGTGGTGGGGCTGGGAATAGAGGTCAACCAACCAGAAAACAGAAGACCAAGCGTTCTCTCCCTGCAGTCGTCTGTCTGCAATTTGCAACTGCCAAGTGCACTGAGCCACGGTTAGTTTCCTTCAAAGCTTTGTTGTAATGTATTAACACTGTGATTAATGAGTAAATAGATGTAGACACCAGAAATCCCTCATTCCTTATTAAATGGAATAACAAACACAAGAGTAAACAAGCTTTCTGGCTGTGGGTAACTGTGATAGCAAACTATCTATCTAAACTCTGATCAATATGCTGCTGCTCCCATTTTAACTTGAATATCTGAGAGATACCAGATACCAGCGGTGTCTTCTCACTCAGTTTGCCCCAGTGTTAGCAGTAAAAGAGGACTGTGTCTTACCTCTGAGCCCTCCCTTTGAAACACAACACTGTTGCTCAGGGGCAAGAGTCCATCGCACTTAATGTACATCATTCTGATTTATCCATGTTTATTGCACTAGAAGTAAACTGTAGCAAGTTGGCCTCTTGCAGCACATTGCTCTGATTGCTAATGGGTAATTGATTTTACATCATTCAATTTAATTGTATAGCGAGAGAACCTTGCATTTATCTAACTAACTTAATGTTGATAAGCACTTTTTTTTCTAAATGCTAAACAGATGTGTTTATTGTTGTATTACTAAAGATGAAAACAGACTGTATGTTGTATGTATATTATATTTTGTCACTTTCGTTACACACACTGGATCTACTAACCTTCTCTACACATCTCCACATAATCTCAACCTTGCCTCTCAAACTGATGTAGCCATCTCAGTTACAACTTTGTCAATTCCCGTTCAGTGTCCTGTCCTTTTGCCAGTGCCATGTCCAAACCATCCATCATAGCAAGTGTCACTACTAAACCATCCTTTTTACTCTTGCTGCTATCATTCTGTCAAAAACAACCTCTGACAGTCGCCCTCTGCACACTGCCAGTAGTGTCTTCTTTCCATCTTTTGTATTCTGTCTTGCGTCTCCTGACTTCCTGTCCTCTTCTCTCCAGAGCATACCTCCACCTCTACAGGCTCTCTTCCACGTGCTCCCTATACTACAGATAACAGTGTTGTCTGCAGACGTCGCAATCCACAGCATCCTGCCTGAGCTATCTCGACCTTGAACCCATCTGGAACTCCTACAGCAAACTTCACTGCTGGCTTGTTGTCCTCATACATCTTTTCTATCACCCTCACATACATTCCTGCCACTCCTGACTTCCTCATACAGTGCCATAGAATCCTATTATTCTTTTTCTATATGTACAAAGACACAGTGGCGCTGGCTCTGACCTTCTCTATACTTCTGTCAGCATTCTCTAAGCAAACATCGCATCTGTACTCTTCCTCGGCTTGAAGCCATAATGCTGCTCACTGATCGTCACCTCTCTTCTTAACCTACCTTCAACAAACTCTTTCCAATATCTTATCCCATATCACCTATCTGTAGTTACTGTAGCTCTGCAGATCTCCCTTGTTGATCATCCTTTGTCTGTCAGCTATGTGGTTGTAACGTTTTCTCTCAAGTAAATTGCAGTTTGTCTTTCTTTTGATTACTAGATTGAAAGGTCACTAATATTTACTTTTAGATTTTAAGTATGTATATTAAAACATATTCAGATACTATAAGTTGTATTAATTGTTTATTATACTATTATTTAGGGATTGGTTCACACTATTTCTCATAAATTCTGTGCTGTGGATGTACCTGATGAAGGACGACACAGTAGGTGGAATTTTTTTCAGTTACAGAACTGAGCTACTCTGTCACAGTTTACCAGAGGTAGTGTGTGCTAAGTCTATTTTTGCTGTAATGGGTTGGGGAATGGGAGTTGGATGAATACAACCCTCTTATTATTTCTCAGTTCTTTCCTCATCTCCTTTTCCAACTAGAGCCTTACTCCATCCGCTCCATCTGCAAGCAGAAAGGGCGAGGAGGCGAGAGGACTCCAGTTAGCATTGTTGTAGTGATGAAATATATTTTATTTGGAGTATAATTTTTAAGTGATGTCAGTTACAAGAAATGTGGCACATCTGTATCACCTGCTCTTTGTCTTGTTACAGTGAAATCCTTTGTTTTACGATCGCTGAAAGATGAGCGGAAAATTACACAAAACATTTCATTAAACTTATGAATCTGCAAAGTGTCAGTGTGTACAGATCATTTTGTCACACCCACAAATGCGCAAAGGCACAAAGTCTGATCACATTTTTTCAATAACTCATGAATACAAAGAAACAGAGTCCTCATAATTTGTATAGTGTGTAGCCTACTACACATTACAGGTAAACCACTTAGAAAAGCAAACACCACCTCCTCCAGTACACCGTCTCTGTCCTCCAGAAATCAGGAAATGAGTAAGATGACTAACTGAAATCGTTTTCAGGTCTCTAGATAAAGAAGACAGAGGGGGCGCAAAGTTATGCATTACATGATATTATTATTTTTCTCCTCCTCTTGAAATCATACTCATCCGTGAGGTCATTATATGCAGGTGAGTCTGTGGTAAATCTATCAAATTACTAATTACTAAGAACATCACTGACAGATGGTAACTAGCCCAGTCAACCCTGATTAAGCAACCACCACTGAGTCTTTTTATTCAATTTATTATTCATTCTATTGTGCAGAGAAGGTCCACTGCCAGTTCAGATAGAGGGGGAGGAGGTGGAGGTGGTCAACAAGTACAAGTACCTCGGGCTGTGGGTGGACAATAAACTGGACTGGTCATGCAACACAGAGCACCTGTATAAAAAAGCCCAAAGCCGACTGTACTTCCTCAGGAGGCTGAGGTCTTTTAACATCTGCAGGAAGCTCCTGAGGATGTTTTACCAGTCAGTGGTTGCTGGAGTACTTTTCTATGCTGTGGTGTGCTGGGGGAGCAGCACAGCAAAGAGGGACTCATCCAGGCTGGAGAAACTGATCAGGAGGGCTAGCTCTGTGGTCGGCATGAAGCTGGACACTCTGGTGACAGTGGCAGAGAAAAGGACATTAAAGAAACTGATGGACATTATGGACAATGCTGGGCATCCTCTGCACACGGCCATAAACAACCAGAAGAGTCTGTTCAGTGACAGGTTGCTTCTCCCCAAGACAAGAACTAACAGACTTAAAAACTCCTTTGTCCCACACGCCATCAGACTGTTTAACTCCTCTCTGGAGGGGAGAGGGAGGGGAAACAGGAGGACAAAGGAGGGGGGAACAACTAAGCTGTAGTGCCTCTGCACCTCACTGTACAATACCTTGTGCAATACTTTTTGTAAATAGTCAACAGTGCAATAGACTCAATACTTGAAATGTGCAATTCACTTGTATTTTTATTTTTTATTCCTATTTATTCTATTTATCCCCTTTGTATATTTTATTTATATTTGTCTCTGTATTTATATATGTGTGTGTGTGTGTGTGTGTGTGTGTATATATATATATATAACAGTTCTGTAACTGTAACTTTGGTCGTTGCTGTGCTTTTTTTGGAAGTCGAATTTCCCAGAGGAACCCACCCGAGGGATTAATAAAGTTCTATCTTATCTTATCTTATCTTATCTTATTTTAATATTTGTCATGTCACAAGTTGACAAAAAATGTGTGACTAAGAGCAATTTCTTCTTTGTTAACTCTCAGAGAGCATTAATACATGAACCAGCATGGTGTTTCTTGTGGCTCCAGCTCTGATATTGTCAGAGCCTGAGGGCTTTAAATACTCTATTAAAAGAATGTGGTAACACATTTAGGGCACTTCAGAAAATTGTGATACAGATATATCTAAATGTTTAAAGTGGATTTCCAGTTATTTATATTCATAAACGACACAAAGTTACGAGAAGTGAATGTTTATTATAACGTCTCCCAAGTTTATTATCAGTATTTTTGGTGGTGTTCTGAAACATTTTTTATCTGTGAAGGCTCTGACTTGGAACTTACTGTACAGCATGGCTGTGGTTTAGGTGTTAATCTCACCTTCTGCTATAATCACATGGCTATAGATTTGTTCACTGTCCCCCCAGCATGTAAAAATTTCCTTTAGTAAGATGCCGGACACAAGGAGCACTGAATAGTGGTGCATTGCTTGGCAATTGCGCTTCCATTTCTATGTGAGAGTGTGTCTAAATCAGTGAATAAGAAATACTTTGGCAACTGTTGAGGTTAAGAAGGGCACATACCATTTACCATTTACAGGATCTGTTGTTAACATGCCAGATACCACAGACCTTCAGAGGTCATGCAGAGTCCACACGTTGGCAGGGTCAAAGCTATTTTGGCACCAACAATGTTTTGTGTCACTGTATAGTTACAATGTCCCTATAATATTGGCAGATTGCCCTAATGATTATTTTTGATATAATCTGTACACATTACACTGTACCCAATCAAATCATGTCCTGACTGACATTATAAAGTTTTAAATTTTGTAGTCACATAGTCATATAAACTCAAACTGTTACATCAATAGTTTAATATGGTTCTATACAGATTTTAGGGAGTTTTGGGGACTGAAATGGCAAAAAAAAAAAAAAAAAAAAACCCACAAACTGTGGGAATGAAAAATAGCTAAGTACGTACAGAGCATGGTTAGCAAATTGTTAAGATTTTACTTTCAATAATAATTTCTGCTTAGTTCTTTTAATTGTAACCCTAATTCATGTTTTTTTCCTAATTTAACTTTTTGATGTATTTATAAAATTAATTAATGTAATTTGTTTAAGAGCACAGGCCAGAACAAGCAGCTTCCTTATTGTTACACAGTACAGAGGTGATAAAGGACTTTGGGTCTTTGCACCACACTCTGTGATTATGTATTTTGGGGACAAAGAAAGTCTGTAATTGGACCCTGAAAGAAACAAAACAACATTAGGCCATTAATTATTTTCTAAAAGGGCTCATATGCTCTGTATATCAGAAGAAAAATGAGCTCCAAATGCTAATCACATGGATACCCCACTTGAAATAAGAAATAATGAATTTGAATAAATAAAATACTTTCGCTTTAAGATGACTTTGGCGCATATTTGCATGGGTATCTGTTTTCATTTGCATTCCTGTGATCCATAGAAAGTATTATCTCTGTGCAATTCAGCATCCCCTCTTATCTGCAACACACTCAATCAATAGAGAGCAGCTCTGAATATGGATTAAGGATGGATATCTAAGGAGCAAGCCTTACATGAACTAGGAAACAGTTACGCATTACGAAATGTACTCATTTATTCCTATTTGCTTCAGCAGATATTGTATAACCTCAGTATTGTTTCATATGCTTTGAATTGCACTCTAAATCAGAAAATGATGCAATAAGTCTTAAAATAACTTAAAAATAAAACAAAAAGAACAAAAAAAAGCTATACTTGTAATTAGCATGTAATAACCTCATTCTGTGAGTACCTTATTATGACATGCTCTCGGTTCTTAACTCTTGAATTACTTTCGGAAACTATTTTTAATTGTATTAAAAGAGTGAGTCATCACTTAAAAACAATGGATTTGTTTCTCATCTACATATACATTGGATTGCACGTATACCCAAACCTATGGCTTCCGAAGAAAAGCATAAATTGTACAGTGAGTGAGAACAGCTGGATATCTCCTTTGCCCACAGTCTTAGAGCAGAACTCAAAGCTTGATAAATGAGGCAAAAGTCAGACGACTCTAAAGCGAGATAACTTCCATTCTGCAGCCGAGAAGGGGAAAGTGTCAGCTTTTTCATCCTCTGAGTGATTTAGACTGCCATTGGAGAAAACTGATGAGTGCTTTTTAGATTTATGATTCTTTTCCTTGCACATTAAATATAGACTTTGTAACATGTACTCAGAACCACTTTGAAAACCTAATCACACAGTAAAGCAGCACATAAAAGAGTAAAAAAGACAGCAATTGAAAAAAAAGAAAGAAACTCACACACTCTAAAAACTCCTGCTAGCCTTCAACAATTCTGAACCCACAAGCAACATGTCGGCAAAATATGTAGCACATAAGTTTTTAGAGTTCTTTCAGATGTAATTTGAAACTAGACTTCCCATTTTCTTCCCTTTGTTCTCATATTGCAATACAGATGGACATTTATTTTATCAGACAGCAACAATAAAAATGCCCCATGCTGTGAAACTTCACAGTATCTGAGCGAAATTTGAAGTAATTGGTCAAATAAGTTTAAAAACGACATGGACAATCATTTTAGCAAGACTCAGTCTGGATGATGGAGGAAATGTGGAGAGAGAGTGTAAGATATTACAATTTTCAGTCAGCATGTGATAAGCTCATATGAGTCTACTTTCAAATGTATTCATATCATGCATTAAATATGGCATTCACTATAGCTATATTATTTATATTGAGCTATTGCCTTCCTGAGCATATTTTGACCACAGTGAAGCTGGCCTGCATTAAAGCAAATTTACCATAAACCAGAATTTACATAATTTTATTACAGTGACCTTGAAAAATTCATATCATAAAGCTCCTAAAATGAGCTTTTGCCACTGTTTTGTTGAGAACAAATTTGATCCTGGGACCTTTTTTTTTTTTCAACACAATAAATTTATTTTTTTTAATCTTTTTTCAAATAGCACTTAGGTGTTTGTCATATTAATGTTTTATTTTTCTTATAGCATGTGATTCAGGCTGTAGATTAATCAGCAAATTCAAATTCATACTGCTCCATAATAGCAACATTCAGACACCAGCCACTTTGTTAGGTACACTTTTATAGGACTGGGTTTTGCCTTCAAAACTGCCTTAATTTGTTATCTCATAGATTCATCCAGGTGCTGGGAACATTTCTCAGAGATTTATGTCCATATTAACATGATAGCATCACACAGTTGCTGCAAATCTGTCAGCTGCACATCCATGATGTGAATTTTCCTTTCCACCAAATCACAAGGCTGACTGTGGAGGCCATTTCTGCTGAAATCAGCTATCAGAAGGTGGGTACAGTGTGGTATTAAAGGGATGGACATGGTCAGCAACAATAGTCAGGAAGGCTGTGGCACTGAAACAATGCTTTGGTAATAAGGGGCCAAAGTATGGCAACAAAATTGTATTGCATTACTGCCGCCAGCCTGAAAGTCTGACATAAGGCAGGATAAATTCATGATTTCCTGTTGCTGATGCCAAATTATGAACCTACAATCTAAATTTTATAACAGAAAGAGCGACTCATCAAACCACAGCATGCTTTTTTCCAGTCTTGTTAGTCTCCAGTGTTGGTGAGCTGATGTAAACTGTAGCCTCCTGTTGTTAGCTGACAGGAGTGCATCAGGTGTGATCTTCTGTTCCTGTAGCCCAAAATTCAATGTGCTGTGCTATCAGAGATGCCTTTCTGTATACCTTAGTTATAACCAGTGTTGGTCCAGTTACTTTAAAATAGTAAATAGTTACTAATTACTGATTACTTCTCCAAGAAAATAATCCAGTTACTTTACTGATCACTTATTTTAGAAAGAAAGTAAGTAGTTACTTTGTTACTTAGTTACTTTTTAAAGACATGATCTACAACCTGAATACATTATAAAGCATAGCTCTTTCAGCCCAATTCTATTTTTTCTGCATAATCCATCATATAACGTTTAATCAAATGAAAAAGTCTTTTTCTTTAATTGTTTTATTAGTTTTAATCTTTTAAGTTTACGCTTCAAGCACAAAATTTAATTATACACAACATTCTTTGACTTGAATGAATTTGTTTAACATTTTAACCTATTTTCTGCATATTCCAGCATATAAAATAAAAAATTTTGTGTGCTTACACTCGCTCTTTCAAATAGATGCAAGCCAAATACAGCAAAAAATTGAATAAAACCAAAGACTCAGTGGCACTAAGTCCTGTCGCTCTTCAGTCTATTTCCCCGTTTAGCAGGAGTGGGGCCAGTGGAAGTTTGCCTGGTGCCACAGAGGTCATCTCAGTGGGGGGATCCGGGGGTGCTTGTTCCCATTTGAAGTTTAATTTTTCGCTGTGGAAAGACGTTTTCTTCCCATGCAGAGTGTACAGCTCAAAGTAATGTCAGTACTTCCACGCTTTAAACACTGCATGGTCGCACTTTCTCCTTCACTCCATATTATCCATTGTTGATCTGCACATGTCTGTTGCTGCCACTAACCTCGAACGCTCGTACGTTATTGTCATGAGACACTCTCACAAACAAAATCATGGTTTAGTAACGCAGTAACAGAGCGTGCTTACGGGAAAGTAACAGTAATCTAATTATCTTTACTAATCTTTTTATGCAATAATAATCTCTTACTTTACTCGTTACTTGAAAAAAAAAGTAATTGGATTACAGTAACATTACTTTTAACGCATTACTGCCCATCTCTGGTTATAACAAGTGGTTATCTGTGTTAATGTTGCCTTGCTATCAGCTCTAAGCACTCTGGCCATTCTCCTCTGGCATCTGGCACCAACAACCACACCACGTTCAAAGTCACTTTAATCCCCTGTGTTCCCTATTCTGATGCCCAGTTTGAGCCTCACCTACGTACCTAAATGAATTAAGGTAATATGTGTTTGTCTAATTAGATATTTGCACGAATAAGCAATTGAACATGTGAACGTAATAAAGTCAGAGTACTTTTTACTTTTGTTTTCAGCAGCTGTTTCTTTTCAGTTGGCTACTTGGTTATTTAGCCACATGATAGAAAAATCTGTGTGATAGGCCCAATGCCCTTTTCAAAGATTCCAAACATTCATGTATTACTCACACAACCACAAGATGTCGCCTACTTAAACAACAAATTGTTTTATCCTCCTTCAAAAATCAAAAATTATTGATATATTTGTAATATGGTCAGGATAAACTAAGTGTACCGAAGCATGACTCACTGGCATTTTTAACCAGCTCTCATGCTTATCTGTACTCTCTAGGTTCCATTTTTAATCTCCTCAGCTTACTGCCTGCAGAAATATTGTCATCGTCTTCTGCAACTTCTGGCTGTGGCCTTAAATGTAAATCAATATATTCATTACCATGTGTAGAATACAAAACAACCCGCAAGGGTAAATGGGTGCTGCTCAGAGTGACATCCCCATAAAGAAGCAAGCATAGAAAGGTTAGGGCTATTTGCCATGCTGAAACTTGAACCTGCAGAAAACTAGAAAACTGAGACAGTGGGGTTTGGTCATGTTTTTACAAGCCAACATCCTTTTCAATGCATTTAACATATATTAAGAAAGTTATCGAAATATGGGATAGGAAATAGCTGCCTAGTAATTAAAACAAGATAATTTACTTTTTCTTTTACTTTCTCATTCATATGTTTCTAAATCATATGAAAGCTCTTTGCTGCTATTTCTAGCACATTAACTCATCCTCAGTAGCTCCCTGTTAAATTCAGAGAACTGATTTTAAAATCTGTAAAAATAAATTGCAAGGAACACAATTTTCTCTTTATCAGTACAGAGTGTGAAATGCATTTAGTATCAAAACTTTCCTAGTCAGGCTTTTCTTCATCAAATATTTGCAACGGATCTTATTATTAATATTGTAACATTGATGCTTGAATTTGTAAAGAGGAAATAAAACACAAACATACAAGTGATTTTATTGCTGTTTATACATCAAAAAGGGGTGGGTATAAAAGTTGTTATCATTACTCAAAAAATGTTTGTGTAACAACAATTGTACACTATTGTGTACCATTGCTGCACAACAGAAAAATGTAATGTAAATGCAATCAAGTGATTTAATGGAGCTACAAAAACATGGAATGGTGTTCCAGTGAATTATTGATTAATTACATGTGATATGCAGTATGTGCAAAGTAATATAAAGTGATGGTAGAGATACTCGCTCAGTGGGGTGGAAAGCAATGATATCCCCATCGTGCTTAAACCCTCAGCACAACCTTTTGCCCCCCATCTCTGTCATGCATTCATGCACGCAAATGTTAGTAAAGTTGTGGTCACAGAAGCTCAGCACAGACCTTTCTATCTAATAAAGCAAAATGTGAGGGAGCCCAAAAAATGTAGTCAAACACACAAACTGTTTGTGTGCAGTTTCACAATGCAAGCTAAAGGTTTAGTGGCTGTATTTCCAGGGAGAAAAAAAATGTCAGTGTGTGGTAAATTCACACACACTGACTTAGACATGGAGAGAGATGTAACGTGGGAGAGGAAGACGATTATTGAAGATTACTGTTGCTCAACAAGTGATAAACTAGAAATGTAAAGCTTAAACCTAACGTACGTTTAAGCCGGCGGTACCCAATCTATTTTGCACCACGGACGGTTTTATGTCCGACAATATTTTCACTGACCGGCCTTTAAGGTGTCTTGGATAAAAACAACAAAATCGCCGAGTTAACGATAGAAAGGATTAAAAAAAAACAACGCTAAAAACTGATAAAAACCCTGAAAACTGTGAATTTCATACCTGAGCCTCAACTCTTGCGGCCCGGCACCAAACGACTCACGGACCAGCCCGTGGCCCGGGGGTTGGGGATCGTTGATTTAAACTATTTCAAATTCAGAATGAATTGTTAAAAATCTGACACTGGATCTGTGTATGATGTGATGATGAAGTTACTGGGTTATTTTGTGTTGAGAAATGACTTGAAAAACAAATTATACTCACTTTATGTTATTCCAATGTAATGTAATGCAAGATGAATTAAATGTAATTATTATTGTTTTTATATAGAAAAAATACAAATTGCCAGCTGATATTCAACATAGACAGATTCTATTGCTGAGCATTGATACATTTTTATTCAAGTTATTTAAGCGTCCTGAAGTCAAGCATGCAATGTCAGTTTAAATTTTGGTTGATAATGCAAATGTAACATATATAATGTTAAATACAGTTGTGTAAATCCATAATCAAGCCTGCAACGACAAGTCACAAATGTCTACCTTCTTTCTTTTTTCTCTGTCTTTCTTTCACACGGTACCAATACACCCAATCTAGAAAACAACCAACAATGTAACATGTATCAAACTTCCTAAAATAAAATGGTAAAAGTAAACAATCACTGACAATAACATTGCAGCTACAGCGATTTTTAACAGGTACTTAATTTTTTTCTCATATCTTCTTAGCGATCATATAGAACATGTAAATCAGTTTGCTCTCAGGCATTTGTCAGAGCACAGACAGTAACAGCGTGAAATCATATGAATTGAAATTACAAGAGAGAGTGATTAAAATTTCAGGTTTGATGGGGAATTGTTTTCAATATGCAGCTGGATTAAGCATGGAGGAACTGCGAGGTATTATTTCAAGTGAAAATAGGATGGGGTGATGCTTCCATCACTTATATGAAAGTAATAGAGGCAGAGAAAAAAATACGATATAATCTAATGCAAATTATATTGTACAGGTTGGATGAAAGGAGCTGTTATTTTATCTTGCCAGACTGAGACACCTGAAAATTACTGTGTAACACAGTAAGGCAGATTGGTAGAGACTTTCCCCTCGCTGCACCCACTTTACTTGGAGGGAAGACACCTTGAATTGCTCGTGGTGATGAACACAAAGTTTCCATTAACTTTTATTAAACCAAGATATTCAACTGCATATGACTTTAATTAATTTTATTCTCAGGTTATAAAGTAATTTGATTATATGGGCAAGAGGGAGAGCGGGGATCCGTATCTGTTCGCCATCTTAGGTTAAGCATTTAGGTTCCAGTGAATTCATTCATTACACCAAAAGCAAGGCTACATTAAAGATAATTTTGCTAATAATTGTGCAATTAAATCGCCTCGTGTGACTTTGATATAATTGAAAAAAGTGCTGTGGCATCAAAGTAGCACTCTTGTAGAACTGAATTGGCTTCAGGCAAAATTGTAAATAGGAAAGTCCTTTCTGCTCTTCAGTCCCACGAGCAGATTGATGCAAGTGAACACTTGCATATTTGCTTGAAGGAATTATTTAATGTAATCAGAAGGTGCTGTGTGACTGGCAAATGCTAGTATGTTGTTTGAACCCCTATCAAAACAAGGAAAGGAAAGGAAAGGAAAGGAAAGTGGGAACTACAGGCAGGAATTAGGCTTGTTAAGTATCAGAGGGAAATAGACAAACAGGGCACTTTAAATGTTGACGTCAGGCTAATGTATACCTTGTGAGCTTAGTGCTGTTATGGAGGGTGTGAAAATAGCTTGCCATCTGTAAGAGATAATATTTGCTTTTGGGCATTTCAGTAACTCTGTGGGGGAGTGGGGCAGTATACGGTGTGGTAGGCAGTACAGTGTCTTGGATAGCAGGAAGCACAGTGAAAAATTGCTTCTGTTCCCTTCATCTTTATTATGGTTATTGAATTTGGTTCAAAAGGAGCTGACATCAAAGCGTTGCTCAGAGATTCATAATTCAAGAGGTTCAGTGCATTTTATTGTGAACCCAGAAAAGGAATGTCAGAAACAACATTAAAATGAAAGGAATTTTCACAAGTGAAAAGCAGGTGTTTTCTGCTGTATATCAATGCCACTCTTAAGTATTTTTCTTAGAGTGAACCTAACAGAAAATGCAAAAATTAATATTTGTGCAATATGCATTATAAGTGTACCTCATTCTTTATAACTTAAACTATGTGCAAAATCAGTAAAACTGTGTGTTTAAGTCATGTGGACAGTATAACAATATAACACTGATTCCATTTGCATGTAAAGACAATAGAGCAAAATGGGTGCTTCTCAGTGGAATAGGGCAGATAATTATATCCTTACATCCCTTTGAAAACCTATTACATCTTTACTTTACCTTTGTAGATCTCCTGTATGGTCTAGCTGGCTACTTGACTTTGATCTTCAAAGCTGACCTCCTCTCTCTCCTGATTGATGGATAGCCCCAGCACTGATGCCTGCATATCCATCAAGTAAAACCACCCATGATGAATGAAAATGTCCTTTATCAACCGTGCATCACCTCATGAAGTATTGTCCTTTTTCATCCAACGTATTTATCCTTCAGCCAAAGATTGATTAACTATGGAGGTGATTCAGTCAGCAATTATGACCTCATCGCTAATCAATCTACCGCTCGCCAAGGGACAACCCCGCTTACAGTTTGGCTCCCATACATTATTGCACACATGGAGACACAGATAATTCTGTCAGTTATCAGAAGGTAGTCAGATGTTTTTGCTATAGTAATGGTGTCACTTCAGGGATGTCAGCATTGGTCGGACAATTTGTTGGTTGTAAACACTTTGGTCTGCAGTGAAACATTTCATTGTTTCTAATGAAGTCTCCTGAAATCTGGTAGTCTGTCTTGGTTTAGACACACTTGTCATTTATATTTAAATTACATGCTTCCCTATAAAATGTATCATTGGGAAAATATATTTATTTTATTTAAGTGTTATTCCGTTTACTTTAAATCACAGTTAAAAAGGGTTTCGTTATACTGTACCCCTTGATTAGTACCTTAGAAAATATCCTCCTTAGAAAATAGAAAATAATATAGAAAATGCTTCTCTTGATATATCATAGACATATTCATCTGGAGACTGATTGCCCCCACTGTTTGACCCTTTAAGGTCAAACTGTAATGGGCTTACTTTCTAAGCAGTGACCAGGGGCAATCTTCATCTTTAAGAGACAACGCCCCCATGGTGAGCTAGAAGCATTTCCTAGCTAGAAGCATTTCCTAGGGCACTGTGAAGAGACCAACACGACATTATAATCTGGACATTATAAACATATGTGCCACAGCACATAGGTGCTCTGCTGAGAAAGACCCTAAAGATAGAGAAGAACAAAAGACTTTGAGGATGTCACAAAAAATTGTGAGGTGAAACAACAAAACTGGTGAAAAATAACTTTACTTTTCAAAACCCTGATAGGAAATGGTACGCTTAACAACAGTGCTAGCAGATAAAGTGCTGAATGATCAATGTTCAGGACAGCTATGGTTGATGTTACAACAAATGGCAGTTCAGCTGAGGACATTCAGATATGTATTTTTTTGATAAATTGTTGTCTCCTTGCAGCTAAGGGCATTCAGTCTGCAATTATTTTGTCATCACACAACACTGAGGAAGCCAACCCTAAAGTTACACAAGATATAAACATGCCAGACTACTAAAGTTTGAGGTCAGTGATTATAGAAAATATTTCTGCAATTCCATAATTTATTGTCACTCCGCAAATGAATAAGAAGAAAAGTACATTTTGAAAGTAAATAGTTATTTTTAAATAATAAAAAACTGCAAAAAGCAAGCAAAAACAGGCGTAGGATGTGGTTGATAAGCCATTGTTTATATATATTCTGTTGTTGCAAGTCATGAAGAATGCATCCCATCATGAGAATGAACAATCAAATACCCCTGGACTGAAGTAAGGCTATGAAGTAAAGGGAAAAGGCCTTTCTGGTTTTCGATTCATGCGTTAGTCAGTTTGCAAAACAGACATAATAAACAAATAAAAAGAAACATATCCACACCCACATGTCAGAATGACTTTCTAAAAAGATCTGTTATAATGTGTGCTAGTGTTCAGAGTGCAATTGCAGGTCTTTCCACCAAATAAACAATGGGACATCTGAGTGTTTTGTGGGATATTGTGCAATGATTTTGCTGGTCTATCCCAGTCGAGACTAAATTGTGCTTTGTGTGATCCATGACACTAAAATAAGTTTGACACCTGGTATAAAGCCGTGGGGAAAAAATGGAAAATACATTTTAATTTTGTGTGTTATAACATTTGAAAATCAGAAACACAGTGGGAATAGTCTATGTTGTTCTAAATCTCCAACAGGTGAACTGCATTGTTCACAAAACCTCAGCAAGCCAACCTTTGTCATGGAGAGGCTGCCTCCATCTCACCAGTTTTTGTGCTGTTAACAATACACGCTCTATCCTGATGCAATACATCCTCCAGTAAATTTGTAACAATTTCACAGAAATTTTTCAGCAAAAAAATATTGTTGAGACAATAACACTGCTTTGCCATGGGAATTGAAAGATAATTGTATGAGCCTGTGGCATTGCTGTTTCATAAGCTTCACGCTCCATTTCTGATTCCCACCAGAAAGATGTTTCTTTTTCTTCCTTTGCACATATTTATTTCTGGCTCTTAATTTTAGTCTCTATTTATGTATATCTTAAATCACATGTTCTTCTCTGTCCTTGCAGAATGGAAATAGGCACTGTTGTTATCTCTGGGATAGAAATAAAAACAATGCACATCTTTGCTATTAAGTGCATAAAAACATCTTCAAGAAGGGCAGTCTGAAAAGAGAGGGCACAGCAAAGCTCCAACAAGCTGTTGAATAAATACATTAATTAAGGGGGGAATTACGTGCTTGGGGCTTGAGTTGGCTTGCTTTCAAGTGCCAGGGGTCCTCATAAATATACATTTAAAAGACATGTGGCAAGATCAAGAAGTAACCTCTTAACAATGAACTTTTGTATCATCGACTCTGCGAGGAACACCTAGCACACACTAGCCTTGTTAAGAAAACCAACAGTTTATTTAATATTAATAAATGTAAATTAATGCTTTGTTTATTTGAGTTGGGAACTCTCCCAAGTCGTGGGACACAGTCTATTTGATTTCAAGTCTCATGATGCAGACAGAAATATCAAATGCCAGGGGTCCCTTGACAGTACAGACCTATCCCACTTTTGTCACACAACCACATGGGATTTCCACCGCTACTGATGTTCTATTGCCAACATCCCTTTACAGGAAAACTGCTGCCATGACAACTGTTTTTATATGTACTCTATATTGCGCTGGAGCAAAAATTAAGAGGAGAAACATCGCTTTTTGGGGCATTCGTGGCTCAAGAGTTGGGAGTTCGCCTTGTAATCGGAAGGTTGCCGGTTCGAGGCCCCGGCTCGGACAGTCTCGGTCGTTGTGTCCTTGGGCAAGACACTTTACCCATTGCCTACTGGTGGTGGTCAGAGGGCCCGGTGGCGCCAGTGTCCGGCAGCCTCGCCTCTGTCAGTGCGCCCCAGGGTGGCTGTGGCTACAATGTAGCTTGCCATCACCAGTGTGTGAATGTGTGTGTGAATGGGTGGATGACAGGTTGTGTAAAGCGCTTTGAGGTCCTTAGGGACTAGAAAAGCGCTATACAAATACAGGCCATTTAACAAGATTGCTAAAATTTGACACTTGATCAGGCAGCATTAATGAATAGGTCCCCAAAGTACAGCAGAGGTCTTTTTTTTACATTAACTGTATTGAGACAAATTTTATGATGTATAACCTTTCTCAACAAAAGTGACACATTTTACCCTGGTTTGAAATTTATTTTAAATACAGATCCCTTCAATAAATTGGTCCACTACTGCATGATATTGTTGATGGACAGCTCTGAGTTGACCACAATGACATAGAGGTGAATATGTTTTTGTTTGGTTTATCTAATTATAATTTATATAACTATTGTTTTATTAATTTATTTAATGTTTTAGTCATTTTTAGAACCTTTTAAGTAAGCTTTTATTAAATAAATATTTAAAAATATGAGGCAACCAACAATCTTAATATGCTTAAATAGATGGTGAAACTTGTTTGGACCCTCTTTCGCCTTCTGGAGATTGAAAAGATGGATACAGTGATGGGTACAGTCCATCTGTTTCGAGGTTTGGTGTGCTGCGCATTCAGAGATTCTCTTCTGGCTTTTTGAGTTACCTTTCATTCCTATAAGCTTGAAGCAGTCTGGTCATTCTCCTCTGACCTCAGACATCAACAACCCACAGAACTGCTGCTCACTATATATTTTCTCTCTTGGACCATTCTCTGCAAACCCCTGGAGATGGTGGTGTGCGAAAATTCTAGTAGATCAGCAGCTTCGAAAATACTTAGAACAGACCAAAGTAGCTTAAGTCACCTTTCATCTCCATTTTGATCCATTTAAACTTCAGCTGGTCTGCATAACTAAACTCAGCTGCCTTCTGATTGGCTGGTTAGAAGCAACTGAACAGGTTTTAATAACAAAGTGGCCGGTGAGTGCTCGAAGCTAAAAATGGAATATCAGTCTGGACATTATACTTGATGATCATGATTTTCATTAAGACAAAGTTATATTTGTACAGTGGTCACAGACGCTTGCTTCATAGACCTGGAATAAGTAAATGCACTTAAATAGGATTTTAAACTGCAAGAGACTAGTAATTCAAGGGGATATGAATCAAAATCAGCAATGTACAGGGGAATTAAAGCAGTTGTTATTTTTAGTTTAGTATTATTTTTTAGGTGTTTTTGTTTTAGTAATGTCATAGAAACAATACACATTATAACTCTTACCCAGATATGCAGAGTATACTGAGTGCATGTAGCTTTTTCGCATAAAATCATCCATAATAATGCATAAATGAATGCGTTTGAAGTTTGTATACTTTTTGAAGCAACATGTTAAATATTTAAGCTCCTCCAGGCATCTTTAATTGTTTAAACTGTACTGCAAGTTTAACTAAGTTATTATAAATAGAATAGAACTCTAACACCGCAGATAAAGACATTGAAGTATACAAGGTGATGGTTCTTTTTTATATTCCTTGTAGACAACTCCCCCTACCCCCCCAACCCCCTTTATTTCTATGCAACAGTCTGCCTTTGCCCAGGTGTTTCCTCAAACCCCCATCTGTTCCCTCTGTGCTTGAAAGCCTCATCATGGAACTGCTGCCCTTACGCAGCACGTATCGGTATGGCAAATGCACGGCAAAACAGCAAGCGATTTCCAATTTATGACAATGTGAAACCTCGACAATATTTGTAAACATTATAAGTGAAAATTATTTTTACATTAATTGGAAATGAGCGCGAAAAACAAGCTCACATCCTGCTGATTTTATTCTCAGTTACATTAACTGAATAGCTGTGGCACTGCATTCACTAACCAGTTTTATTGGTTGGTGTTAAAATAACATTCTGTGTGATGAAAGCACTTATGTATAATAAAGAAATCAAAGCCTGAAATAACAAAAAACATGCGTTTGATGGCAGGTTTCTCTAATAATTTTAGGGAAACATTAAAATTCCGCGTGTCTTTGTGATCATCAGCGGAACTGTCAAGGTCAGAACTGAGCAGTACTGACATCGCTAATTTAAAATAGAAAATTGCAATTCAATTTGCACTAATTTACTAACTGATCTGCCAATGTCAACAGCGGCGCACATGGGGTGGCTCATTTCATTGGCTCTCTGCAGCACATTATTTTTGTCTTCTCTCTTCACAGATCAAGGGTACAGATGACTTTTGTCAGCCATCAGATGCTGTGTGGCAGATGTCACAGCATTTATTGTCACCATGATTTATTGGTTTCGAATGACCACAGCCACAGGGAAGAACACATCAAAAAGGCCAGGCGCTGGTGTAGGGGAGCTGCTGAATGCCAACTCCTCCACCAACTTTTATCCCTTTCCTCTTAGGACTGCACATTTTGCTTCTGGTTATTGTTTGGCCATCTGTTGTATTTCCAGCCTCTTTGACTACACCGCTAAGCAAACATAGAGCCTGTGCCAAATTCTGTCACCTTCCTCTTGCCCCACTAATTCAACACTCCTGTGTCTCTTCAGTTAGATCAAGTGTCGATTTAGCTGAGATAATGTAATGGCAGGTTTCGTTTGTTTCAAATTTTAGTTGCCTTTAATTTGTTCCTTTTGCTACATGTTCACAGCACAATACCGCAATAAAGATTTTTTTAATAAGTGTGAATATAATTCATATTAATGGTTCAAAGAAATTTAAAACAATGTTCTTTCAATATACACATTTGTTTTTATGCTATAAAACCATCAAACCATGTCTTACCTTCATTCTGTTCTTTTGATGTTTGGAGCTGTGAGATGTAGTGAATGATTTTGGCCACAGTGATTGGAGTGATGAATTCAGCCAAGTGATTGGAGATGCTTCCCTTGTGGCTTCTATGGCACCTTTTATCAAGTGTGTTTTATTGCCCGAGTGTAATCATTTGGATCAAACACTGTAAATCAAAGATGGACACTGGATGTTACGTGCAGCTGAAAACCTTGGCTTTCGCTCCATTGTGATTATCATCTTAGGGGGTTTTTTGGAGCTTGATTAGAAAATTGCATCTATAGACTGCATCTGAAACAACTGCCTGCTAATTAGTGGTAATTAACAAACAAAGAAAACAGGTTACAGAGACAAAAATCTTTGGGCACATCTGTGTTAGCTTCATGGCTTCACTTTTCAGCTTTGGAGGATCTCACCTTACATTTTGTTTAAATAAAAATAAATGTTGTAAAGTAGGAATTTTCTGGATGATACGAAATAAAAGAATAATGTGTATAATATAAAAAAATGCATCAGTTTCCAGCAAGTCAAATTATTCAAAGATTTTTCCTCAATGAGAAATATGTTTTCAAAAGATCTAAGGAATGTTTCCAGCACTTTCAAGAATCTATGCCTTTATTGACGGTAGCTGTGAAGACAAAAGTGGGTCCAACATGATACTAGCAACTAGGGCTGCCACAAAGGATTATTTTGACAGTCGACTAGTCACCGATTATTTTTGCGATTAGTCGACTAATCAGATCATGCATCCATTGGACGTAAAACGTACAGCTTATTGCACCAGTATGCATCTATATCTATCTATAACTATCATTAGCTTACAGCTTTAAGTGTTTAAGGTATGTGCTAACTAAAAATAAAGACAAGATGATAGTTTATTAAATTTTAATAAAATTTGCAGATTGTTTTGGTGAAGTTTAAGAAACTCCTTGCTATCTAAAATATAACAGGACACCGGAGTATATCCTCGAGCATCTCACACTTCTGATAATCAGTTGTCTGCTTGACATTTATTCAGCTGTGTAAAAACTATAACTTTAATCTCAACCAAACCGATTTACTCAGGAACAAATAAAATACTAAAAAAGCCAAATAATAACATTTTTAAGTTATCTAAGTGACTTATATATGTTTAACCTGAGTAGCGAAAGACAGCGGTGGGTTTGAAAACGATTTGCCGGGAGTCCGGTGTTCTCACGGCTCTAGTGAGCCTTGAACCCCGGCTAGCTATCGAGCTAGTGGGTAACAGACGTCTCCGAAAACGTCGGAGCGCTTTTGAAAATATGTGGTGTCTTGATAAACTGAGCAGATATTTGAGGTTTACACAGCTACATTCTCACCTGAAAATATGTTAAATGTTGATTTCGTGACCCAGAAAGAATAATAAGAGTAATATTAAAACTAACTAGCTGCCGCCATTGTTGGAAACTGAGCTGGGCTGCGCTATGAATTCTGGGACACAGCTTCTTCTTCTTCAGGGTTTAACGGCAGCTGGCATCCTTGTACACGCAGTGCTGCCATCTTCTGTTTCAGTCCGTTATTACACTCTTAAATCCTACTACTTATTCCTGCGTCTTTTGGGATCTTACAAAGCTTCAAACGACGCGTCGACTATTAAATCAGTCATCGACGATTTTGATAGTCGATGTAATCGTGACTAGTCGACAAATCGTGGCAGCCCTACTAGCAACATGTACCTTATGAAGTGTCCACTATGTACAAAGATAAAAAAATAATAATAATAACACTGATATTGAATATGCAGTACAAACAGAAAGCTTTTGCCGAAAAATAGTTTTTAAAAGTTTAAAAAATATTGGCAACACAAAACTTTAACGTCTAAAAGAAAACCTTGGAATATGGTGAATACACAAGAACGATTTAGCTTAGAACAGGACAAATGTTCTTTTGTCCTCGATCATTCCTATTTTAAATTCATGCTCCAAATGTACTTGAGGTCTAAGCTAAAAACCCAGTAATACCCAGAAAGAATGAAATGAATATGAACAAAGCTTCTATTTAAAATTGTTATCTAGCCGAGCTCCACCAGCAAAATAGTTTGCTGAGGCATTCACCACAAATGTGGAACAAAGCTTTCAAATGCCTCCCAGCAAATGTTATTAACAGTAAAATTCACTTTAACAAATTGTACAAATGCCTTCCTGCCATTTACAGTATGTCTGCTTAATGAATTATGATAGTAAAGCATTCTACTGATGTTTCACCTTCAAGGCTGACCTTGTGACAGCTATTCTCTGCTGATGCTTGCCAGAGATAAAAGCTATGAGCCCTTCTCACCCCCCATGCCAAGGACACACGCATCATCGTTTTACTGGCCTATCTGCCCAGGTGATGCATGGCTCCTATAGCAGTCAGTCTGAGGCAGTATTTATAACAAACTATGTGAGGCAGCAACCAACTCATCACCGTCGAGACCTCAGAATCCTTGGTCTCTCAAGGCACCCGCATAGGTTTTGTTATATGCTGTGAGTATAAATTTTTTGGTGCTATGGAAAAGCAAATGAGATGTCAAAGGAGAACGAATGTCTGACATTTTAAAGATAATTCGTTCTGCTTAAACCATGTTTACTTAATTCTGTCATGCATTATTAATCTGTGTTGGTGTCGAAAGACAAATTTCAGATTTCAAAAACTCTCTGGAGATCGGATTTAGACGGAGAGAGTTATATCGTTAGAGCCGTTTTGTTTTAAGAATAATTTAAATGAACAGAGGGATGAATTCCTCTGAACCTGCCGAATTTAATTTTAAGAAGAAAGTCAGACAAAATCTACACTCCAGTGTCAGCAAAGGACATCTTGTGACTGGTGGGGAAGTGAACAGCAAAGAACAGTCAATGCTTGAAATTCATTAGGTATCAGTGGGAGACAAAGCACTGACAGGTGTTTATGCAAATCATCAGTGAATGGATTCTTCTCCCCAACGGGGAAAACAGCAGTCTCAGAATAATGTGAGGCATGTGAAAGTAAATCATAATCCACTTGTGAAGTTATGAGCACAATGTAAGCCTTACAATGTGTTGCGTTAGAGACACAGTTGTAGATAATAATCAATGAATAGTTATTATATGCTATCCTTTGTTGTTGATGGCTTTTTTATGATGACATCTTTTGTAATTTGGTCATTTTGCAAACATACTGTGTTACATTTTGGACACACTGCTGCATATTCATTGCAGTTTCATACAAATCGTTTCTTTCTTTCAGTTCACTTGAGTGGATCGCGGTGACTTTTAGGGCAAATGGAGATGATGAAAAACTCAGAAGAACAGGCCTACACCTTAAAAAAAAGTAGTAAAATATGTTTCACCGGACAAAAATTACTTCCCTCGATGGAAAGCCACTGATCCACATCCATATGTTTACGAAGAATGAAACTAGACGTACAAGCACTTTAGTAGCCGCACTGTTAGACATAATATTTTGCTGCATTAAAAGAGCCAGCTCAATCCAACAAGCTAAACTGAACACCAGCATACTGCTATCAGCCAAGATGGCATTAATTTATCATTAAAGGTGTCCCTATCCATAATCATGCAGACTTTAAACTTTAATAATATAAATAAAAGTTATTCAAAATAACCAGATAAACCACCTTCAAGGTATTTTTTTCAGGAAAGGGGGGATTTTTAGTTATTATTACTCATATTCTTGGAATCTAAATAAACAAAGATTTAACACTTCACAAATTCTCTTTTTTTTTATTCCTGTTTGATTAAATTAATATTGAAGTCATTCATTTTGATTCTTTCTAGATTGGATGTGATTTTAAAAGAAGATTACACAATAAACTGGGCTAAATATAATGAAAACTGCAATGTGTAACTTACTGCTGAAATTGTGTGACTCTACACCGCCAAGATGCGGTCTGATTACAGGATGTAAAAAATCTATTTCACTGAGGTCTGTCTTTTTCTTTGCTTTTTTTTTTTTTGCCCACACCTTAACCAAAATCCATTTGCCACAACCAATTATTCCCCTAGAATTGACCACATATCTGCCAGTACTAACTGAAGGGTTGATTAATTATGTATGTACCTGACATACTGGACTAACAGCTTTCGACTATTACTCTGGCACTCTCACCAAGCTTCTTCAACTGAAACAGGAAGTCCTGGTTCCCCCAAAAATGGCAAAACGATTAAACTTTAATTATTGATGTGATGTGAATTCAAATGTATCCGTTACAATGCAATGTGTAAAATCAAAGCATGTCAAGCAGTCAGCGCGTCCAGTCCCAGCACTCATTGTACGGTGGTGTTATACAGCATGGACCTTCTCCCTTCACACAAGACCTTTGGCTGAATACAGACACCAGCTTGCAGAGAGCACCCAGATATGACAACAGCCAAATGTTTTGGCCTGCAATCAAATTACTCACAAAATTCACATTAATTAGCAATACTGATATGACCTGCCCCCGGCAACATTTGTCATTTTTACTACTAAATCTTCCAGCCACACCAGTGTTAAAAATTAGAAGCTACTACTAGCTAATGTTTTAAACGCTGCTCTTGGATTTTGGTCTCCTTTGTAATAAGAGCTAATAGCAATTGATTAAATCATGTCTGGACTGGCCCCTGATAAGGATTCTGAGGATCTGGTCACTATATCTCTGTCAGCATCTGTCTTACCAAGAGAGAGAGAGAGAAAAAACAGCATCAGATGTCCAATAACAACGTGTTTATGTCCCAATGTCAAAGCTTTCTAGAGACCATGGAAGTTATGACTGTTCAAGATGAGGCAGTATGATGCTGTTACGTAGGTAGAAGGTCAACGAGGACCATCAATGGCAGGCTTTCACAAAGAAGACTGTAATTTTCTCATGTTGCCTACTGAAACAGGAGCAATGCCGCTGTAAAGGTTAGAAAATTAAATAATAATCAATAAATAATCATAGACCAACCTAAGGAAAACCCTATTTTTAACCCACATCACAACACTTTCCTAACCTTTAACACATAATAATGTTTATTCAGGCCTAAATCTAACATGCAACCTAAATGTAGAATTAACATTTCGTTTCTATTTGTGACATCAAATCAAAAATATTGAGACATATTAGTTTTGATGAATTAATGATGATATAAAAATTAAGAATTTCTGTGACCGGAAATTCTTCACATTGCAGTTATATATGACTTTAAAGATCCAGCAACAAGATATTAGGTTGAGACTTGCTATTTTAATTGTTTCTCACTTTCATCTGCTTCTGTATTATCTAGGTTATTTCTCATAGTGACATCAATTAACACACAGTCTGATAAATATTCAAAGTTCTTTTCATATCCTGTCATGGGAGAAGAAAATGGAGACAGTGCACAAGTTTTACATCTTATTAATGACTCATTTACTTTGATCACAAGTTGTCATTACACTGTTTGTTTCTTTTATTTTGTGCCATTCAACATCTGCCAAGAGACTGTAAAAAATCTGATAACGTTTAGGGGGGGAAATAGTTACCCAACTGTGAACTGTTAAGTTTGGTAAGTGGCTGATATGCACAAGGCTAAAAATGATTATGATTCCTTATTTGATTTATGAAAGGCTTAATGACATTGTCTACATTAATGCTTCTATGTCTGTCACCCCCCCTGCTGCTCTGCAAACTTTGGAAGAATGCATACTTTTTTGGCTTGTTTATATAACTTGTCTATAGGGGGCAAGTAGTTAATGCTGAGTCCTTGATATTCTAGTGGAGTTTTAGTTATGCGTGCACAGCATATCCTTGCAAGTCACCCTAATGAATACTTGCTCCATTTCAGTTATTGTAACCTGGGCAACATAGCCTTAAAATACAGATATTGACGTGTTGTTTACCAACAAAAGAGCTACATGCCTGACAACAGCAATCTATAAATGTCTTGGAAATCTGTAACAAGGATCTGGCATCAGAGCCTTCTTTAACAAGAGTCTAGTCTATCTGCATGTTTCCATTTAATACCTCACACTACATGAGGTACAATACTACTGTATTTAAAAAAAAGAAGAAATCAATTAAAAAACCATGTAAACTCTAACTTGATTATGTACAGACTATATAGAAACCCCCAAAGGGTTAATTTAGGGTTAATTTAATCCTACACTTCCTACTACTTTTATATAAACAATGTTTATATGGTAAGCACTATGTCGCATGTTATTCACTGAGCTTTAAACGTGCTAAAAGATAAATTCTCTTATCTTTAGACTGAGCCAGGATTCCAACATTCCCATGATTCCATTAAATATTTTTAAGTACAAAACTTACAATGTTCACAAGTGCTCAGTGTGTCCCCCCCTCGGATGCATAAGTCCAAACAAGTCAACCCATTCCATGCTTTGCGAGCATGTCCGGAGTCACTCCAGCCTCTCCTGTTGTATTGCTACCCACTGGCAACCATGTGAAACTCACAAATCTCTCTTTCTAACAGCATGCGCTTCAGTTGTTACCAGTGAACAGCTGCAGAATTAAAGTGCTTTGAAACTGGATGATTCTTTTTGATAAACCCTTTAATCAGCTAAGCTAACCAGCTTGCTATAACCTTATATAGTTGATATAATAGTGTAACGTGAGATCTACTTCAGTAAGAAAGCTTCTTTTAGATATAATAGCTAACTTTTCCCACATTGCCACAGAGTCACCAAGAATATAATCGTATAACACTTGTTATGCTTGAGCACATATTGGTCAAAGATATTAAAGATTGAGAGAAGTTTTAGCAGCAAAAGTGTTAGTCAGATCCAGTGAGGAGGCTGAGGTAATTCCTTGGATGGACTCATTCAGTTAAATCGGTCTGGGAGGGAAATGTGTTTCTGCCACTGAGTTACTTCACTAATCAAATCAGAATCAGTGATTTCAAAGTGGAGGATAGTCAGTGCTTACCAAATCATTATGGTCAATAAACTATGGGTATATTTAGCATGCATCTACATAACATCCTCTCTCTCACCCCTTCTTTTCACTCACTCTATGATTTTGTCTCTCAGTGCTTGGCTAATTTTGCACTTGGATGTAACTTGGTCTCACAGGAGAATGCTCCTGTTTTGCATAATCTGGTTTCTAGAGCTACAATTGTAGTACAGCTGCAGACTGACTCAACCCCCAGAGTGATGCAGTGCAAATGAAGTGTCCACCGATCCCACGGCCATTTAAATGCAATGAACTCTTTCACAAGATCACTGTACATGAGAGAGAACACTGAGTACAATCACTCACAAAGTGAATGATGTTGACTAGCCAATAATGAAAAATGCATGTTCACAGTTGAAGATAAATATGGTAAACTATTATGATACACCTTCAAGGAACACACTGTGCATCATTTATATGCCATTAGACTAAACGGAAAAAAAGCCAAGTCAGCATTCTGACTCAACAGCAAACTGCAGTCTATGGATTTTTGAAGTGCACAGTACAGTGGAACTGGCAAAAGTCTTTAAGTCAAAGGGTTAAAGCAGAAATCAGTAAGTTAAGGAGGAGCACATAGCTGTCAGTTGACCTCCATACCTGCTGGCTGCTTCTGCTTTGACCCAGGATCGATCCTGAGCTGGCCAGTTAACTCTCGGTCTCTCGGTCTCACCCCACTCTGCTGCTCCCACAAAAGTGAGGTGATGTGTAAGGACAATCCCCGACTTTAACCAGTCTTTGGAAAGCATTCAACCCTGCACACAGTGGAGATTTTATCAGACTAGTGTGTCAGAAATGCAGCATTCTTTCTTTTGAGTAATCCAACTGATAGAGACAATTTTTCTATCTTTAACAACATATGTATTAGCAGTAATGTTAGGTTGGAACTTGAAATTTGTTCTATTTTGGTAGTTTGGTATATTTGTGTGTGTGTTTATTTGGTGCATATTTTGTTGCTTAACTGTTCGAAGGATTTCTTCTCTGCAATTCCCCATAACTACAACCTGAATTAATGAAAAGCAAACGAACAATGAAAACAAAAATGCTCATTCGCAGTTCTCAGTGGGGTGAAAACCTCCCATCTCATGTAGTATTTCAGGAATATGCATGCAAGTGTTGTTAAACCAGCATTTTAAAGAAAAGCAAATTCACGCAGAGAATCCAATTCTCCCAGTTTTACAATACCAGCTGTTTCAATTCTTTCATCCAACTTAAATGCCTAAAGCACAACAAATGGTAGAATAAACAAAGTTAACATTTCTGCTCCTTTATTTATTCATATTTCAGTTATATATCCTCGCATTATCCATTTGTCTGGAAGTATTCAGCCATTTGCCAGCCAGAAACAGCTGCTCAAATAGCAGGTACCAAATGATTTATTGTATTTGCTCTCATACCCTCCACAGATTTGCATAACTAAAAGTATAGACCTGTGATACTATAACGTTATGAAACTGCCTTGGATTTTGGAAAACACATTTACAGCATTCACTATTTGCCAAGACGGTTGCTAAGATTGATACCACTGTAATTATTGTGCATTTAATATAAATCTGCAGCTAGGAGAGTGCTTAGTATAAAGCCTTAAAACACAGGGAAACACTGGTCAGTGGCAAAATCTTCCTTACAGTATTTCTGAGTATGTGAATGACGTCATTACAATCTGTTTCTTTTTAAGGGGGGGGGGTATTCACAATCTAAACCACAACTTCATCCAGAGATTTAGTTAAATTCATGTGGTCACTTGATTAGCCAGGGTATAGCAGCTGCATGGATACAAAGTCTGTCACTTTAACTTAAGGTTAAAAGGCTGAAATCCTTGCATACTACTTTCTTTGATATTATTTCTGCTAACTGCTGCCACTATTATACGTCTAACATTTGTCACAAAAGATGACACATTTGCTAAGCTGTGTGAAAGCAGTCTATCTTGAAAGTTGATGCTAACCAGATAGCTTAGTCCCAAAAAGTTGATTCTGTTCACCATTCAACGTTTTCAGTGGGTGAAACGTTTCATGACTCAATCAAGAGATTTCTTCGGTCTCTGCTGACTGGAGGTTTCCCCAAACTTATAAACAGTACATTTAAATTTGTGACATCAGTTCCTTGATCATTAATATGCAAACTGTCATGACCATTGATCACACAGATAGCTCTATCCTGTATCATCTTGTGTTTTCTTACATGTAGATGTGGTCACTGTTGTAGTGTCCCTTAGTGTCATGCAGCTTCCTCTTCATACAGTTTGTTTTTGTTCTTTTGTTTTTTGACTGATTATCTTGGACTGCAGCTAGTGATACGGATACATTTACAGCTGTAGCATGCAAAAAGAAAAAAAAAACCTTAGTAAATCTGAAATTTAAACCTGGAAACCACAGACGTGCCTGCTGTTTGCAGTAATAGGGAAATACACTTTTGTCTGAGCAGGTAACTTCTAAGAAATTTAGTTTTGGAAGGGTCAATAAACTTAAATAGCCTGATGTCGTCAGTCCACTGACCACTGTTTTGAATGGTAGTAGTAGTAGTGTTTTGAACACGCACAGTTTTCATTTATATATTTTGAATTAGTCTTAATTACACACGAATGGCATCTGTTCTGTTGCTTTTGTCAGTTCTAATACTAATGACTGGAAAAGTCCAACATAGTTAACTGTTGTTATAGTAACAGTGTTGTTCTCTAATATATATACTCAGATGTTATACCCTATTATAAAGATTAAGGTTACAATGTTACAATTTGAACAAAATCTTCATTTCGTATAATTTATGTTTTTAACAAATTAAATGTAATATGGACGCAACATTATCATTAATGGACATTAAACACATTTCACTGACCAGTAAATTATTACTTAGTAAGATATTAAACAGACTGTAAGGAGTAACTGTCATATGAAGGAATATAAATGGTAGCGTTGACATCAAAGACTTATTTATGTCCAACAACAGACTGTGAGCTAAAATGAGATGAACCATCTGCATCGTGCTGACAAAAAAAGTTGTCACTTCTGCAATGATGAAAGGAAAACCTGACAAAGGATACAGCAAAGAAATAGCCACACTGTATTTTTAAAAGGCAAAAATAAATAAATGAATGAATAAATATAGATATACTTTTAAAACATTGAGTCACTGGGGTCATTGCATAAACCTGAGAAGCAGATATTGTGCTGTTGAGACGCTGAAAGACACTGAACCTAACTATCAATCATTCATTTCTTGTGGCCTCCTCTGGAGAGGGAAAACACAAACAACATCCTGAGTCGAACATTGTAGTTTTACTGATCATTTCACTGTATGTTTCAATCTTTTGTGTGGCTGATATAAAGAGGCATTCACAACAGGCAGTTTACTGGGAAATGTTCAAAGGCAAGCCCCCAGTTGGTTTATGTGTTATATTACATTAATAACACCTCTGTCCTGTGGGTGGTAGAGGCTTGACAGCATTCTAGTCCCAGGTTGTCCAGCCCCAGCTGCTCCTGTTTTGACTGAATGACTCAGCAGGAGGAAGTCAAACAGCAGGAGTTATGACTATTACCATGAGCCACACAAAGTTGGGTGACATACCTAATGCTTAACTAACTTGTTTTTTCCTTCCTCAAGTGCCTGCCACGATTTATTTCATAAAACAAACAAACAAAAAAAGCAGTATAACCCATGCATTCTCAGTATATTTAAACTAGCTATGAAAATCTGTCTGTAATACTTTCAAGTCAAAACTCACGTGTACAACAACTGTCTTATAACAATAAAGTATAGAGTATACAGACGGAGCAATCTTTCTAAAATCATGCACTATAATTAAGATTATTTTTCAGGTTATTATTTCAGGTTATTTTTCACAATAAATTTTTTTCATTACAGTACACCTGCCACAATACATGCGAGGTGAGTTGTCAGATCATGAAAACAGACATTACAAAGTAAAACCCAGGATGTCAGTGGGATAGCAGCTCATCCAGCTCAAAGTCCATCACAAGTCAAAAGGCCATCACCCATTAGGTGCCTCATTAGTCCTTCAGGTGGATGCACACTAAACTGAAAACTGTGCATACATTTCACTCAAAGAGCTACAATTTTCAGTGAACACCTGAATGTTTTCTACTGCGTTCACCAAGTAAAGTTTTTCAAAGTGTAAAGTGTACTTTATTTATTTACTTTCACTACAAGCATTTGAGTATTTGGGCTGACACAGAAACATGACTGTGGTATTGGGTTTAAATGATTAACCTATAAGGATATCTGTTAGTACTTTTCAAGCCTTTGGTTAAAGGCAAGGGCTTCTCCTAAACACCTAACAATTGCGTATGGTTGGACATTTAAAGAGAGACTTATGTTTAATGTACTGTAAGGACACCCTATTGTTCGAACAAAAAAACTCCTTGAGAGATCAGCCATGCTGTTGGTAATTACAAACATTAATCTTGTTTTATCTGTCTTCTTACTAATCAGTTTGTCAAAGTCAGCCAGGATTTTCATTCCAGATAGAGCCTTGCCTCAAGTATAACATTTTTTTCTGTTTACACTTCTTCTTGGCTTACAGGATCTTACCGGAGGCAACACAAAAGAAGAGACTGCCAAGTTTAGAGGGGATTGGCAACATGTGACACTATCCATGCAAATGAGAGTCATAGTTGTTGAGACACTGCTTAATTTTAGCTTTTCTGGCATCTACCCCTTTTACAACAGTGCCAAAAGGTGGCATGATGAGACACAAACTTACAACACTTCATCAATATAACTGATTAGTAAACAGTTGGGTCAGGACGCAGTTCAAGCTCTGGGAACATAGCCCATCTATAATGGGTTTGGTTAATTTTCTAAAAGTTATTTTGAAGCAAAAACACACAGGCGATGAATATTAACTTGTTCCGACGTCCTACGGTGCGATCATATCCTCTGCTTTCTTTGAGCCAAGACATTGTGTAAAAGTTATATTTGCTCCATTGTCATGTTGCTTTGCTTTTTTGTGTTTGTTTTCCTGTTCTGTATCGCACACAATGGGAAGTTGGCATCTCACTGTATTTTAATGTACTGTTACATCTAAATTTAATTCAGCACTTACAAATAATTTCAAAATAAAATGCAAAATTTGTCCATATGTCTGCTGTTCTTTTCTTCCTAAGTGTTGACATTTTGTTGTGTTTTCCTTATTTGTTGATCACAGTGTCGATACATTTCATCATCTTTTTTGTCCTCATACAATAGTTTTTATTTCATTTAATTTTATTTAGTTTAACAAAAATAAGATAATCACAGGTCAATAAATTTACTCTGCACTATATTTAATATTTGGATATTAATAATAATGATTTTTCATTTACTCTTTTTTTTATTATTATTTTTGTTTTTAATTTAGTTAAATTTGAAAAGTGTTGTCTGGGTGGACACCAAGGTGTTTCCAAGCCAGGCAAGAGATTTAATCTCTCCTGTCTCCTTTGTCCTGGATCTGCCCACCAGCCATCTCCCTGCAGGTTATGCCCCAAAAAACCTCACCTAGGAGGCACCCAGGAGGCATCTTGATCAGTTTCCACCTCAGCTGGCTCTTTTTGATGTGGAGGAGCATCGGCTCTACTCTGAGCCCCTCAGGAATGTCTGATCTCCTCACTCATCTCTAAGGCTAAACTCAGACACCCAGAAGCTCATTTCTGGCACTTCTATGCAAAAATCTTTAGGTCATCACCTGGTGCTAGCAGCTATAAGTGAGGTTATCAATGCAAATAAACTAGTGTCTTATTTCATTTTTATCATCTTATTTTTCTAATAATCCTATTTTATTTTATTTTTATATTAATAATTAATGAAATGTTAGGAAACAAAAGCTTCCTTGTGATTTTGTGCAAATGTGCCCAGATTTGGTCATTCTGGTCTACATATGTAACCATGTCCAAAGTATGCTATCAATGAATCCATCAGTGCTTCCACTGCTTACATTTTAACTTATTCGTTATGTAATATTTTTAGTTAAAAAAAGAGAAAATGAAAGGTTAAACCTTTGCATTGCGCAAACCAATGGCAAAGAGTAGAAGTAACCAAAACAGCAATAACTAAACCTCTGTGACGAGAACAAGAAAAATGAAACAACTTTTTCATTTAGTCGGCAGTCCCATCTATGCAATCTAATTTTTTGATGTGTGTCTCTCTCAAGGACACATTGAACACTGAGCCTTTGACCTTATAGTGATTAAAAAAAATCAAACATCTCTGCTGCCTTGTTTCTATGTTACCTTCAAGATGAGTTTTCATTTAAACAGTACATTTACATAATATTATATAGCACTATCTAAGGAGACAGGAGCTGTTTTTCAATAGGCTTCTAAAAGTTTGGAAATCATTTTGCTACCAGAGGAGTTGCCCCTGCTGGCCATTAAAAAGAACCAGTTTAAGGCATTTCTCATTTTTTTTCTTTAGACAGATATCGTAAAATAATGTTTTATACTGTTTATTCTCCTGTATAACCTTCAACAATCACTCTGAAAAACACCCACTCCTTAACCCTATAATGCCCTTTGTACCTTATCTGATACATGAGTTTCTGAGACCTCTCTATCTCATCAACATGATCAATACTTGCCATAATTTTAAAATGTTATGGACAAATTAACATTGCTGCTAACGAAAAGTTTCCAAAAATGCCCAATGTATCAAATGCCATACAAAACATAAAACACATAAAAATATGTCATGCACAGCGTGATATAGCAAAAAGTATAGTGTATTTTGTTATAAGGGTTATTAAACATCTCAGTTCCAAAAAATCTGAATTTTCTGGCTTTTTTTTTGATGGGTTGGTTCTTACAGGATTAAATAAACACAGAAATTATTTCCCTATTGATGGCTTGAGAACAATGAACTTTTTCTTTAAATCACAAAAACGTATACTGCATGCTGTCGTGATTTCATTTTTAAAAAGTGTGCACTAAAGAAGAGGAAATGAAGCTTCCAGAGAATTACTGATGTACTGTAGCTCTCCAAAGTTTTAACCATACTATTTACTGAATTGAATGCAAGGCTGTTATCATTTTAGTGTGATACTTCAATAAGAATATTTTTTAACATCATTGTACAACATCAAACTTCATCTGCTCAACCCCTCTATATTTTTGTTGCATATCAGAAGCAGCATCAGCTACTGTGCAAGGAAAGCGGGCAGAGATAAGAGGAATTGGTGGCAAGTAACAGAGAAATGAAAGATATGTGACACTAGAAGAGCTTCTATAAATGAGTTACTGCAGAGCTGATCCAAGTATCTTAGTCCTACTGCGGTAGCTTTTTGTGAAAGACTGTGTGCAAAATGTTGCTGTAACTGTCACATGCTAGGAGGGTAGGCGCACGCCCTGGCTTATTTTCAGGTATTACAACTGATCTTTAGACGAGGCTTTTACTTTTATTCATGAAATATGCTTTGGGGCCATTTCCAGGATATTTTCTGTCAGAAGAGGTTGAGACGACTGATTAGATACATGACCTAGATGACTCTAAACATGTTCCCATGTGTACCTGTGAAGCATAATGCTATGCAAAACTTTTAGACACTGTTAATATTCCTATACTTATGCTCATTCTGCCATATGACCAGGGCCATAAGATAAAGTAACGGACTATCTTCAGCCACAAGGAGAACAGAGAGTCCAGATGGTATGAGCCCCACAGAGACGTGATCTCAAAATCATGGTCTCAATCTGAGATTACAGGAAGAGACAGAAGACAGTAAGACAGTTGAAAATTGAGCAAACTAGAACTCTCCTTTTTTCTCCTCCTTTTTTTCCAGCACTTTGCAAAGTATCATAAGGCCTTGATAAGTAGAAACTATTTGTGGCATGTGTAACCCACATACAATGAGGGTACCACTTTAAGGACTGATATGAGGAGAGATGGACAGCCTGCCCAACCAATCGAAATGCACAGGTCCCAGTATGTTTTGACCAATGGGAGAGCAGTCTGCCGCTGTATGTCCCACCTACGTGCTCTGTGTTTGCTGCTATGTGTGGAGGTAGTCGCGTGCTGGCAGGAGAAAAGAGAGACTGAAGCTTTTGAGCTGGAAAAAAGTATTAGATATAAGTTGCAACCAACTGTGTTGCACATAAGTTCACTGGTTATCAGCTACCTTTCATGTTAAAAGTAGCCACAGTGAGTAAGCAGGCAAATGCTGCATTTTTCTGGTGACTTTAAAAAGTACCGCGTGGAGCTAAACTGTTAGCCTTTGTTAGCTCTGGTTGCTATCAACTGCCTGGAAGTTCATCTCAATCTGCTTCCAGAAGTAAGAGCCCTGCATTTTCCGACCGAGAGACACTATGCCATTGTCTTCGGCCGTGATGCGCTGAGATCGGTCAGGTTTTTTTTGTATGCTGATTTGTTCCTGAGGTGGATTCCTCCGGTGAAATAGATGGCGAGCCTTCCCACCTGGACTTAGAGAGACTGAGATTCGCTTCTTTTCCACTTGATGATCTGCTGCACCTTGCGGTGTGGTAGGACTGTATCACTCACACTTTCACGCACAGCTGGTTATACATAAGACCACTGACTGACATTCTTTCATCCCTATTTTCTTTCACACCCTGGGAATTTTTTGGACTTTACCCCTTGGACATTTTTTATTTGGGACTTTAAATAATGAGCTGTTGTGTAGAGCATTCTCCACATGTGAAAAGAGTGTGAAATTTTCATTTGAATGTGCATTGGATTTGTGTAATCTGTTTCTATAAGAGTTAAGGAGTCAGGTTACTAGGGTGCACCCGAGCATTGAAACCCGAGCATTGAAACCCGAACATTGAAAACCAAAAATAACACTTGGCCAAGTCATTGCTTTAGTAGTTTGTGTTTTACTTTTCTTTTAATTTTTGTAAGTTTCCTTTCTACCATTGTAAAGTGTCTTTAACCTGTGCTTGTCAACCTTATGGTTTATGTCACTAAAGTTGGCTGGTTCTTTTGAGTTACATTCTTGTCTCTGTGTCTCATTTGAACACACCCCTGTGCTCCTATAGTCGAGCCTATTGGCCCATTGATATATTCTTTTCAACAATTCCCCTTACTGTGTTACAGTGAGAGCTTTGGCGAGCCAGCCAGGAGCATGGTTGTGTGTGTTTAAGTGCTAGACAATTTGTGTGTGGTGTTTAAAAGTGCTTAATCTGAGCTATAACTTCTAGAGAGAAAATGGATGTTGTGCTAAGTGAATCCGTCAGAATTCCCAATTCTGTAGTTGTTAGTGGGATCACAGGATCAGAGACTGATGAGGAAGTGTCCACTTTCCTCCAAAAATATGGTTCCATCAACCGTTACTTTCGTCTAGACGATCCTGAGTCAGATTACCATAAGCACATGATCATCGAGTTTACACATGAGACTGCCATGCACACATTGGAGCCACTGTTACCTCTGCGGCTTCCAAGTACAACCCAAGCAGGCATCGTGTATGAGTTAAAGGCCTTAGGAAGTGTTTACTCCCTTGATGCCAGAAACAAAGCCACTAAAATGTACATGGAACAGCTCCGTGAAATTGCCAAACTGAGTGGAAATTCATTAGAGGAGATGTTAAAGGAAGAACTTAAAAATCTGGTTTCATCGGCAGGAAGTGCTATTTCCCAGTCATCTCAAACTGGTCCAGAATCCTCAACTGTACAGAGCCCACTTCCACAGAAAGACTTAACCAGCAAGGGAGACGTTTCATTTTCTGAGGACCCTCAATCAGGTGTACCTCTAGACTCCACAGTTTTGACATCACCAAATAACGCAAGTAAATCTCTTACCTCTCCCAATTTCAGTGAAAACCTGACTGATTTCAGCCCCTCACAGACTCTTCCAGCTTCTTCTGGGGCCGCTTCTAGCCCCATAATTGATGTTAATCCAACTGCTGTTCAGCGAGTAGTTGTTGAGCATGTAGTGCGCAGCAATGAGAGCTCACCCCAGTTCGCATCATCTGGTAGACTCAGGGCTTATTCGGGCAAGAGCCCACGTCCTAGCCATGAGGCAGATTATGATACGTGGCGAGCTAGTGTTGAAATCCTTATTAGAGATCCTTCTGTGTCTGATCTGCACTGCACACATCGTATACTTGACAGTCTGCTTCCTCCTGCTTCCGAGATGATTAAACATCTGAGTCCACAGTCTAGACCCTCTGCCTATCTTGAGTTGCTTGACTCTGCCTACGGAACAGTCGAAGATGGTGATGAGCTGCATGCTAGGTTCATGAGCACATTTCAAAATGATGGAGAGAGAGCTTCTGTTTTCCTGCAGAGGCTGCACACTGCATTAAGTAGAGCCATGAGACGTGGTGGTGTGTCCGCTCATGATTTTAACCAACAGCTCTTAAAGCAGTTCATTCGAGGTTGTTGGGAGAATGCACTAATAATCGATCTTCAGCTAGAACAAAAAAAAGAAAACCCACCTTCCTTTGCAGAGCTGCTGCTTCTTCTTAGGACAGAAGAAGATAAACAGGCTGCAAAACTGAGCCGCATGAGGCAGCATTTTAGTCATGCTAAGTCTGCCCAAAACTCTAGAAAGCAGCACGCCACGTCACACGTGCAACTCGCTCACCCCACCAATAATCTGGTGGACAAATCTGATCTTGAGACGCTAAAGCAACAAGTTGCTGACCTCAGCATTCAGCTTAACAGTCTTGTATCTGAGAATCATAAGACGAAACAACCTAAGCAGCAAAAAGCGAGGTCCGTCACACCTGACACCCACGGTGTGAAACCAAAAGTGGCCAGTCAGCATACTTCCACATTTAAAGCTAACAGTAGACCACGTCCATGGTACTGTTTCCAGTGTGGGGAGGATGGCCATGTTGTCTCAGTTTGTGATAAAGCTCCAAATCCTTCCCTTGTAGCAGCTAAGAAAAAACAGCTGAAAGAAAAACAGGCTGCTTGGGAAGCCTCTAATGCTTCCCGAAGTGAGGCACATTTAAACTGAAGCCTACTCCCATAGAGGGACATATGGGAGTGGAGTCTCGCAATGTCAGTCCCAAAATCCTGAAACCTGCCATTAAAAACGTTAAAGTGGAAGGATCAAAATTTCCACATGGCCTTGTAGGAACTAAGACCACAGCTCAAGTAACTATTGCAGGAAGAGACACAAACTGTCTTTTGGACACGGGTTCACAAGTCACAACTGTACCCCAGTCTTTTTATGAAGAACATCTTGCAGATCTGACCATTCATCCCTTAAATGAGTTGCTTGAAGTGGAGGGTGCCAATGGCCAGTCTGTCCCTTACTTAGGATATGTTGAGCTTACCATCACCTTTCCTAAAGAGTTTGTAGGCTCT
The DNA here is from genome assembly GCF_057381845.1 of Rhamphochromis longiceps. NCBI lineage: Eukaryota > Metazoa > Chordata > Actinopteri > Cichliformes > Cichlidae > Rhamphochromis > Rhamphochromis longiceps. Next base: position 29,242,880 of record NC_140565.1, on the reverse strand, counting down.
GATATTGATGTTCACACTCTGGCCTTGGTTATCCCCCATCTCCGCTCTACAGCCCATGAGCAGGTACTCATAGGCACAAACACCCTTGATGCCCTCTATGCTAATTACCAGAAGCTTTCACCCTTTCAGCCTTTGTTTAATGGGTATCAAGCAGTTCTCCAAATACTTGAGATGCGACAAAGAAACTTTAACTCTGGTAGCCTTGGTTGTGCAAAACTGACAGGTAAGATGCCTGCAGTCGTTCCTGCAGGACAGACTGTTGTCCTGGAGGCCTCTGTCAATGTAAATCCCGTGAACATGCAAAGAGATGTTGTCCTTGAACATCCTTCAGCCTCTTCACTACCAAATGGCTTGCTAGTTTCAGCAATTGCAGTCACTTTACCACGCAAACGTCAGTGTCTTCTCCCTGTCGTAGTGAGAAATGAAACCAACCATGACATTGTCATACCCCCCAAAACACCTTTGGCAGATGTTAATGCTATCTTGCAAGTGCTACACAAAGAGCAAACTGTCAGAGAACCAGACTGCTCTAAATTTCAAGCTAAGTCTTCCTCAGAACTGAGCTTTGATTTTGGAGATTCGCCCTTACCCACTGAATGGAAGGAACGAGTTACAAACATGTTAAACGACATGCCAAATGTCTTCTCTCAGAACGAATTGGACTTTGGACACACTGACAAAGTCAAACACCATATCAAACTCAGTGATGAGACACCCTTTAAACAAAGAGCACGTCCCATACACCCCAATGATGTGGATGCTGTGAGACAACATCTACAGGAACTCCTTGATTCTGGTGTTATACGAGAATCTGAGTCCCCGTTTGCTTCCCCCATTGTTGTCGTTCGTAAAAAGAATGGCTCTGTTCGTCTGTGTGTAGACTACAGAAAGCTGAACCTGCAGACCATCAAAGACGCTTATGCCCTTCCAAAATTGGAAGATGCATTCAGTGCTCTTGCAGGTTCTAAGTGGTTTTCGGTCCTAGACCTCAAGTCTGGATACTACCAGGTCGAGATGGAGGAAGCGGACAAGAATAAGACCGCATTTGTTTGCCCACTTGGATTTTGGGAATTTAATAGGATGCCCCAGGGGATCACAAATGCGCCTTCGACGTTCCAGAGATTGATGGAGAAGTGTGTAGGAGATATGAATCTCAAAGAGGTTCTGGTGTTCATTGATGACCTGATTGTCTTCTCATCATCCCTGGAGGAACATGAACAGCGTTTGAAACATGTCCTGCAACGACTGATGTCATATGGCTTGAAACTGGCACCAGAAAAGTGCAAATTCTTTCAGACCTCGGTAAAATACCTTGGTCACATTGTTTCCGCAAGAGGAGTAGAGACTGACCCTGACAAAGTTGAGGCCTTAAAGACCTGGCCCATCCCCACAAATCTTAAGGAACTTCAGTCCTTTTTAGGATTTGCTGGATATTATCGAAGGTTTATTCAGGGGTACTCTGTCATTGTCAGACCACTTAACGAACTAACCTCGGGCTACCCACCAATTAGGAAGCGGAACAACAAGCCAAGGACACACGCAAATTCAGAGTATCGCAACCCAAAGGAACCCTTTGGTCAGCGTTGGACACCTCAATGTCAGGAGGCCTTTGACCAAATAATAGCAAAGCTAACCTCCGCTCCAATCTTGGGATTTGCAGACCCCCAGCTTCCATATGTTTTACATACGGACGCCAGTACCATTGGCCTTGGTGCTGCCTTATATCAGGTACAAGATGGACAGTCCAGGGTCATAGCTTTTGCAAGTCGTGGTCTTTCAAAGAGTGAGAGAAAGTACCCAGCCCATAAGCTGGAGTTTTTGGCCCTTAAGTGGGCAGTCACGGAAAAATTCTCTGACTACCTATATGGTACAGACTTTGTAGTAGTGACTGACAGCAACCCTCTTACATACATTTTGACCTCTGCAAAGCTTGATGCAACAGGGTATAGGTGGCTGTCCAGTCTTTCCACCTATTCATTTAGTCTTCAGTACAGAGCGGGAAAACAAAATATGGATGCTGATGCGCTCTCGCGTCGTCCTCACAGTCCACCAGAGGATGATTATGCATCTAAGAAGGAGAGTGAGAGAATCCGGCAGTTCACACTGTACCATCTGAGCAACCCTGAGAGTCCAGAGACTGTTCCCTTGGATGTAATTCAGGCTATTTGTGAGCGCCATATGGTCACCTCAGCCGTAGCTAATGTTGGATCCACCACTTCTGGGTTGACCTTAGTTGAATCCCTCACTCACCAGTCCACAGCTATTCCCAACTGCTTCCAACAGGAGCAAGTGGATGGGCTTCCCATTGTCCACTCAATTTCTGAGAAGGAGTTGAGGCAAAAGCAGACATTGGACCCTGCTATCAATGCAGTGATTGTACTCTTGGAGACTGGCGAAACTCCACCTCCCAGCCTTAGGTTAGAGCTACCAGAACTTCCCCTGTTACTCAGAGAGTTAAATCGGCTTGAAATACAGAACGGGGTGCTCTACCGTAAGCGGCAAGATGGTCCCAACACCTCATATCAGCTTGTGCTCCCTGAGGAGCTAAGAGCCACAGCACTTACAAGCCTTCATCATGATATGGGCCATCTTGGAGTCGAACGAACAGTAGACTTGGCAAGGGCCAGATTTTATTGGCCGAAAATGCACATGACCATAGAAAAAATGGTCAAATCTTGTGAGCGATGTATTCGTCGAAAAACACCTCCAGAGAAAGCTGCTCCATTGATAAACATTAAGACCTGCAGACCTCTCGAACTAGTGTGCATGGACTTTTTATCAATAGAGCCAGATCGCTCAAACACGAAAGATGTATTGGTCATAACTGACCATTTCACAAAGTATGCTGTGGCAGTGCCAACTCCAAATCAACGAGCACAGACTGTAGCAAAGTGTCTCTGGGACAACTTCATTGTCCATTATGGTTTTCCCGAAAAGCTTCTTAGTGATCAGGGTCCTGACTTTGAATCAAAGACCATCAAGGAACTCTGTGAACTTACTGGCATGAAGAAAGTGCGTACAACCCCCTACCACCCTAGAGGGAATCCGGTTGAGAGATTCAACCGCACTCTTCTCCAGATGCTTGGGACACTGGATCGGTCAGATAAACTCCACTGGAGAGACTTCGTCAAGTCTCTGGTACATGCTTATAATTGTACGAAGAGTGACGTGACTGGATTTTCCCCCTATGAATTGATGTTTGGGAGGCAACCAAGACTGCCCATTGACTTAATCTTTAGGTTGCCCACTAATGCTACTAAGCAGACTCATTCCCAGTACGTCGGTAACCTAAAATCTCGTTTGGAAGAAAGCTACCGGATTGCCACCAATAATGCACAAAAGAATGCAGGTCGCAACAAAGCCAGATTTGACCGACGAGTGGTTGAATCAACATTGCAGAGTGGAGACAGAGTTCTTGTACGAAATGTGAAGCTGCGTGGAAAACATAAGCTGGCAGATAAGTGGGAAACGGATGTTTACATTGTCCTTAAGCGAGCTGGAGAAATGCCGGTCTACACAGTTAAACCTGAGGGTAAAGATGGACCTGTGCGGACTCTACATCGTGACTTGCTTCTCCCATGTGGATTTCTGTCAGCAGCTGCAGAACCCGAGACAGTCAAAACCCATCCAAACAGGAGACCCAGAACAAGGCAGTGTTCCGTTGTCGAGGGTGAAGATGAAATTCCCTCTGATATGGATGATGTATCTGATTGGACATTTCGCCCTCTCATTACATCAAAGTCCGATGTATATGTCCCAGTACATGAAACTCACAAGTTGAGTAAACCTCCTTGTGTGGTCAGACAATCAGCAGAACCAGAGGTGCCTACAGTTTCACTTCCACCTGATCCTCCTGCCACTAAATCCCTTGTAGAGGAAGGTGAAGGAATGATTCAGGATGTACCTGACCGTGACAACTCACCTGAACGTGACAACTCACCTGACCGTGACAACTCACCTGAACGTGACAACTCACCTGAAGCAAACATACTGCATGGGCTTGACTCAGCCAAAGGACTTCCTCAAAGTTCAGAATTGCAGCAGTCTGAGGAAGCTCCTCAAGATGATGGGATGAGCTCTGATGCAGCATGTGAAGAAGGATTAAGTGATGTGAACAGACCTGTTACTGAACAGCCTGAACCTGTGATGATCCAGAATAATGGACTTCAAGATGCTGAGCCATCTCTTCGTCGTTCTAACAGATTGCAAGCAAAGCCCAAGAGACTGCATTATGTGACACTTGGGAATCCTCTGATAACGGTGGTGAATTCTCTTTTTCAAGGCCTAAGTGAGGCATTGACTAGCTCTTTAAATGGATTTGAAGATCCAACTAGTAATTATGTTGGAAAGGTCAAAGCAGTGTAACTCAGTGCTACCCTGCAGATGCCCAGGGACGGGCATACCATCAAGAGGGGAGGGTGTAACCCACATACAATGAGGGTACCACTTTAAGGACTGATATGAGGAGAGATGGACAGCCTGCCCAACCAATCGAAATGCACAGGTCCCAGTATGTTTTGACCAATGGGAGAGCAGTCTGCCGCTGTATGTCCCACCTACGTGCTCTGTGTTTGCTGCTATGTGTGGAGGTAGTCGCGTGCTGGCAGGAGAAAAGAGAGACTGAAGCTTTTGAGCTGGAAAAAAGTATTAGATATAAGTTGCAACCAACTGTGTTGCACATAAGTTCACTGGTTATCAGCTACCTTTCATGTTAAAAGTAGCCACAGTGAGTAAGCAGGCAAATGCTGCATTTTTCTGGTGACTTTAAAAAGTACCGCGTGGAGCTAAACTGTTAGCCTTTGTTAGCTCTGGTTGCTATCAACTGCCTGGAAGTTCATCTCAATCTGCTTCCAGAAGTAAGAGCCCTGCATTTTCCGACCGAGAGACACTATGCCATTGTCTTCGGCCGTGATGCGCTGAGATCGGTCAGGTTTTTTTTGTATGCTGATTTGTTCCTGAGGTGGATTCCTCCGGTGAAATAGATGGCGAGCCTTCCCACCTGGACTTAGAGAGACTGAGATTCGCTTCTTTTCCACTTGATGATCTGCTGCACCTTGCGGTGTGGTAGGACTGTATCACTCACACTTTCACGCACAGCTGGTTATACATAAGACCACTGACTGACATTCTTTCATCCCTATTTTCTTTCACACCCTGGGAATTTTTTGGACTTTACCCCTTGGACATTTTTTATTTGGGACTTTAAATAATGAGCTGTTGTGTAGAGCATTCTCCACATGTGAAAAGAGTGTGAAATTTTCATTTGAATGTGCATTGGATTTGTGTAATCTGTTTCTATAAGAGTTAAGGAGTCAGGTTACTAGGGTGCACCCGAGCATTGAAACCCGAGCATTGAAACCCGAACATTGAAAACCAAAAATAACACTTGGCCAAGTCATTGCTTTAGTAGTTTGTGTTTTACTTTTCTTTTAATTTTTGTAAGTTTCCTTTCTACCATTGTAAAGTGTCTTTAACCTGTGCTTGTCAACCTTATGGTTTATGTCACTAAAGTTGGCTGGTTCTTTTGAGTTACATTCTTGTCTCTGTGTCTCATTTGAACACACCCCTGTGCTCCTATAGTCGAGCCTATTGGCCCATTGATATATTCTTTTCAACAATTCCCCTTACTGTGTTACACATGGTTTTAAAAAAAAGTGAAAGAATCACCCAAATGCAGAACACCAGGAAACAGGATAAAAAATAAATAAATAAATAAAAGGCATATGATGGAAAAACAGACAATGGGGAAACAGTCCAGATGAGGAACAGGAAGAATTCCAATAAACATTCCAAATCCAGATAGTAAACAGTGATTCCATGCACGTTAACTCAATCTTATACTGTCAACCTAAATTTCATTGAATCAACATTGAATTCTGGCATTCAAATTCAAATTCAAATTCAAATTTTATTTGTCACGTACACAGTCATACACAGTACGATATGTAGTGAAATGCTTGGACAACTGCTCGTGACCTAAAGAGAACCAAAAAGGAAAAGGCTATGAATAAGATAGGAAATAAATATGAAAAATTAAAAAGGGTAAATTTAACTAGGAAGGAATAAATATAAATTAAGGTTAAAAATGAAATAACTGTACAACACAAATTAGAATGAAGGGTAAATTTAACTGGGAAGAATAAGATAAAGATAAATATATAAATTAAAGTTGAAAATAAAATAACTGTACAACAAAATACACAATACACAATATAGAACTATATAAGAATGTATGAAGAAATCTAAATATAAATAAATATATACACAATAACAGCAGCTGTACAAGTATTAACCGGAAATGAAGAATTGGTATTGCATTGGTACTTGATCATTTTTGCACGCTCAGTATTATTGAAATGATGTGGATGTAACTACTACTGTAAAGATCAAGAGGACATAAGTGAAATTTGACCTGATGTTAAACAGAACAAATTACTTAGAATAATGTTATGATAAAAACTATTAAACACTAGGCTCTAACATATTAAAGACAGCAGACAACTTCACATCAGTAAAGAAATGTTTATGTAATTTATTAAATCAAGATTACTTCAAACTCATCCTAGCTAACATAATGACATTTTTTAATGACATTTTTGAAGTGTCTTAATAATGACAATGGTGACTGTCACACATCTACAATATGTACCACTGTCGTGAGTGTTCAACAATATATATGAAATATATTTGGTTAAAATACATTTGGCGCAATTTACAGTGGGGCAAAAAAGTATTTAGTCAGCCACCGATTGTGCAAGTTCCCCCACCTAAAATGATGACAGAGGTCAGTAATTTGCACCAGAGGTACACTTCAACTGTGAGAGACAGAATGTGAAAAAAAAATCCATGAATCCACATGGTAGGATTTGTAAAGAATTTATTCGTAAATCAGGGTGGAAAATAAGTATTTGGTCAATAACAAAAATACAACTCAATACTTTGTAACATAACCTTTGTTGGCAATAACAGAGGTCAAACGTTTACTATAGGTCTTTACCAGGTTTGCACACACAGTAGCTGGTATTTTGGCCCATTCCTCCATGCAGATCTTCTCGAGAGCAGTGATGTTTTGGGGCTGTCGCCGAGCAACACGGACTTTCAACTCCCGCCACAGATTTTCTATGGGGTTGAGGTCTGGAGACTGGCTAGGCCACTCCAGGACTTTCAAATGCTTCTTACGGAGCCACTCCTTTGTTGCCCGGGCGGTGTGTTTGGGATCATTGTCATGTTGGAAGACCCAGCCTCGTTTCATCTTCAAAGTTCTCACTGATGGAAGGAGGTTTTGGCTCAAAATCTCACGATACATGGCCCCATTCATTCTGTCCTTAACACGGATCAGTCGTCCTGTCCCCTTGGCAGAAAAACAGCCCCATAGCATGATGTTTCCACCCCCATGCTTCACAGTAGGTATGGTGTTCTTGGGATGCAACTCAGTATTCTTCTTCCTCCAAACACGACGAGTTGAGTTTATACCAAAAAGTTCTACTTTGGTTTCATCTGACCACATGACATTCTCCCAATCCTCTGCTGTATCATCCATGTGCTCTCTGGCAAACTTCAGACGGGCCTGGACATGCACTGGCTTCAGCAGCGGAACAAGTCTGGCACTGCGGGATTTGATTCCCTGCCGTTGTAGTGTGTTACTGATGGTGACCTTTGTTACTTTGGTCCCAGCTCTCTGCAGGTCATTCACCAGGTCCCCCCGTGTGGTTCTGGGATCTTTGCTCACCGTTCTCATGATCATTTTGACCCCACGGGATGAGATCTTGCGTGGAGCCCCAGATCGAGGGAGATTATCAGTGGTCTTGTATGTCTTCCATTTTCTGATGATTGCTCCCACAGTTGATTTTTTCACACCAAGCTGCTTGCCTATTGTAGATTCACTCTTCCCAGTCTGGTGCAGGTCTACAATACTTTTCCTGGTATCCTTCGAAAGCTCTTTGGTCTTGGCCATGGCGGAGTTTGGAGTCTGACTGTTTGAGGCTGTGGACAGGTGTCTTTTATACAGATGATGAGTTCAAACAGGTGCCATTCATACAGGTAACGAGTGGGGGACAGAAACGCTTCTTACAGAAGACGTTACAGGTCTGTGAGAGCCAGAGATTTTCCTTGTTTGAGGTGACCAAATACTTATTTTCCACCCTAATTTACGAATAAATTCTTTACAAATCCTACCATGTGGATTCATGGATTTTTTTTTCACATTCTGTCTCTCACAGTTGAAGTGTACCTCTGGTGCAAATTACTGACCTCTGTCATCATTTTAGGTGGGGGAACTTGCACAATCGGTGGCTGACTAAATACTTTTTTGCCCCACTGTAAATACTAGAAAATACGTGAATAATAATAGGATTGTCTCCCGGTCAACCATAAATCCATAATTTTAAATATCATCTCCAGTCAACTATAACAACAAGATCTGGTCCTCCCTGACCATCTCCCTCAAGATCAAACTCCACTTGCTTAATTCGATCGTGATCCCAACCGCCACTTATGCCAGCGAGACTTGGAAGGCATCGGCCTGCATCAACACCAAGCTCAACGTCTTTCAGCAGCGATGTCTTTGCCGGATTCTGAAGATCCACTACACAGACCACATCACCAACGAGGAGGTCCTGCGAAGGAGTGGCACAGTCAAACTTCACAACATCGTTGCACACCAAAGACTCCGACTGGCCGGCCATATTCTCCCCATGGATGACGCACAGCAATGTGCTGGCAACCCCTGGACGTCCCCGCAACACCTGCCAAAGGTCATTCCATCAAGACCTAAAGACATCGAATATATCATTGGAAGAAGCTGAAGCCCGGGCACAAGATCGAGCCTGGTGGCGTTCGTTTGCCGCCCGTTATGCCACATAAGGCATGGGAGGATGTAAGTCTAAGTAAGTCTAAGGCAACTATAAATCAGTGACTACTGAACTGACGGGGTGGGAGGGAATGGAATAGTCAAAGTGATAATAGGTTTAATTTCCTGGTCAACTATAAATCCATGACTTTTCAATGTCTTTGCTGTTGCCTGGTCAATCATAAATAAGTCATCATTATAACAGGACAACATCGGATCAATGCTGTTCCAATGTCATTACTGTTACACTGTCAATTTTATCAGTATTTTAACATTGATGCAACATTTATTTGGCATCGAGATTTCAATCTTAACCATAATGATAATTATGATGAAAAAATAACATTAATTCAATGTCATCTTGCTATCTGGGATGGTCATTGATGAGAAATGACTAAACACAAGGAGAGAAAAAAACAAAAATGTTTGGAACTCAAGACAACAACAGCTAGAAAAAGTCTACAAGTAGCACACGGGGAGCACGTCGAAGTGTAACGCAGGATGTGTATATCCTGAGGAGACTGAATGACCACAGGTGTGGTATAGGAAAGGGTAGGAAACTGTAATTAAGTCTATACGCATGAAGTGATTAACAAGAACCTCCAGAGATCCAAATTTCTTGAATCATTTTTTCAATAGTGCAACAAGTATAAATATTCTGGACTCTAAATATGCAAATAGCATTGACAGATATTTAGTACTAGACAGAGTGAGAAAAATATCACTGAGTGAAATGACAACATAAGCCATGTTGCAAAGCTCTTTTTGTGCTGATTTTATGAGCACTTGTTCACACAATCAATATATTTCTCCTATATAACCAGGTTTGTGCTGTTTTATACTGATTACATTAGATGATAACAGCCTGCTGAGCCCTGCAGTAGGCAGAGGAGTGTGCCTACTGACGATAATTGTGGGGCTGAAAGCAACTGAATCAGGTGAGCAGACAATTACAAGTTTCAAATGGCTGAAATCACTTCAAGAGGCTATTTGGTTAGCATTTCTGTTAATACTGTTAAATAAATTTGATGCTGGATTTTTAGGTCTTTTTTTCTTTTTTTGAATTGAGCAGGCCACAGTGCACACGTCTATCCCATTTGTATGAGAGCTGTCTGCTGTCTGACAGGAGCCAATACTCAAAGTGTTGAATGTCCTTAAAGGGGGGCATAAATCCTATTGAGAGCAACAAATAACTTGAGTTGCATAGTCAGAAAAGTGACTTTTACTAACCTTCCTTTCCTTTTGCATTGTGCACCAAATTTTTAGGCTTTTCAGAGTTTTTGAACTCTCATGCAGTGTAATTTGTTCTATTCCATTTTAAATTTGGTTTGGGACGTTGGTATAATTCGAGTAAAATAACTTTCTATATAGATAAAAGGGACACACCTAAATCCGTAGTCCATCATTTACTTCCCATTCAACACAGTTCTGCAAGAAATTGTCGCAGATTTGTCAGGTATTCTCTTCAGAACAATAGATCTAGATAGATCAAGATCATAGATAGCTACCCTTTGAAAGTCTATTAGAAGGCAACATCAGGCACAAACCCTATAGAGAAAATCAATTAAAGCAACCAGCTTATCTAATTAGAGATGCTTGGCTACAAGATGAAAAACCACAATAAGCAGTGGCCTTGATGGATACGAAGACCAATTCAAGACCAAGGCAGCATGGAGGAAAGTTAGCCAACTGTCCAAATTGCAGAAATATGTGATAAACAAAGGGGTTCGTAGGGAATACGACGAGCTGTATGTACCTGGGGCCTTAGAAACTGCCAAGCAACTAACCAACCAACTGGCCAACTTATGCACTGCCTGGATTGACTGCAAGACTAACAACTTTGTTAGTACTTTTCCCAACCCTAAGCAACTACAACCTATTTTAGGATACCCCAGGTGCTGAATCCAAATTTGACCTCTTCCCTACTAATTTTACTGTTTATAGGCAAATTCATCCTCTTCCACTTAACTGATTCAAGCTGAGTTTTATTAGTAATAGAATTTAAACTGAAATAACGTTTTTATCTGCTAAAATTGTGTTTAATTATTACATTAATATAGCACATGGTTCAGTTAGCTGTAGTGGAAGATTTACCCAGACCAAGTGACATCAACATAAGAAAGAAGGAATAGATACTTGACAAATACCAAAGGCTGGGAGACGAGCAAGAGAAGACGTGGAGAGTAAAGGCAATGGTGGTCTCCTTGGTAATCAGAGCATTCGGGGCAGTGACCCGCCAAACTAGATGAGTGGCTCCGGCACATTCCAGGAACAACGACGGAAATCTCTGTCCAAGAGAGCACAGTAGCAGGAACAGCAGATACTGTGGAGTACTCTCGTGATCACCTTTGGTGGATGACCAGAGCTGGATGAAAAACACATTTTATTTTTGTTTATATATCACATCTGCAGTGATTTTGAGCCAGTCACCTCACACACTAAGTGCTGTCATGTGCCAGCGATTTGGTGGTCACGATAGAGCGGCAGACAGCACATTTCATTTATATGTTTCATTTTAAAGTCATTACCAATAAGCACACTTTAATGTCTAACAATGTATTAACAGACATACATGATTTAAAGTTTAAAGTTAACACATTCTTTTGTTAACTTTGTCAGACCTTTGATCTAATGCATTGGATAAATATTGAAAATAAATGTGTTTTTGCAAATACCGTATGTCTACAGCTCAGTGTGACAAATGACAGTCATTTGCCTCAGGACATGATCCTTCTCAATTGCCTGTTCAGTATTTTTTTTTTTTTTTCCTACAGCACACTAGTGGGACCATTGATAAAGGACAATTGGACTATCAAGTATTCAGCATGACAGCAATATATTTCAGTCTGACCTCATGTAATTGTAATGCTGCTCCCTGTATGGCAAAAGGTAAATGCATGTTTGCAAGAGAAATGTCCAGAACAAAATCTATGCTTTGGTTAGCCAGCATTAAATATGTCTTATAAAAAAAAAAAAAATCAAAACATTAGTCTCCATTGTCAAAAAAAGATGTATATATACACATTTTCATTACAAGTGTTGTTATGTATAAATCCTTGCCACCCCCGGTTCACTTTCCAGAAAGTACTTTTTAGGTATCTGAGGTCATCTTTGGCTCTGACAAGTCTGTAAGCTATCTGGCAGCTGTCAGTCTTGATGTAGCCACTTGCACAGACCCCAGCTGGTCAGCTCACCCTTATTTATGGGATGAAATTGAGGTTCTTCGCACTCACCTGTTCCCTTGCTCTCCTTGTTATTGGTTAATGTGATTGGATAGATTCAATAATGGCATATGATGTATTATTTATTAGGTTGAGTTAAGCATGACTTATTGAGTGGAGTTGTTCCAGCTTCCTGCAGTACCTACTGACCACTGATTGTAATTTTTTTTCTGTTGTTATTTCAGTATTTGCACGGCAGTTAAAGTCAAAACTCCCGTTTTTTGTCTTTTTAAGAAAGAAAGAAAAAAGAAAGGAGAAATGACAGTTTAAGGGCACCTGTTAACTTTAACGTTGAAATTTTGAGACATAATGTCATTTGTTTGGCCACGGTAGCAGCAAGCACTGAGTGAAATATCTGAAGGCTTGTACAGTTAACATACAACCCAATCTAGCCTCTGGCCTAAGAATTATTAAGACACAATTATAAAAACCAAAGCCTGGCGAGGGCAAAGAAAATGGCAAAGCTGTTTCTCCAGTGATAAAGTGAAAGAAACACATAGGAGCCTGTACATAATTACCACAGCAAATAAGGGTATTTGAGTATCTGAAATATCGGTGTTAATGTAGTAACTTGTTTTTCTAAACTAGAAACAATGTTTCCATTTCCCTTTCTAACTGATTTACACTCCAAATTGATATGACATGTTGATCATTACTGTATGTAAAAATATAATCCAAAAAGCATGATAATTATGCAAGAAATCAGGATTCACTGGTTCCACTGTTTGTTTTTTAATGATCAGAGAATGAATATGGGATGGAATTGATGGGCAAGACACTAACACCACGTTGCTCTCCAATGGAAAGTGAATGGTAGATAGAAACCACTGACATAGAAAAAAGTGCTTGTATGAATGGATGAATTAGGCAAGTTGTATAAAGCGCTTTGAGTAGATTCGTGCCATATAATAACCAGACCATTTAATGACCTCTGGTAATGCAAGCTAAACTGTCTCTGAGTTAGTTTGACAAAAAAAAAAATTTTTTTCTTCTTTTCGAACTTACGTTAAAGGTAAATGGAATCCCATCTATATTTTAGTAAAGAAAATATGGATTGCCATCATTACCTCAGTGGACAAATGTAATCACTAGACTACTTGGTATCAACCAACCACAGGTTTTAGACAAGAATGATTATTTTTGTTTTCTTTTTTTTAAAGTAAAGTAACACCTAAAATAAATACACCTCATAAAAATTACCGAACAACAATTCCCATAACAATTCTTTAAGTTTCACCAACTTGAAGAGGACAGCAATGAAATGAGGGAAAACTTAAACTGAATCTTGATGAATAAAATATAAAGTTCAAAATGTTTACTGACACATTTTATGTAATTCATAAAGCAATTAATTGACAAAAAACGGCAGAACAACAACATCTGATAACACTGGACATCAACATCACCAAAGGTCAAAGTTAAAAGTAATTCATTTAATGGATTCTGAAGAACTTAGTATCTGTTTTCAGACATCATATTAATGTGTCATAGAAATGAGTTTCTTTGCCAAGGTGAACATGCAAACATGTTATTTTACCAGAACCAGGTGAAACAAAAGCCACATTATATGATATCTGAGGACTGATTGTGACAACCTAAGAGGTTTTAGATAGACACTTTTTCACATGTTGTGGATGTAACTGTGCAAATGTTTAGAAACAGTGTAGAGGTACTGTAAACCTTCAAAATTTAGCAAAAGAGAGGATATTTTGAACTGCGGGGGACTGCTGGAAAAAGAAACCTTTGACACCTCTGTTGATGAATGACAAATTCATTTTAACAGCACTCTAAAAGTGATATGAATCTTCACACCAGGCTGCGCATAAATCATGCAGAGAGATAAAGCTTTTTTTTGTTAATAGCACTTGAAATAAAGATCACAACTGTACTGTACATGAGTTGAGAAAAAACAGAAAAAAAGAAAACCAAGTCAGCAGTAAACAGTTTTGATCAACTCAGACAGCTTGTCAACTCTGCATTAGGGCTACCACAAACGATTATTTTGATAGTCGACGTAATCGTGACTATAGTCGACTAATCATGGCAGCCCTTCTCTGCATGCTTTGCGAGACAGGAGGCCAGTTACCATTATACCTGATCAGTCCTGCTTGTGGCTCTGTAAAATGTAAGGGAGGCATCAGATTACTTGAAACTAAATGCTTAAGGTAGCATACTAAAATGCTTATAGCAATAATGCTAGCAAAAACCACGGCGTTTGACAATTGGGCTGGGGTTGATCAAGTAATATCTTGAATACTTTAGTACTATCTTGAAATAGTGATCCCTAATACAAGTGAAATACAAAATAAACATGTACACTAACCACAGATGTAGGTATATACATAAATCAGTTACAGAGGAATAAAGTTGGGCAGCACAGTGGTTCTCCCTGTGTTTGCATGGGTTCTCTCCAGGTACTTTGGCTTCCTCCCACAGTCCAAAGACATGCAGTTAGTGGGGATAGGTTAAGTGGAAACTCTAAATCGACCATAGGTGTGACTTTGATTGCGACTGGTTGTCTGTGTCTAAGTGTAAGCCCTGCGACAGACTGGCGACCTGTCCAGGGTGTACCCTGCCTCTCACCCTAACACAGCTGGGATAGGCTCCAGCCCCACCTCCCCGCCATCCTGAAAAGGATAAGTGGAAGAGAATGGATCGATGGAGGAATAAAGTTTATGGCTAGCTGATGACATAGTCCAATTATATTAATAACTCAAGTAATTTTTTAAACTGTCAACGTAATAGGACACATTTTGTTTCTTGGGGGCCCAGTGGACAGTTTGCCCCATAAGCTATATATGTATATATATATATATTTTTTTTTTTACTAGATTACTTGGGCAGCTGCCACCCAGCCTTATCTGAAAATTCCCATTTAATACCCTTTACATTGCCAAAACAGGAAGGACGGATTGGTAGATTGCTCATGTATCAGAAAAAGTTTATTAGCTTCCAGTGGCAACCGACTCGTGCTCATGGAGTTGTGTGGAAGTGAGCATGCGCCAAGAACGGAGTAACTGTGCCAAACCAAAAGTGCTTAAAGCTGGGAGAAATGAAGCCCAGCATGTTTTCTAAAGGTTGCCAACAGATATTCAGACACAATGTGGCTGATTTCCTGAGGACAAGATGCCAGAATTGTTTGACGTTTTATTAGGCCTTAAGATGTCTTGTTTAAGAATGTTGTGAGAGGCTTGGCTAATTAAATTGGCTTTCAAGCAGCGTGTGACTGGTGTGCATTGTGCACTGATGTGTCTGGGACCAAGCTGACAAATATTCAATGCTTGAATGTCTCAATAATGAAAGAACATTTTTAAGCTATGGCTCAGCATTCTTCATTCTGCTGCTTTTGATGTATAATAACGTAATGCACAACAACAACATTCGCACAGTGCTGACAAACACTTGTATCTCTGTTGAACTTCAGTCACATGACAAATGACAGCTCTAAAGGTCGTGTTGCAGATTAATTTGAAAGGCAGGCGGCACGAGACTAATGAACATGAACAAAAGATACTCTCTGCAGCCAACAGTAGTATATAAACTGTTTCTTGAAAGAACAAATATCCTCACTTTGGGTATATCAAAGTTGTGGAACTACCGCTGCAACCATTCATTATTCGTCCTTAGATTTTCTTAGTGTTTATTACCAGGCATACTTGCACACAGATTTAATACACTCCAACAACTCACTGCACTCCCAGTGGAAGTGTACAAGAGAGACCAAAGCATTTTGATAATGTGAGCATGAGGAAATGCTCACAGCAGAGGCTAAGAAAAGGTCACCTTGACAGAAAAGAATTAGAAAATGACAGAAATGTCAGTAGGCATTTTTATTAAAATGCCAATATTTTGCTACATCAGTCTAAACAGGTCATCAAGATAAGACCTTTATACTGTTTTGCTTTTCTGTCAAATCCTGGCATTTTCTACAAGGGGAATCATATACTCTCATTTCTTTCAGGAAGGGGAAACTGCATTCCTTCATTTCCATTGTACTTTGAATTGTTTAACGTGAACGTGCATGTGTGAATGAGCGTGTTAGTTTAAAGCACTAAGAGTGGTTGGAAGACTAGAGATGCTTTATGGAAATGCACCTTATTTACTGTTTACTGCAGGTGTCTTACAAAGATGCAAATTGGTGGTAACTATACAACATCCCCATGAGGGAAAATCCCATCACAAACATGTAAAATTGGACATTCTGCAATAAAACATATGCATGTTTTTCTCCAAGTAAGACAGCCTGTCAATATCAATGCACACATATATACACTTGTGCAAACAGCACGCACATGACTTACACACACAAACTTATTTAGCTTGTAGTTTAATACAATTTTGTGGTGCTGTATGAGCCGCTCTGTTTACTAAATGAGTTATTCATACATTTTATTTCCTTGCAGGTACATGGTGAAATTGATGGAATATGTGTCAAATCACTTTCTGACATCTGCTCATATTCATCAGCCTCTAAGTCCTTGCATAGGTTCCTTCATTAGAGAGGTGACACAAAACTCCATCAAGACTTTATATCCCCCTAGCACCTGGGCTAAATTGGATTTTAAATAAATGTCAGAGTGAGTTTTACATTAACATTGGAGAGCACAAATGTAGGTGTGGTATCAGGTTCGAGGCAGAAACGCACAGTTTCTGTAAGATAATGTCACGTAAGGTTTCACCGCTCTCATTTGCCCGGCCTGAAAATGGCATAAATTGTCAGTGTGACAGATTGAGATTTCAGTGTTATTCATTGCCTCGCTGTTGGGTGGCCCCTCACATTTTAGTTTTCTACCACATACTTAGTTAATTACCTCGTTAAACTCTGGTTTCACCAGCTTGTCTTTTTTCTACTCTGGAGCTTAAATAATGTGAATACATTAGTCAGTAATATTTGATGTATTGATGGACTCGGACTCCTTTCCTCTGAGTTACTGCTTAAAAGACTGTAATGGACCTCTTGATACTAAATTAACATAATTAGCTGTAACTATGATACCTTTTTTTGGATTATCATGCAATATTTTCCTTTTGTTATGACTTTCTGTTCAAATCTTGTATACGTCATTTAGTCTGGGTTATGAAATGCATTTGTTGTTCATTAACTGAACATAGCTCAGATTACCTACATTGTAACTGATTTCTCTGTATATTTATATCAGTGGCATTTTCCTTACTGTTTATCTGAGACTTAACTGTCCTGCCCATTTCATACTTATATGAGGAAAACTGGCAAAAAAGGTCAAGCTGTTAGTCAAAACTAAAACTGTATGCCAAAAAACTGTATACCATTAATATGAAACTGCATTGCTAGATACTTCATGAGCTTACATCCACTGACTCAATAGTGAGGCCTTTGTAATAAATTGTCTGGTGTACTCTCCCAAAAGGTCACTCCAATCACATAATTTTCAATGGTTTTATTTCATGTTAGTTACCATAGTTGATGCATAGTCCCACTTCTCAATGTAGGTGTGGAGAATGTATGAATTACCTTTTGATGTTTCAGCTCCTGTGATCCAAAAGCAATTACTCTCTAAACCCTGTAATAATTAGAGTGAATTAAAGCACAGTACAGAACGAAGGGAGGAAAATTACATTTGGAACAAACTAATTGCACTTCCCATGGAAGGATTTCTTGACAGCACTACTGAAGACTGAAAATAACATGCAACGAAACTATATTTTGTGTCGTTATTTTTTCACAATCAAGTGAAATCACCCTTCTGATTGAAGCCAGCAAAGGAAATGCAAAACAAACAAACTGATCAATATCCCAGGGTAGTGACCTGAACAATATTTCCTCTCCTCTGCAGCTTAAATATGTTATTTTCCAAGATGGAACTCTTGAACTGTTAGATTGCATGGACAGACCATTCCCACGATACTCACCCGCTCTGACTTCTTATCTATTTTGGCTACTTTGTATTTTCTTTCAAACATAGCAAAAAGCAAGCAAACTCAAAAACAGGAGGATATTCTGTCCAAATGCATGTTTTTGTGAAGCATCTTGCAGTTTCAAGAAACGGTTCATAGTGCATATATGCAAAGAACAATCACAGTGGAGACTACACACCAAATGAGTAAGATATATGACTTAAACCTCTATAAAAAAAATGCAATGCAACATTAGTTTATTTTCTTGTTAATCATGCAAGTATTAGTAACATAAATTGTAATTATCAATATATAACACTTTTGGTCTGGCAATATCATCAACTCCTGATTAAATGTATTGTCTCGTTTCCAGTAATGTTGTTAAAACGTTTCCATCTTCTCTGTTAATTTACTGACAAAACCAATAATGTGTTAACTCCTTTATCAGCTTCAAAACTCAGCACTGCTACTGATAAATCCCTCTGAATCTTCCATCGTGCTGCTTATCACTCACTGTGCCACGATTTAGTCACCGATTTAAAAAATGAATAAAGATGAGGTCATGGCTTCATACATGCCTGAATTCTAACTGCCGTACACATTTCCTTTATTTATTGACTGTGTTAAAATAAATCAATAAACATTACCGACAAACCATTTAGTGTTTAACAGAGTAGGTGTGAAATGATTAGGTGCTTGATCAATTAATAGACTGACAGAAAATTAATTGCTTTAGTCATTTTCTTTTTAAGAAAACACGAATAAAAGCTCCAACTGCTCAAATGAAAGAATTTTCTTTGGCATAAATACTAAACTGGTTTTGGTTATTTTCTAAATTAACCACCTCAAGGTTGTTTCCTTCAATAAACTAGTTTGCTCATCTATCGCTCCAAAGTCCGAATGCATTCAGAGTTAAGTAAAAAGAACAGCAGCAAATTGTCACATTTCAAAAACTGGTCCAGAATATTATAAATATTTGGAATAACACACATCCTGTAACTGCACAAGTTTTACCATGCTAAACAACCCTCCGTGACTCAAATAGCAAAATATAACAAAGCACTCTATGTGTTGATATGTTAACATAGATATGCTACGTTTTGCATGCATGCAAAGCATTGTTTTTTAACATTAGCAGCAAGAATTCATTTTACAATATTTTTCTCTTAAACCTATTCATACAAACTCACACACCAATAATGGCAGAGCTATCATTTGGACAGTAAAATGATCTAAACTTTTAATCTTGCTCCGTTTATCCATATTAAGTGTTCTACTGTAATAGATGTTTGTCATTCACCCATTCACACACATCCACACATTCAAGGCCCCTTGCCATTAGCATCTTTGTTCATAATATATTGCTAAGGGACACTATGAGTCTTAAAGGCAAACTGAAATCAGTGGGAAATATGCTTTACAAACTAAACCATAGATCAAAGTAATTTTAAACAGGCTTTTGCTGCATCATCTTATTTCTTTTCAATAAATGATTGCATTTTAGTTCTTGTGTATGGAGCCTTGCCAGGTATATGTGCATGTATTCTTTCAGATGCTTTCTTTAAAGGGCACCGTGGCAAGTCTTCTCCATCCCTAGCCCTATCACACCAACACTCTCCTCCTTGATCACATCCATGGATGTGGTGTTCTCTTTGGTCTTCCTTTTTTTCCTCTTCCTTGACAGCTCCACATTCAGCATCCTTTGTCCAATGTATCCACTATCCCTCCTCTGCACATGTCCAAACCACCTCTCTCTGATATACTCATTTCTAATCCTGTCCCTCCTGGTCACTCCCAAATCTTAGCATCTTTAACACTGCCTCCTCCAGCTCAGCCTCCTGTCTTTTTTGCCAGAGCTACAGTCTCCAAACCATACATCACAGCACACATCACTGCTATCTTATAAACGTTTCCTTTCACTTTTGCCACTTTCCTTAACTGTATTAAGAAGGAAGTAAACCCTTCAAGGGAGTAGTTGATAGTGATTTTAGAACAGCTAAGTTTGTAGGCACTCCATTACCTGATGATTCTATTGACTAATTGCTTAGTTACTTAATCTCTTCATCTTTGAGATGAATAATTTTGGGCTTTCAAGCTGTTGCTCAAGCATATAATTTTTAGCACTTTGAAGGGCCTTCTAAAATATTGAAATAAACAAAAACTATCATTTCCTGTCCAAAACATAATTTTCAAGACAGACAAATGCTACAAGTCAAACGTCTTTAGGTCACTGAACTACCCTGAAAAGGTACTATTAGGTTTGTGGATTGTAATATATTCTGATGAACCCTTTTTATTCCATACCGTCTGTCACTTTACTTCTATATTCACTTTATGTAGAGTCGAGAGTATGAGTGAGTCACAGAGAAAACTGCTGCTTCATGAGCACCTTCCTCCCTATAATTGCACAAGCATCATTACTGTAAACACACACTATCAACTATTTGAGTGCGCAACATACAAACAAGAAAAATAAAGTGTTTGGCCTGGGTCTTGTTTTCTCATACACCTTTATAATGAAGACCAATTCAAGAATACAGGCTGGAAAGCGGCTTGGCAGGAGCAGGATGAATACACTCTGACATGCCTCATAGCACCAGGATAATTAGGTGAGCTGGATGCAAGAAAAGGGCTGTGCACATTTTCGACTGCAAAGCAAGAAATTGGCACCGACCTTTTGGAAGTAGGTATGAGACTGGCAACAGTGACTAGAAGAAATGGCTCCCACAGGGCAAAATAACTATGGGCATCTAAAGCCAGTGGCAAGACACTTTTGAAAAGGAGTGGTAATACTACACGAGAAAGTCCTGTTTGCCTCTGGCACAGTCTCTTACAGTAAAGGTGCCTGTCGCTGGAGGGCAGACTTCCTTATCCCAACATATTAATGTTTAAGAATAAAAATAATAATTACTGGTGTAAAATACATTCATTCATTTCTTTAAGTTCAAGCACGAAAGAAGAATTACATGCCAATGCCCTGTAAACCCCAATTTGAGTCTACAAATCACCGCTAAAAACATTTCTATCAAAGTTTTCACTTGACAGGTGCCAAATTAGCAATTCCATTTAAAAAGAATGACGCTAACATTAATTATACCTAGTAAAACTATTAGCTCTATTATGCAGTTTAGCAGAAATGTTGAGTTAAAAAAAAAAGAGTTCCTTGGGGAAATATGGTCATCACTAAATCAATCCCTTCTTGTCACCGAAGTCCACCCATGCAGTCACTCCTGAAAAAAAATCAATGATCAGTGCTGCACAAAGGAAACATTCATTGATTTTAAATAGTTTATAATATCTCAAGGAGGTGGTTAGAAGACACTGTGGCTCAATGTAACACTTCTACACCACTGGGGGGGGGGAAAGAAAGATGAAACAGAAGTTAGAATACCAGAATAGTCTTCTGCTCGAACAATTATTTCAGTTACCTAAAAAAATAAATAAAGTTTGCAAGATTCAACCTGGTAAATGTGACACTTCGGGATGTTTTTGTCTTATCTGGAAGTAAATCAAATATCTTTTTTGTAAAAAGTTTAAAAAAAAACCCCGCAAACAAACAAAAACGTACTAGCTGCTGCTCAAACAGGAGTAAGAGAACAATGTCAAGTATGGTTAAAGCTTTGAAAGACACTTTGAAAGCCATTCAGAGGGGAAAAAAAAGACACATTTGTTAGTTTTCTTTTCCTGCATTATGTGTTGATAATACAATAAAATTACAGTGCTTAATTACACAGCAAAGTTGAGTCAGGACTATAATTATGTTAACCACTAGCAAACTGCTTGATTAAAAACTTCAGTTTTTTTTGTTTTTTTGGGGGGTTGATTGTTTCAATCCAAGAAATAATAATCGTTCTTCCTTGTTGTCCCCATTTCAGCTCAAACACAGTGAGAAGACTTCCATCCTGACCATATACTGCAGAAATACAATGCAATGCCTGCTATTTACTTTACAATGTGTGAAACAACCAGCCATCGTGGCGATCTCCTAGATCGTTTATTTCATTTCCCTGAAATTAGGACAGAGAGTCTGACTTTCTGCCCCTATGTGTTCGACCTGTTATAGACTGGTTCCATATCCAAGATATACAGCCCATGTTGCTCAATATGAGCTGAGCTGGACAGGCTCCAGCTTACTGTGACCCTGCCATCAATAACGGACAGATGGATAGATGATACTTTCGCCAGCGCATCCGAAGCATCATAGTAAATCTTTATCAAACTAAAAAAGAAACCAGTCATTCCCAACCGTTCTCTGGGCTCTAGCGACTTGTTAGATTGTGCATTTTTTCAGCAAAACACAGAAGTTTATTTTAATATCAAAGCTTTCATCATTACATATTTAAAGAGTAATTGCATATGGTAAAGCTAGTAGTATACAGTCGCAGCTGTAGGCTGTCCTGTGAAAAACACATACATGACCTTTAACAGCTGGAAGTAATTGTTTTCTGTATGACTTTATCAGTCTCTGTTGCTTCAATTCACCTCTCTTGAGGTCTTATAAGGCATTTCAGTTGAGTTGAAGTCTGGAGTTTGACTGTACTACTGCAACACCTTGACTCTTCATGTTTTTGTAGATTTGCTGTTGTGCTTGGGATCATCATTCTGCCACATGACCCAAACTGGTTTAGCTGCCAGACAGACACGTTTGACTCTAGAATACTTTGGTATACAAAAGGGTAAGCCATTCTGCCATGTTCTTTTAAGAGATAACAAGCTTTCTCCTGGCAACTTTGCCAAACAAGCCATACCCATTCAGCCTTTTTCAAATTGTACCATTATGAACTTAAGCATGCTAAGTGAGACCTGTAGAGTCTGAGATGTAGCTCTTGGGGTTTTTTGCAGTTTCTCTGAGCTTGGGATACATTTTCTTTCCCTTTTTTGAAAGATTTTGACATTGTGTTAACACAAACCTGAATGCCCCAGATCATCAAACTGCCAGTACTTCTACTCACACTTGGCTGCTACCTACCCTCTTAATTCATATGGAAGCAGTAAGGATAGTTATTCAGAGGATTGCATACACTCTTGTGCAAAACCCTCTTTTCCAGAAGACTCCATACTAACAAAGTGGGGAAAGTAGAAGTATAAAGAAGAAAATGCAGGAAATCTTGTTAGATATGCAGTACAAGCATAAGCACAGAAAATACTAGATGTGTAGGAAACCTATATTTTTTTGTTTTTTTTATTGGAGCATACTGGCCCATTTGAGCAGCATCACTTCAACAGATACAAATGAAGAGTAAGACAAATATGATTAAAAGATGAAACATAGAAAGATAGATAGAACTATCCATCTGTCTACCTTTGGTTCACAGTCCACTTGACCATGCATGATTAGACCACACATAAGATGGATTATGCAGTATTTCATCACACACCAAATGTGACCTCGTGTTCTATGCCTTTTCCGTATTAAATTTCAAATTACATCCTGTTAATTTGTGGATGAAGCATATTAAATGAAACCTTGAAACCATGAAGTATAGAGGTTAAGACCAAGAGACATCACTGTATTTAATTTAAGGAACCAGTGGGCTGTCTGTGAAATGAATTAGTCAGCAGGAAGTGCGTAATTGTGCTTCCTTGATATATTATCAATCAGTAAACTAAGGAAAAGAGACAGCTGAATAGTTTCAAAAATTATTATTATTATTATCTGAAATCAAATTGAAAACACACACTGACACTGTAAATATTTGTAGCAATGTGTAATAATGTGGGTGCATTTTAATGACACGAGTTAGGAATTAGAGAATTCATTTTCAAGTGCAGGACTTCATCCAGAAAGGCCCTTGTGTTTGAAACGTCTTTGCAAGACATGGAATTTGTTATCGTCATTAAACTGTGTGTAAATTAGACCCAGCTGGTTGACCATGCTGAGGTTTTGAATTAATGAGGTCCTACTGAACATTAAATAAAACAGTGGGTTATCATATTAGGTTTTAGAGATTTAATGTTTATTCCATCTCTGGAATTACTCGCCCGAGAAACACCACTGGAGAGTGACAACCACTTTGTCAACTGCTCTCTTCCCCTAGCAGCCTGGGTTGTCTTTTTGCATTGCAGACTTGGCACAAACAGTAAATGGCAGAGCTACTTGAAGCCAGTGAAGAGAGAGAAGGATGGTACAGTAAATGTTAGATTCAGGATGGGACAGGCACTGTTACTGTCAGATAAGCGCAGAGCTGAAATCATGGCATGCTAGCAATCCAGTGGGAATCGCCTGCATGTCAGTGAGGTGAAAAAAGAAGGGAGAAAAGCAGACCCACACAGGACCTTGACAAAATTATGGGTATGAGTGCTGAATGGCAAGTGAATAGCAAAGGTTTTCTACAATACTGTATCTGCATAAATATAACTAGTTAAAAATAATGATTTACTGTAAAATTGTCCAATTTTTCTTCAATTTGTATTTACAAGTGACCTCAAGAGAGGCAACAGAATAGGCAACATCAAAAAATCTCATCACCCTGTGCATGTGCAGTTTGTATAAGTCTGAAGTCTCTTGACCACCTAGCAGATGCCCCATTCTTGAGTAGCAGCAGTAAACATCGGCAGCATTATCAAAGGCTTCAGCTTGCCCTGCTCTCCATCAAGTCTCCACTCAGCTAATGCCTGCATCTGTAATGTCCCAGAGGCGGCCTTATCTCCCCCGGCCACTTGGATTCATTGCCAACCTCCAGTTCATGGCAAAGCTCTGATCTGAAGACAAGCTAGTTGCGTGCCAAGGTGGGCAGCAGAAAAAAGTGACCTCCCGCCACCAGTACTCATCGCTCCCACTCACACCGTGGACGCCAACAGGTCCCCAGCACACCATCACTGTGGGAACAAATGTGAGTCTCTTTAGTAGATTAGCCTGCTCTTTTTTTTGTGTGTTGTCCCTCAATTTCAAGTCCTGCAGTGACTATGTTAAAGTTGTAGTTTAATACTACCCCAGTAACATGGCTCAACGGGGTAGAGTTTACATGAAAGGGGACATAAATCAAATCTGCTGAAAAAAGGAAAGAAAAAAAAAATCACAAAGATTAAAACAGCTGCAGCCACAATGCACCACGGTTTGACATATGACATCTTAACAGCTACAAAAAAGTACTTTTGATTCTTATTTGATGTAATTTTCATGAGATGCAGTTAAATTTGATTTGGGCCCACAACGGCTATGACTACTGTCATTCATTAAAAAAAGTTCATATGTGTGTCATCAAAAGTCAAAAGCTACAGCTATTAAAATAAGCTATTTTTGTTACTTTGTTAACCAAAAAACTAATAATAGAAAATGTTTAGCATTTTACTGTTTGATCAATATCACTGTTGGAATTTATACAGTCCCAACATTTACCTAGACAGCACTCAATCTTGGTGTTAGCTAATATTTTGTCTGTATTGCATATTTTTGTTATGATAGCAGTGATATATTTGTACCTCTAATAAAAAAAATTGGATCCGTTCCCACCAATTTTAACCTCTTTAGCCAATCATTTCCTGACTCGCTAAAACACAACAGTCATTTTGCAGTACAGTACATCTTGAATAGGCATGCTGAAGAAGCAAGACACAGAGCTTTACATAAAATCTGCCAAAGAGCTGAAACACATAATTAAAATTCCAGTGTATTAGTCAATCATTGTGTCAGCAGTTGGATGGCTGTAGGGATATGTAGTGTGAAATCTAAGATAACCAGGTCAAAGCCCACAAAAGCCTAAAGCCTGAGACAGCCAGCTCTTAAATTTTCCTGGGAGACGAGCAGGTACTCCCAGTTCCACTGATTAAGTCTGCCTACCAGGAACCTGCAAGACAACACTGAGGAACAAATAAACAGGAAAATAGAACAGGCCTTGGCCTTTGCCTTCAAAGCTTCATAGTTATATACATCTATTGTTCTATCTACACAAACACACACAAACATATTTTGTTGATTTAGGTGAAAGCATTGTTCAGATGTTGAACTACTCCGCCCGTAAATGCTACCAAAATGCTTGTGTTTTACACAGCTAGAAGAGCTTGTTATGCTAATATGAGCTGCTTAAAAAAATGTAATGCCTGCATGGAACCTAACTACTAACTTAAAATAGAAGGCATCTTCAGATCCGGCACATTCTTGTAAACCTAGCTACAGGCTGAAACAGTAACCCCGGATTCCATCCTCTTTAGTAGCGATACTGCAGGTGGTGAATCATCAATAGTAAAAAACTGAGAAGGATATGAGTGATTGCTACTAATATCTGTGTTTCTTTGTAAATATTGCTCAGTGTTTTAGATCAGTGACATTTTGGATGCGCTCCAGTGAAATCTGATTGATTTTAAACAGTTCGTTTACTGCTAGAAATCATTACACTGTAAATATAATCTCTTGTTTTGAAGAATTAGAGCTGGCTATTAGCTACACACTGACTATGCAACCCTCAACCACCTCACCACCTGACCTCAGTGCTTAAGCCCATGAAAAACTGCACAGCTTATAAGCAAGCTTCAATACTTGTTTAAATATGAGAAATCACATCACCATGTCAGAATGGAACACGGTTCTCACACGCTGTACGTTATCCGTATGAACTCCAGTACCCACAGAGGCATCATTTAACATTAGGACCTCAAAATCATAAACCAGTACATAACTTAATCATGCTGAAAAGGCCACTGATCTTCCTGTGGTTTAGCCACGGATTTCCTCTGAGGCAAGACCAAAGGTCAACTAAGCAGCTCTTGATTTACAAAGTGGGGGAAAAAAAACCCTCCATTATACAGCACATTGTGTTTTGGTGTGACTAACTTAGAAACTATGAAATGAATATACAAATAAAAACTAATAATCTAAATATAAAGACTGTTAGACAGAGAAAGAGAGGTAGAGTGAATGCTTAAAATCATTTACATTCCCCTTTTCAAATATTAAATCAATGACTTTATTGACTTGCATGTAAATTAATGTCATTCAGCACCCTGTGGGTCTTTTGATAGCTACATGATTTCATTTTTTATTCATGGGCTTGCGTGGATACAAGCATATGTGCTTCTTTGGGGGCATGTTCCTGAACATGAGTATATTTTCTTAGAAGAGATCAAGTCATTGCCTTTTTTCAAAATAGATTTAAAAGAATAGAAAGAATAAGTTAAAAAATACTATTTCAACAGAGCGACTGAACTATGACATGTAAGCATATATATGTTCATGAGCTGATCTCAAAGATTAAAGATGTGATATTTCAAAGTGGATAAATCACTGCGATTGTGGTTTGCCATCCTGTTTAATTAGTATCGCAGCCTTCGTTGGTCAGAAAGTCTGGTCGTGTTACCGTGTGGTTGCAGATAAAAAAGCTTTTCTGCTGAGATTATGATTTAACAAGGTGCGAGGTTAGGCTTGCAAAATAGCACAGGATGCCTGATCAAACATATTCTGATTGGCTTCCATCCTCTGAACCATTAACCTTAAAACAGTGTGATGGATACTGCAAAGTCAAATTGTACACGGCTTCATTTGAATGAAGACGAGGTGGGAAGAAAGTGAAAGGCAACGCAAAGCAGGCTGGCAGCCCAAATGCACTAAATAATGTACACTTACAACTAAGTGAACCTTGCGAGGTGTCAATGTTAGTCAAGCTGCTGATGGTACAATAATGTTTGGAGCTACTTTACATATGTTTATTTCTAACACTTTGGATTTAATTAAAGCCTGGATGAAAGCAGTTGAAGCCTGATGTCAAATTCATTAGCGTGGTTGCAAAGGCAATATATTTTGAAAATGGTATTATTTATCGGGTCATGAATATTATGCAGAATTGCTAATATTCTTTATTTTCAGTGAGAAATTGAATCTTAGAAAGGAGTGGAGGCGCTGACAAATTCCCATTTGAAGAAACAAAGACATTATACAAGTGAAAATGTAGGAATCTCTATAAATCTTTAATAGGATTATTGATGCACTTAGTTTGTAGCAATGTAAACATTGCATTACGTACGCTGCTATGGTTTGTATGCTCATACCTGCAGCTTTCTAATATAATGTGTTGCATCTGTGGACAAACTTAAAGGATTGATTATGTCACCAAGCTCATTTCACTGTCTACATAGCAACACAAGTGGCTCCACATTATCTTCATCTGGTAAATGTATCATCCACACACATACCTAGTCATGAAACATATCAATAACGCATCAGTCTACATTTGAGCTGTCGATGTAGCAGAAATTCATCAAAGTCAGCAAACAGAGGAGGACACAGACAGCTTTTCAAATTGCCAAGATCTGTTCAATGAGCCATGCTCACAAGTGATTTATTTGCTCATTTCTCAAGCAACTGCATAGTTTGTAAATGCTCCAACATATTTGAACAGACGGTCAGACCAAGAGAAGTAATAAAGTACTTAACAAAAGACCAGTGGTAAAATGTACTATTTACCACCATGGATCATGTTGGCTTTCAACACTTTCTTGCAGAGTTTGACGTCTGAATGTGACAGACCCCCTCCAAAAAACAGGAAACACAGTGTTAAGCTGAAATTAATTAAGTGTGGGTGCAAAACGACGATGTGCACTTGGGAAGATAAAAGACGTGTCTGATGCAATGTCAGAGGAAAATCCACACTCTCGCCATAAAATAAATAAATTGCTGATACAAAGGTCAGTTTAATTATAACTAGGGCGACGGGCAACTTAAACATTTTCATACCACTCATTAGAAAAGACACAAGGTAATTCAAATGACTGTGATTCAAATATACAAAAAATGTCCACATCCTGATTTGTTTTTGTTTGTTTGTTTTTTTCTTTTGCACATTTGTCACACTTACATGTGTCAAATACACACAACAAATGCAAACTACATCATTAAAGCAAATTTTAAAATGAGACAAAAGACATCCGAACAGCCACCCAGGTCCTAATACAGCAAAGCAGCCCCAGAGCATCACACTACAACACAATGTTTGACAGTTGATATGAGTTATTTTTATGCTGTTTTACCCTGATTACCATTGAATTATGGACAACTGGTGATCGTGGCTCAAAGAGTTGGTAGTTCGTCTTGTAACCGGAAGGTTGCCGGTTTGAGCCCCGGCTCGGACAGTCTCGGTCGTTGTGTCTTTGGGCAAGACACTTCACCTACCGCCTACTGGTGATGGCCAGAGGGGCCGATGGTGCGATATGGCAGCCTCGCTTCTGTCAGTCTGCCCCAGGGCAGCTGTGGCTACAACTGTAGCTGCCTCCACCAGTGTGTGAATGTGAGAATGAATGAATAATGGAATTGTAAAGCGCTTTGAGGGTCTCGAAAAGTGCTATATAAATGCAATCTATTATTATTATTATTATTATTATTATAATAACTGGTGTCTGTTCTGGGTTCTTCTGTGACTTCCTAGTTAAGTTGTCAATGAGTAAATTGGTAGGCCATCCGCTCCTGGGAAGGTTCACCACTGTTCTAAGTTTTCTTCATTTGTGGATAATGGCTTTTACCACGGTTAGTTAAAGTCTTAGAAATGACTTAGAACTCTTTCTAGATGGATAAATGTCAATGACCTTGTTTCTCATCCATTGTGGAGTTCCTTTACATTGTTGCATGATGTGCTGCTTTTGAGATTTTTTTGGCCTGCTTCACTTTGTCAGACAGATACTCAGATTTCTAAAGATTATTGTTAATCACAGATAATTCATGATTTAACTGGGGGGCAATTCCTTTTTCCTTTTTTTTTAGCTGCACATGTACAAAAAAAGTACCCAGGGTGACACAAACACAATAAACAATTTCTGTTTTTGGAATAACTGACCATTAAGAACACAAACCAGGCTTTGAATGTGACTCTAAGTATCTCCCTCGACTACTTGGTGTACTCTCTAATGGTTTTTGCTTTGTGAATCTTTCTGGTTTAAAATAAAGAGGTCAGCACCACACAACAGAAAGGTTTGCTGTTCTTTTGTGTTAGAGTGTGTGCATGTACGTGTAAGCGAAGGTCTCTGTTTGTGTGTGCGCGTGTGTGCGTGCACGCGCATGTTCAGAGTGCTTTTAATCAGTGTTATGTATAGTTTTAATTTGGCAATGATTAATATTCCTGTCCCCATTACACTCAGATAGTGTTTAAGCTGCAAAATTGAATTTTTAAAATGAATCATTGCAACAGCACTATGCACTAGTAGCACAGATAATTCAAGCTGAAAAATAACATTGCTCTTTTTTTGCCTGCTTCTGCCCAAGGAGGATGGATAAGCTCCTGCAGAAAAAGGTTCGAACATTACACGGACAACTATGATTACTGAGAACTGTCTACCGCTAATGCTATAAAAAGAACCATAATGCTTTATATGCAGGTTTAATATTGCTTTTTGAAGAATGTACAAACAATAAGATTGCACTTGTGTTATGGATTCCACATTAACATAAAACAATACTTTACCTGTAAAAACAAACCCCTAAAGTGACTGGAAGTAGCAGGAGCCTCAACTCACTACAAATGCTGCTCATGGAAGATATAATACTCTGAATAAGCATATTATTTGCAACATGACCCATTTTTAAGTACATATTACTGCTGATACCTATGTAGTGTTGCTCAACCCTCATTTTGCACTGTAAGCTAATTAAGTTACTCAAATACATCTAATTCTAGGTTTAAAATTCAATAAAATTGGTTTTTCTTCAGTATTATATGAACTAAGCGCTATTTCAGGCAAAACTACTAAAGCTGTTTCTTGAGTCTTGTCGGGTTAAGGAATGCATTGCCTCCTTTCTCACTGTGTTTTTATTTCAGCCCAGTTGTGCCAATTTTGGCAGGATTACAATAAATTCAGAACTTCCTGTTTTCACTTATCTTTATTATATACACTATATAAACAAAAGCACTCGGCCAAGCATGCATTACACCTATAGGAGCAGCTAAGCCAGGAAATTCATGTCATGAAGCTCCCAGCGTGCAGTTTTCATGCTGACGTTAATGTGAGACAACTCCATTGTCTGCTACTTTGTGGTTCCTAAACACTTCCACTTTGCAATAATCCCAATTACAGCTAATCACGGAACACCTAAGATGAACAAAGTTTCTTGAACTGACTGTTGAAATGGTGGCATCCTATTAAAACTATACTTAAATTTAGTGAGCACTTTAAAATGAAATATTTGTACAGCCACACTGCAGACTAAGTACTTGAGTTTATACAGCTGTGTCAATTAGACTCAAGTGTAGAGAAATGGAGTAACTGTATTTTGCAGTGATGCTAACCTGAAAACCACATAATCAACATGAGTCTGTAATGACAAATAGTTATAAAGCGATGGAAACTTGCATGAATTCATATGTTTCAAATTTATTTTTTAACACCCAGTATTCAGCTTTTAAAGCAATACCAAATGCCACTGCTTTACATTTGCATATTTACCTACTCTTTGTGGTTGCAGATGCCCATTTCCCTTCGGTGTCATGTAAGACGTTGTAAATAAAAAGGTCGGATTTTTCTCAAAACAATAAACAAACATGCACCATATCTTTTATTTACCAGGGATTATGTACATGTTGGATGGTTTGGAGGTGGATTTATCCAGTGACCATCAGCTTTATCCAATCATTAAAACTGCAGGAGGCAAAAAAGAAAAAAAGAGAAAAAGGAGACTCTAAAAACAGTCAGCCGAGTGTGGATATATGCAAATTCTTTACATGCCCCACCAGGCTTTTTATTTTATTTATTTATTTATTTATTTTGCTGAGTATGGGTTTCAAATGAGTTTTAGCCACACAGGGTGCTTCTTTTAACCCTGCAGCTCCTGTGGGCAATTAGGTGGTACTTAAACCTGATAACACAATGGGTGTGGCTGCCTGTTCTATTCCTGTTCTGTTATGTCTGATGCAATGCTTTAGACGCAAATCAGAACAGCTTGCAGCTCTGTATTATTTTTTTTAATTTATATTTATTTATTTTTCACAGAAGTCATGCCAACCAGCAATGAAGGCAGTTAAGCTGGGTGCAGAAATGGGATAGTCAGTTTACATAATTTTCAAAATAAAAGACCAAGCGAATAGTACAAGTTTGGGCTTCTGAAATGGTGCCAGTCTGATCTGAAGTCATGCAAAGGATACAGGCGTATGTATTCCCAGAGTAATACCCAACTCCGGAGATGAGAAGGAATATTTAACAACTCTGGAAAAGCTACAGAGAAACACAAAACTGTAGTAAATATTGACAATGCTGATAAAATTATCGATGATTTTGCGACTCCTTAAACCTAGAATGATCCCTGACCAGTCACCAGGTGAAGTGCCTACCATTCCCCTATTATTTGTCAGCCTCAAAAATGGCCCATTGTTAGTGTGTTAGGGTTGCATGGCATCTTGTTGGGGTTGTTGTTCACCCTCTCCAGATTATCCCACAGTTTTTTTTCCTGACATTTGCAATTCCTGTCTTATAACTGGAGGAATCAAACAACCAGTCGCTCCTTGATTGATTGAGATTTTTGTCTACTAACATCTTTGTTGGCTATTAGGCAACAGCCGTGCACTCTATAGTATTTCTAATGTATTGGCAATCGCACATGTAAATGAAAGGAATAGTGTATGACAAACATCAGTTTATCATACACTAGGGACGACAGCGAGTGTAAATGTTTTGACATGTTTGGCCAGATCATCTGACACCAGATGGAGACAACACTGCAGTGTTCCAGCCCTTAATTAGAAAATCTGTCCGCTTATGATTCTCTACCTGTTATGTATGTTAATAGCTGGCACATAATGTTTCTAGTTGCATGTCACCTTTGAAAAATTAAAGCATTCCTCTCATCTGCTTGCTCACCCTCATTTAATTAGCAGATGTGAAGCAGCCTAACCCATTATTCTCTCTCACACCTTCAGCTGAACTAGCCATCATCTGCAATAACAGCATATATATTATAGCTATGGACAAAATAGGACATGGATATATCTGTGTAATCACTATGCACTAGTAAGAGTACAAGACAATTTTGTATTTGCAGTGGATGCAGACAAGGAGCCACTTACACCAGCTTCAATGTTTGGAATAATTGTCCAGCATATATCTTTAATGATAAAAAAAAACAAACAAACAAAAAACCCCGTGATGCATAAGTTCGAGTTTACTTTGGATTTTCTCTCATTCACATGGGGTCAAAAATATACATCCAACTATTTGGTCAAATGTCCCTTAGCAAGTTGCACCTCTACCAGATGCTTTTGGTAGTCATCAGCAAGTGTTTACATAATTATATTCTCTAACACTCTTCTTATTAATTTGTAGGTTTCAGTTAAACTCATAAGTTTTCTGTTGGCCAAACAGGGTCAATAAAGTTTGAATACAGTTGAAGTTGGGACTTTGACTCTTTAATGATTTCTTTTAATCATGGCCTTCCCAAAGTCACCACCATGTTGAGGGGGTGTGACCACAACTGTTTCTCTAAATATATAAAATATTGTATTACAAGATGACTCAGTATGTTCTTGTGCATCATAGTATACATTTCAGAAACGTATTTTCTATATAATAATTTTCAAGAATCAAGCATCACACGTGAGCCAATAGATCTTTTCAGAACATATCACAAACGTGATGCATCCTGAACCTCTTATAACATCTCCAGGTGGTCTCTAAAATTGAGTTCAATGGGAATACACTTTCATATTGAGGATGCCTGTGAAAATCAGATGCATGCATTGCTTTGTTTTCGCCAATAAACTAAACTGATTCTGTAAAAAGGCTAATAGATGGCATCCGATTTGCATATAAATTATTGTTGGAGTCGGTAGTGATCTATGACTCTCAGTCTGATTTAGTGGTTACAGCAGAACAGCCAGGTAGGAGCTCTCGGTACAGTCAGGGAGTTACGGAGAAATGGTGAGATGCAGAGAGACTACATCT
The DNA here is from genome assembly GCF_057381845.1 of Rhamphochromis longiceps. Lineage (NCBI taxonomy): Eukaryota > Metazoa > Chordata > Actinopteri > Cichliformes > Cichlidae > Rhamphochromis > Rhamphochromis longiceps. The sequence continues at coordinate 29,209,088 of NC_140565.1, read as the reverse complement.
CTATTTGGGAGGGGGGGGGGAGTTGGCAACGCGACAAAAAAAATTTTAAGCATCAGATTTCTTGGCCCTCAGCATCTCCAAGATCAAGCCTCCTGTTCTATCAACTTGTTCGTTGCTCTTTTTAGCTCAGCTGCTTCAACAATTATAACATTTGTGTTGGATACACAGGATGACCTGTGCTGGCTTGGTAAACACATGAGAATTTGATTCATAGCAGCAAGGTTTGTTAAGCTTTTGGCAGAATGCAAGTGGGTTGTTTAAAAATTCTATTCATGCTATTTTAAGACAGTTAAGCTTAATTGTGGCAAAATGGTTTATTTACAGGCAGAATATGTTTCTGAAAAAGCAGATCAGATTACAACAAATAATAGAAGAAATACCTGGCAATAGAAAACATCCAACTGATTTCTTAAAACCTTGGGAATTGATTGGGACATTATCATTTGTCAATTTGGTGTTCTATAAAATGCCAATCCTGCCAATACTGATGTTTAGGATTGTCCCATAGGAACAAACGTTGTTGCATTTTTATGTTTATTTTGGTGGGATTTTTATTATTAATCCTTTATTTATCCAGGTAAAAAATCTCATTTCCAAGAGAGACCAGCGCAGATACTGAAGGACCCGTCCCATCCTGGCAACAAACTGTTCCAACTTCTGCAATCTGGTAGAAGGTTCCGCATCTTCCGGGCAAGGACAGAGAGACTCAAGAGGAGCTTCTATCCCCAAGCCATCCGGGCCCTAAACACACACACCCGCCCTCTCACATCATCTATAATTGACTGAGACAGGACTCTTCCAGACACTAAACCAAGGCACAATGTACATTTCAATTCCTTTAATTTTAAATATGTTTATATTGTCTATCCTGTAAAATAGTCAGATGTCTATTCATATTAATGTACAGAATTCACCTGCTTGCTGCTACTACTGCACATTCACCCAATGTATATACTACATATATACATAAAAAAAAAAAAAAAACACCCAGCACGCCCCTGCGGGCGGTTTATCCTTCAAGCTCGGGTCCTCTACCAGAGGCCTGGGAGCTTGAGGGTCCTGCGCAGTATCTTAGCTGTTCCCAGGACTGCGCTCTTCTGGACAGAGATCTCCGATGTTGTTCCCGGGATCTGCTGGAGCCACTCGCCTAGCTTGGGAGTCACCGCACCTAGTGCTCCGATTACCACGGGGACCACCGTTACCTTCACCCTCCACATCCTCTCGAGCTCTTCTCTGAGCCCTTGGTATTTCTCCAGCTTCTCGTGTTCCTTCTTCCTGATATTGCTGTCATTCGGAACCGCTACATCGATCACTACGGCCGTCTTCTTCTGTTTGTCTACCACCACTATGTCCGGTTGGTTAGCCACCACCATTTTGTCCGTCTGTATCTGGAAGTCCCACAGGATCTTAGCTCGGTCATTCTCCACCACCCTTGGGGGCATCTCCCATTTTGACCTCGGGACTTCCAGGTTATACTCGGCACAGATGTTCCTGTACACTATGCCGGCCACTTGGTTATGGCGTTCCATGTATGCCTTGCCTGCTAGCATCTTGCACCCTGCTGTTATGTGCTGGATTGTCTCTGGGGCATCTTTACACAGCCTGCACCTGGGGTCTTGCCTGGTGTGATAGACCCCAGCCTCTATGGATCTTGTGCTCAGAGCTTGTTCTTGTGCTGCCATGATTAGTGCCTCTGTGCTGTCTTTCAGTCCAGCTTTGTCCAGCCACTGGTAGGATTTCTGGATATCAGCCACCTCCTCTATCTGCCGGTGGTACATACCGTGCAGGGGCCTGTCCTTCCATGATGGTTCCTCGTCTCCCTCCTCTTTCTTGGGTTTCTGCTGCCTGAGGTATTCACTGAGCACTCGGTCAGTTGGGGCCATCTTCCTAATGTATTCTTGGATGTTCGTTGTCTCATCCTGGACTGTGGTGCTGACACTCACCAGTCCCCGGCCCCCTTCCTTCCGCTTAGCGTACAGCCTCAGGGTGCTGGATTTGGGGTGAAACCCTCCATGCATGGTAAGGAGCTTTCTTGTCTTTATGTCAGTGGCTTCTATCTCCTCCTTTGGCCAGCCTATTACCCCAGCAGGGTACCTGATCACGGGCAGGGCGTACGTGTTGATGGCCCGGATCTTGTTCTTACCATTCAGCTGACTCCTCAGGACTTGCCTGACCCTCTGCAGGTACTTGGTGGTTGCAGCCTTTCTAGCGGCCTCTTCATGGTTCCCATTTGCCTGCGGGATCCCCAGGTACTTGTAACTGTCCTCTATGTCTGCAATGTTGCCTTCTGGTAGTTCAATCCCCTCAGTTCTGACTACCTTCCCTCTCTTTGTTACCATCCGACTACACTTCTCCAGTCCGAACGACATTCCAATGTCATTGCTGTATAGCCTGGTAGTGTGGATCAGTGAATCGATGTCTCGTTCACTCTTGATTCGTCCCATTGATCTTGTACAATTCTAGGCATTCCAGTATCCAGCTGTGGGGCATTGAGTCATAGGCCTTCTTGTAATCAATCCAGGCAGTGCACAGGTTGGTCAGTCTGGTCTTGCAGTCTCGGCTGATTGTTCTGTCTACCAGTAGCTGGTGTTTTGCGCCTCTGGTATTCTTGCCAATTCCTTTCTGTGTCCCGCTCATGTATTGACCCATGTGCCTGTTCATCTTAGCCGATATGATGCCTGACAGGAGCTTCCATGTAGTACTGAGGCAGGTTATTGGTCGGTAGTTGGAGGGGACCGGTCCCTTCTTGGGGTCCTTGGGGATCAGGACCGTCCGGCCTTCAGTTAGCCATTCCGGGTGTCTCTCGTTAACTAGCAGCTGGTTCATTTGTGCTGCCAGACACTCGTGGAGTGCAGTCAGCTTCTTCAGCCAGTAGGCGTGAACCATGTCGGGCCCTGGTGCTGTCCAACTCTTCATACTGGAGACCCTTTCTTGGATATCTGCCACTGTGATGGTTACTGGACCCTGTTCAGGGAGGTCGCTGTGGTCAGCCCTCAGATCCTCTAGCCACTGAGCATTGCCGTTATGGGTTGCATCCTTCTCCCATATGCTCTTCCAGTATTGCTCCGTCTCCAGCCTTGGTGGTGCTGTTCTCTTATTGTTCCCTTGCCACTGAGAGTACACCTTTGCTGGTTCTGTGGAGAACAGCTGGTTTATTCTCCTGCCTTCTATCTCTCTGGTGTACCTCCTCAAGCGGCTGGCCAAGGCTGTGAGTCTTTGCTTGGCAGTTTCCAAGGCCTCAGGTATGGACAGCTTGCTGTATTTCTTAGGCGGTAGGCTTGCTTAGCATAGGGGGTCTAGCCTTAGGACCCTTACTGGATACAGACGCCCCAGGCAGGAATCGAACTTGCGATCCTCTGTTCCAAAGGCGTGTAGTCTAACCACTACGCTATCCAGCTGCTTATATATATATATATATATATTTATATATATATATACACACACACACGTCGAGGAGCGTGTCAGGCTACATTTCACTGTGTGTTATACTTGTATAACTATGCATGTGACAAATAAAGAACCTTGAACCTTGAATCATGGCAACAAAAACTCATGGGATAAAAACCCCATGGCAAATATTGCTGTTTCTCAGATATATATGTTCCAAATGAATGTCTCTATATATAATTGAATAGGACATGTACACAGCTCATTTGTTGAGCACATTGTGGTCGGAGTGATAAAAGGTATAATGGAGGCATTCCTGTGTAAATGATGAGTAACACTGCATGAATCATTGAGATCGTGTCTGCCAAGCCCACCGTAATCAATTGTGAGGCCACAGGTTGCTTAGTGCAGAACTACAGGCATCAAGAGATGACATTAGAAGCTCTTATGTAAATTACATCATTTTGCTCAGAGGTCCACTCTATAATTTCTATATGACTCTCTGTTTTGAAACAGTTCATCCAAAATAGCCCATGTTTATTTATGCTGCATACATTATTTTTTTAATGCTATGGAACTAAGCTATATATTCTTATTTACTTTATTTTTCATAAACCATGCAGGAACACTTTGCAGAAAAAGGACACACACTTGATCTATTGAGAAATACTCTGTGACGGACCGCCGATCTGTCGAACTGTCATATTGCCCAATGACAGCTCAGAGGGATCCAACCCTAAATTTGATGAGCAAATAAGGCCTTTGTAACATAGGATTAGAGACTTATTGGTGATCACCTGACAACCACTGGTTGCTGGGGAGCAGTGACCAACATCTAGGCCTACTTGAATGGAGCTTTAGCAATCAATTTGACAGCGACTGACAGCAACCTACAGCAATCAGTCATACACGTTTTTCCCTAGTAATCAGTGGTTGCACGGGGGTGGCTACAGTAACTGGTCTCTAGCTTTGTGTGACTAAGGCTTAAGAAAATACATGGATGGATGGCAATACTCCAAAATTCAAGCAATATTTGTCTAAAGGTTGGTGCTCCTGAGAGCTTTGGTTTAAAAAAAAAAACCACAACAAGAAATCTGAAGCAAAGCTACTCACTCTATGGAGATCGTATACTTTCCATGTTCTCATAAGTGAAACTGAAGATAGTGGAATTGAGAGATGGCAAGAAAATCAATTGGTAAACTATAGATTTTATCCCATTAATCACACACACAGCAGCAGCTTTACTGTTTAGTTAGACCTACCTGGGAAAAGGGTAGGTTTAAAATATATGTCTGTAATATTTAATCTTTTTGGTATTCAGTGCATGGAATCACTTCACGTATTTATAGCTGTAATATTATATTCATCTCCTGGTTTGATTTTACTTTGTTGTGTTATTGATCCAACATGAGACATTTCCAAATGATAACAAAAACAGACGGCTATCCATCTCCTCTACATGTGGTGATGACATCTCTGAAAGTGCTGATCAGCTTATTTCTACAATGATGAACTGTTAATGGTGCACATTTAATGACTTTCTTTAGTGCGACTATTCATTTTACCAAGTAGTGTTATCATTCATTGCATTTTAAGGTACGTGCTGTCGATTTCCTGTTAGCAGTTCCTCGTTTATGTTTATTTAAATATTGAGGGTCTGTCAACAGAGGGATGCATAAGTGGAAGATGCTGTGATGCCGGGAGCAGACTGTCAATTATTCTCCTGGCTTTCATTAAGAAGGAGTCTGTAACAAAATCAATGACTTCTATTTTAATCATACATGTCCAATACTAGTCCTTTGGCAATGGCAGAGTGAAAAATATACTGCTCTAATGAGTAAAACAAAGTTTAAATTGAGAAAGAAACAATCAAAAAGTAATATCTCAACACAAATAACTTTTTAAAAACAATAATAATAATACTAAGTCCATTTGAAATAGGCCGCCCAGGCTTTGTCTCTTGTCATCATGCTATTAGCAGTAGGTGGACTTTTCTCCATACTGAGCAAAATCGCCTGCTTTTCCTGTGAGCTGCATCACACAGTACAGAATAATCTTTTGTCTGTGCACTCTTCAGACCATTAATTTATGCAATTTATTTTCTAACGAGTCAATTAGATTTAGATTACAAAAGGGCTGACAAGTTTAATTAATCTATAATGGATAATTTGTCCCCCCATCATCTGAAACTTTTCTCGCTGTACTGAATGTAGTCGATATGGACATCTTGCTTTAAACAGTTTGGGGAAGCAATAATTACAGCTAATTAGAAGCAGAGAGAAAAAGGGCATTGCATATGTAAATAGTATATATTAATAACGTTTTTTGTTAATTTGTTTTTGATACTGTATGAAAACAATTAACATAGTTTCAAATTTTAACAATGCAAAAATGATACATCAGTCTTTCATTACAGTTTTAAAGCTACCATGAGGATAACTGATAATTGCTATCTTATAACACTGGATATGCTGAGTCATCCTTTACACATGTCAAACACTATGACTGTTAAATGTAGCTATCTAAAGAACATTATTTTTCTTTCTTTCTTTACATATAATAAAGCTGTTTACGCTGCACATTTATTTTTTTGTATCTGAATTTATCATGTAGTTGGGACACTACCTTTATGACCTGTGCATTATATAAACACCACAGCCTCCCTGAGTATTGCTGCCGACCATGTCTGTCCCTTTCTGACTACAGTTTAGCCATCCTCCGATGGCACCTTCCTGCAGGATAGCGCACCTTGCCACAAAGCTCATAACGTGTTAAACTGTTTTTCTGACTCTGACTCATTCTCAAATGGTCTTCAGAGTCACAAGGTCTCAATCCAAGAGATCACTTTGAGGATGTGGTGGATATGCAGCCACCAAATGTGCAGCAACTGAGTGATGCCAAAAGGATCAAGTAATCCTTTAAATTAAAAAAAAAAAAGAAGCGTCCAACACCTTGTTGAATCTATGCCACAAAGAATTAAAAAGTTGATTCATTGATTAAAAAATGAAGAAGCATTATTGCTAGATTATTGTTCTAGAGCTGTGATTCATTTGAAGAATGAATTGAAGTAAGATCAAATTGTTACAATAAAAGCAAGAAATCTATTTTTTTTTTCATTTTTTGTATGTATTTTTAATTATTTGGACACTCTTAAGAACCTTTACTTTGAAAGCTACTAAAGTGGATTTTTGGGAAAGCGTATTTATGAGTAACTGCATTTCTTGATTATCCCCATCTTGATAATACCACAGATTGGTAGGAAACCAGATACTGACTGCACTTTTCTCTTGGAAATATTTCACAATTAGTATGGCTGACATGACCCAGAGTATTGCTTAAAGATTCATAAATTCAAAATAATCAGGAGTCATACTATTTGCTTCCTGCCAGCACTCAGATAGAAGCATTATGTTGCTCACAAATGGAAAAGGACAGCTCCTGCTGACTGCATTATTTTTTGACAGATGCACTTTAAGCTATTGAAGTTTCCCATGACAAGAAACATATGGGGTGGTCAGCAATCACTACCTCATTTTTGGGACAATTTTCTATCTGGAAAGATACAGATACATACAAACAAAGATGGATTATTTGAGGAAGCGTGTCACTACCACATCAGTTATCATGTTCATTTTTTTTTTTTTTTTTTTACAAATGCTGTTATTAATACTGCAGAATAACATATATATTTATTATTAATCTTACCACAAAACTTTATTTTTTTTTTTAATTATATCATTTCAACACTGACAGATTATTGTAAAACAGAAACCTTTACTAAGCATTTGTTTTTTGAGTGTAATTTCTTTGCTTTTATAATTTAAAAAAAAAAAAAAAGAAATGAATTATTTGAACTTCCTTCTAGAACCAACTATAGCTATCCTCCTAAAGAAATGTCATTTTTATAAACAGGCCTTTAGAAATGATGATAGAGATGACGGAAAAGAAAAAGGCAATTTGCAGGATGGCACAGTGCATCATAAAACCCCTCAAAATGACAGACTTACTGCTGTAACATTTGCATCAAACGCATGAGCTGGGCAAAACCCGAAACTTCTACAGCGACACAAGATGAATGACAAGGGCAATGAGAAAGATGACTCCAGTTCTGTACTTAAAATGACCAATTATTAATTATGCATACATTTTGATAGGATATTTTATTTTTAGATACTCCTAAAATCCTCAAACTGTGACTTTTTTATGGTACCAAGCAAAACATGAGCCCTCAATGATATTCGTTACGTAAAAATGTCAGAGTAAAGTGATATGATATGTGTTCACATGCAATCACTTCAAGTAAGTATAGTGCACAGTCTATTTGTGAGCTTCATCTACATCAAGATCACATTTAAAAGGATTATAGTGTCTGTAGCTATAAAAATAAATGCTGATGATTTTGTCTTTCCAAATTCATTTTGAGGGAAATGAGGGAAATTGCTTCCTTTGCTTGTGTACCACATGTGGTTGCAAAAAGATAGTCCTGATCCATGTGGGTAGGTTGAGGACGCTAAATCAGAGGCATTGCAGGGGAAAAAAAGTGTACACTAAAAAATTCTGTTACTGTTACATTCGAAGTAAAAGATGACATAATTTCCAGAAGGTGTAAAATTAAAGATGAAATGTTTTCAATATTTTATGGAACATTGCCTTCATTTACAGTTTGACAATAATAAAAAAAATAATAATAAAAAATGGCCCAAAGCAGAGGTTTGGCACCTTGTGTAGTCAGTCAGTAGTTATGAACTCCTTCAGCTCAGAAAGTTCAGTTTCAGATTTACTTTTGGCATTCAAGGCTTTATTTGATAAGATAGTACACAGGAAAGAGGGCAAAGAGTGTGGGGGAAAAGGTCCGGGGTGGACTTAAACCCTCCAAAAATAGATTCTGTAGCATTTTTGTATGCCCTGCTGTCAAAAGACTTTCAAAGAAACTGGGCTGAGGAACTGTGACGGCAATGACAAAACCTTTAATTTCTGCCTCTTGAGGAACTTTTGAAATATGAGGTTTGTTTAGGGCTGTTATCCTGTTTTAGAAACTTCTTTTCAGCTATAGTTTTCTAAGGTCTGTGTGATGTTTGCTTTTAGAAATTAACGGTAGTTCTGGAATCCATTCTTATGTTCTCAACAAGTAAATTGTTCCTGTTGCCACTGGCTGCAGCCTAAGCCCAAAGAATCATAATGACACTGTGGTGGTGTTCTTATAAATTTTAGGACTCATCCATGTGTCCAAAAGGTCCTTACTTTAACACAGGTTCAAAAGTAAATCATGCTAGTTTAAATGGTGAATTTAAATTTTGACAAATAGTGTTGAGGTGGTGTTCTGGGTTTTCTTTTCATGATAATTCATGATTTTGAAGGCACTGCTGAACAGTAAAACAATGACGCACCACTCCTGAGTTTGCTCATACCTTCTTATATCTCTTTTAGCTGTGCTTTTTGAACTGCCTTGCTAGTAACTCTACAATCATTTCTTTTGGGAAGCTTTCGTAACTCAACCTCCATTAACGGAAATGTTCCTGGCATCTTTAAATGTTTCTAACCAAGAATCGCTTGGTCACTGACTGGGCTGAAAATGTAATTTTTCATGCAGTTGTTTTTTAAGTCTGCATTTGCTTACTCTTTTCATAGTAACTGAAATATTAAGTAGTCACCAAACTTTTGCAGACTTATTCCAAAGGTTTACAGAACAACAAAAACTTTCCTCAATATTTTAATGGAAAAAAATCTGTGTAATCACATGTTTGTTTGAAGTTTTTATTTAGAATCAGCGTTATCTAATATTCATGACAAAGTTTTCCATACTTATCTGTTATCTTTTCATAGTTCTTTTACTTTTTTTAGTCTTAGGTTTATACAGACAGTACACACATTGAATAACAATTTGCATCCACAGCTGGTTGATTTATTTTAGAGGTGGTTTTTTCACTGACCCTCCCCACCATACAGAAAGCACAATTTCTGCCATTCTGTATTATAATTGTACATTCAGTAGATGGATGATCTATCTGCCAGTTTGCTAATCAAGCAGAAATATGTGCTCCATCTTTACTCTCTGAAATTGCAACTAACATTACAGCAGACTGTGCAGCATCTATGCCTGGCTGAAATTGCGCTCCCTCCCACTGCTCCTCCTTCACTGCCTCTGGGGGCCGTAAAGAAGAATTCAGGAAAAGAAGTGTGGTACTTTCCATTAGTTTAAAATCCTTGCTGATGATATCACTTGCAGGCACGTCGGGGAAGTATTCACTACCATCCTCAGTGATATAGACTGAGAAGTTGTACAGTTTTTTAGTCAAGATTAGAGGATTAACTTATGGAGATTAAACACAGTAAATTGCTCACATAATTAATTGGTCTTGCATTTAAACTGGGAAAAAACTGGAGGACTATTATTGTTATTATTAACACTTTGATAAATTAAAAAAATCCAAGTTTAACTCATTAGAAGTTTTGTAGAAGAGAACATAGAAAAATAATTTTTAAACACATCAGGGTTTCCATATAATTTGGCTCACTAATGGGTATAGACAGCTTGAATGAGGATTGATATGCCAATCATCCTACACTGACTCAGAATGATTGATGACTGCCATTTTTCTCTCCTCACCAGCAAATCTACTTAAAGGGTCATATCAAGTCACAGCAGATACATGCTGTAAAATCTCCAGAACCTCCTGCATAATATTACTTTTACTTTAACTTGTAGATTTCCGTGATTTTGAGCACAGTTTGTGTGAAGACCTATTAGGTGAGGGGAAGCGATTCCTGTGAATTTAGGAGGCTGAGGTGAAAACAAACAGAAGAACACTATATCATTGTTGATACTGTTTAAAATGCAGGTCTTGTGTTTTTTGTATTCTTGTTTTAAAAAGACAAATCAATGTTTCTTGCTTCTTTTTTTTAAACTAACTGCATAGAATTCATCAATATCTCAATACATATAAATGCAATATATAGAATCCATAAAAATAATGGTTCTCAGATACATGCCATTACAAAAAAATACATATTGATGAGGACAAAGGAGTGTTATTCCCCAGCCATCAGTGCTAACCTGGATCTCATGCTGTTTTGCATAGGTTCATAAAGGTGCCACTTTTTTCTTCTTTTTTTAAGCATGTAGATGCATAATCAGCACTCCAAATACATAAAAGCTCAAAGTCAGCAAAATGATGAGATTTACATATCGTTCACTCTTTGAACAGCCTTTGTTAGGCTATTTCCTGTTGTTACATGAAGTTAAGGAATAGCCAAGGACTCTCATTTGGTTGATGCATTTTATCTAAATAAGGATAAGGCGCATAAAAAAAACTAAGGGTATATGTTGTTTGATGGGCATCTTCACAGCTGACTGATCTCATAAACCTTTGGTTGTGGCGTGGTCATCTGGACAAATAGGCCATGCGAGGGATTTTCCATCCGAGGTTGTGTGTTAAGCCTTGTATGATGGATTAGAAGGACTAGTTAGGAGAACAGCTCCTTTGCAATTCCTCCATCAGTAGACTTGTCCAGAGTCTGTATGCCGTGAGGCTGAGCTTATGGGATTATAGTCAAGGTTCAGTGGCAGCTAATCAGAAACAACCAACAGATACTTTTAATATCCCGCTGCACTTGTTAAAATATTGTAGGGAACTGCCACTGCAAATGTGGATTAAGTAGTGAGTGGGTTTGAAGTTCTGAGACAATGCCTTCAAATAGCTTGAAAACATGTATTTTCTGCAATCAAGCTGACAGAAGGTCTTAAATAATGGAGGAGAAGAAGAAAAAAAGGATTCATTCATGTCATAGTTTTCAACTGTGACTTCCTGTGACCCCTGATAAGAAATGTACTGACAAGGAAAGAAACTGTCATGTTATTTGAAACAAAATGTCCCCAGTCGCTCTCTGCCCCAAAACAAAACAATGATTTGTTTGGTGTGAAACAAATTATAAAGGAAAAAAAAACTTATTGTGTTCTGTGGCAGTTTCTGAAAGGCTCATAATTGTAGGTTGTTGGACAATGAAGAACAAATATATTTCAATGGCGAATAAAATGAATGTACAAATGTAATCTATGAATAGTCCTAGAGTAGTTTTATTATACTACACTAAAATATCTACATGCAAATACTTATTGTAGATGAAGTAATGACTCCTTGTCAAATAAGGTTTAACCATACAGAACACTGCTATCTTTCAAATGCACACAAAAGAAGCACCAGCAAAAACACATGAATAAAATGCCGTTATGTTCGTCCTTATAATATTGACTAATCATCAATGGCTCAATGACTCTACGAGAACTGCTTGTAGAGTTACTAAGAAAAGCAGCAATGCTTTCTCTTTAAAAAACAAAAACAAACTTGAAACTATTCATCAGGAGTTTGCAATTTAGCAAAAACTGGGCTAAATTACTTCTGAAAGCATTCTTATGGACTGATGAACAAGAAAGAACAAAGAATGGTCCAGAAAAAAAACAAAAAAAACCAACAACCTTATTTAAATACCAAAACTGCTATTTGATTACCCTGGGTTCTGGGAAAGTACATTGTTTTTTGTATTTGTGTTTTCTTAAATGGACTTTTGGACTAAACACCAAAGAAGATGTCACCTTGAGAATAATTTCAGGTTCTGAATCCATTTATGACTATAGAGTAGTTGGGGATTAAAACAAAACATAGCAGTGGTTGGTGGTCAGTCAGTGCAATGCAGAAGATGTGATTATTACAGGTTTTATTTGGAGAAAAACAAACAAACAACAAACAAAACAGAAACTATTTTATGCATTCCTACCCTTCTAAATATCACAATTACGCATTCTAATCGGACTCAAATAATGGAGTCATTTGGGTTGTGTTTTCACCATCCCCACTGAAAAGACCCCCACTGAATTGAAATTATACAACTTTCTTGACTCACTACATATATCTGAAAAGATAATGCAAGCTATGACTCCTCGGGGGTTAATTATCTTGTACAGTCCACTTGTTGATTTATTCATCAGCATATTCATATGTATATATGAAATGTCTTTCTTCTGGAGCTTTATTTTTGTGTATTTTTGTACATCTTTTTTGAAAATGGTGGAAATTGCTGTCGGCAGGCTGAGTAATTCTATTTGCACTCTTGTCCCAAAGGTTCATATTGAATTATTCAAGAGTCCTCTTTTACTTTGAGTCTGCATGGAGCTCATTGCAATATAATTTGTGATTAAATAGGGAGATTTACTTTACGCTAAAAAAAAGCTTTCAATGAGTAGAATTTAATATGGAAGAAAGACTGTTCCCTGTCTTGCTGTCCTGTTGTAATCAGTTTGGCATAAAATATCAATGTGCATCAAAGGATTACTTAGTTCGTTTATGAATTTGTTCCTACTGTTAGCAGTGTGTTTGGGAAAGCCGTTCTTAAAGTTTTAAGAGCTATACAGGAAATTCCAAATGAAATGGCTTAAATTTTCATTTCATTTCATTTATTTGTTCATTTTCAGGCACAACAAATACCTATATTGAACATAAAATGCACAAAACAAAAAACAAAAATTGCCTGAAAAAGGAGTGGGACGAAGAAAACGTATTAAATCCCACCCCTATACTCACTCATCAACAAAAAAAACAAACTTCCCGCAGCTACGCCCATCATTGCATACAGACCCATCAACAGCCCCGGGCACATACAAGCATCTAAACGGCAGCTTGCAAACAACAATTAGAGCCTTCATAACTGAATACAGAATATATAAATTATAAATTGCATTACCACAGGTAACAGGCAGTAATAACTACAAGTAACAAACACACATACATATACATACATATATATCTACACACACAAGTACATATATGTACATACATACGCACACTTTTTTTTTTTTTTTTGGAATCCATACCAGCAATGGTAAGAGGACAGACATTACAGAGCACACTAAAAGCATCATTGAGTATACTGTGACCAGACCAACTGTTTGTAGAGAAATTTAAATCTATGAATATTTTTGCATTGTTTCAATTGTAAACTCAGACTGTTCCAGATTTTCACACCACATACAGACACACAAAAACCTTTACGGGTTGTTCGAGTTCTGGGTAATTTGAATTCTCCAAAGCCTCTCACATTATAAACCTTTTCTCGAATTTCAAATCTAGTTTGTAAATTTGCCGGTAAAAGTTTAGTAAAAGCTTTATACAAAATTATGGATGTATTGTAATTAACCAGATCCTGGAATTTAAGTAACTTTGCCTGAAGAAAGAATTTGTGAGTATGATCTAGATAACCAGCCTTGTGAATAATACGCAGTGCTCGTTTCTGTACTGTGACTAATGGATTAGTTGTATTTTTATATGTGTTTCCCCACACTTCCACACAATATGTAAGATATGGAAGAACCAGGGTACAGTACAGAGTACGAAGTGCATCTTTATCAAGGAATTGTTTCACTTTGTTCAAAACTGCAAGGCTTCTGGAAATTTTGGTTTTTATGTGTCTGACGTGGGGTTTCCATGAAATTTTATTATCAATTACGACTCCCAAAAATTTGTTTTCACTCACATTATCAATTGGTACACCTTCAATGATAATTGGTAATTCTACATTATATTTTAAATTACCAAAAAACATTGCTTTAGTTTTATTTATATTTAATGATAATTTATTTATGTCCATCCATTTTTTTATTAATTTTAGCTCCCTGTTTACGGTCATTACAAGATCAGTATAATCATCGCTACTGAAAAATATGTTGGTGTCATCTGCGAATAGTATGAGTTTAAGTACTTGAGAAACATCAAAAATATCATTTATGTATACATTGAAAAGTTTTGGTCCCAACACTGACCCTTGGGGAACACCACATGTAATACCAAGTTTCTCTGAATGGTAATGCCCTATGCTAACATATTGTTCCCGACCCGTTAGGTAACTTTTTAACCAGTTACCAGCTTTCCCTCGAATACCATATCTTTCCAATTTATCCAATAATATTGAGTGATTGATTGTGTCGAAGGCCTTTTTGAGATCAACAAAAATACCAACTGCATATTTATTTTTATCCAGTGCATCAGTAATTTCTTCTACTGCCTCAATTATCGCCATTGAAGTGGTTCTTTGCGTTCTGAAACCATACTGACCAACATTTATTATTTGATGTTTTTCAAGGAATTTTTCTAATCTTGAATTAAAAAGTTTTTCTAGAATTTTTGAGAATTGAGGCAGTAGAGAAATAGGCCTATAATTGGTAAAACTGTGTTTGTCATTACTTTTATATAGTGGTATTACTTTCGCAATTTTCATTTTTTTTGGAAAACAACCGGACTGAAATGATAAATTACAGATATATGTTAAGGGACTAGCAATATTCAGAATAACCTGTTTAACTACAGACATATTTATGTCGTGATAATCCATTGAAGACCTACTTTTACATTTTAATGTGATATTTATTACTTCTTGCTCATTTGTAGCTGAGAGGAACAGTGAAAAGGGATTTGATTTTATATTACTGATATTTTCATTTTTATGACACGGGATGTCTGCTGCTAGTTCAGGGCCAACATTTATGAAGAATTTATTGAACCCATCGACAATATTACTCATGTTGTGATTTTCACCATTTGAATCAGTAAAATATTCAGGATATGATGTTCCAGAAGATCCTTGTTTAATTAAGTTGTTTAACACATCCCAAGTTCCTTTTATATTGTTTTTATTTTCATATAATCTTCTTCTATAATAAAGTTGTTTGCTCGTTCTTATAATATCAGTCAAATTATTTCTATATGCTTTATATCTTTGTTCCACTTCTTTTGTTTTTACTTTGATGAACTGTTTATACAGATTGTTTTTCTTTTTGCAAGCATTAATAATTCCTTTTGTGAGCCAAGGACTTTTTATCTTTTTTTTCTTTGTCATGTGTTCGTTTACAGGACAATGTTTATTGTACCACATAGTAAAAATATCTAGAAAATTATCATAAGCCTTGTCCACATCTGACTCTTCATACACCGAATTCCAATCTTGTTGTGCTAAATCGAAATTGAAGGCATGAATTGCTTCTTCATTTATTGTTCGCTTTGCTATCATGATCTTGGTATCTATTTTTTTTTAAATCACAGTCACACAAAGTAAAAACTGGTAAGTGGTCAGTTATATCACAGACAAGCAGGCCACTATTAATTTGGAAATCCATGACATTAGTAAAAATGTTGTCAATAATAGTGGCGCTATGTGAAGTTATTCTGCTTGGCTTTGTTATTGTTGGATAGTGATAAGCTGTACATCGTGTCAGTAAAGTCATCAATGGCTTTTAACCTTGTTGGATTTAGCAAATCAATATTAAAATCACCACAGATAATTAAATAATTAAAACTCTGGGAATTGAGAATTTGTTAGTGTTTTTTCGATGAACTTAAAATTGATTTTAAAGTGAAGATGAAACACAGTGAGTGGTCACAAAGGTATAAACCCAAGCAGACTGTTATTCTTGGCTGCCCACATCAGGGTTTCCCTACCACAGAAGGCCTACACCTAAAATGTTAAATTCATTTTTTTTCTCTCTGTTGGTTTAACATCAGTAAAACAGTAACATTAACTAGATGTGCTAGTGTGTCAGGCCACTGTGTGTTATCAGAGAAGTTTGACTTTAGCATTAGTTCACCAGTTTTTATTCCCTCTCTCTAGTGGGTGAATATAGCATTGTTCAATCAAAAGATATTCTCTCATTTGGAGTTTTGATGATGGTAATGGGGAGCATTGTCACATAGGTGTGCAACTTGGATGAGATCTGATAACTCTAAGGATCAGGCCTATGATTTGCATCATTTTCATTACTGGTAAACTAATCAGTGACATCTGGTGCACTGTGGATAGCGGCATTGTCATGCTAGAAGAGACCACTCATCAAAATAGAAAGGTTTCATCAAAATCGAAAGGTTGTCAGAACACTTCTCCGGGTGGACACAAACCATGCCAGCAAGATGTTTGTATACCCTTACAGCAATCAGGTCTGTTCTACTCTCTTGGTGCAAGCTGTACATGCACTCACCGCTTATAAAGAGCATGACGATGACTCATCTGACCGTGTCAGTTTTTTATCCACATATCTCTAAACTGTGCCTTATTATATGTAATGAGGGGTTTAAGCACAGCAACCTTTTAAGAATATCCCTCACATACTCATTTAATTGTTGGACTGTGCTTTTAATTTGTCAGCTGTTTGTAAATCCTCACCTACAGTATATGCTGTTCTCCAGTACTGTGGTGAATTTTCACTGCACAATTCAGATGTCACTTTATGTCTGTATAGATGTAAGTGCAAAAAGGAAAAGTACAAGAAGGTCCACAGCAGTTTAAAGTGCATCCATTGTATACGCCAGAGCTTTTTATATTCATTCTCTACCCTTGGTCTGCACTTGCACACTGCATATCACTCAAACTTAAGAACAACCTGAACTGACTTGAGTTCAGTGAAAATATAAAATGTAGCATAATGTTGGCAGAGTAAAAATCATTACTGCAAAAAATTGTGGGAAAGTGTTGTTGAGGTGAATGGATGCAAAGGGCTGCAAATGTTAAAAATCTGCCATCAGGTTTTTATTCTATTAATTTGTTAGACTGAATAACTCCAATGTCGTAGATACAATTGTCACTGCAAGTAGGTGTAGGTTAAATATTCTGCAGCAAAATGCATGTAATATAATATAATATAATATAATATAAAAAAAATTGTATTGCCTCTTCCAGATGAGGTGGAAGAGGTGATTGGGGTGAGGGAAGTTTAGACTTCTCTGCTTAGAAGAGTTTATATTTTATTATATAGTAATAAACGTAGCATATCTATATCTGTATGTTTATTCTCAAACTTGTCCTAGAGGACTGCTTTAATGTTGATGAAACTTAGGGTACCAAGGTTTGTCACATCTATGTTGAGAGTGATTAAAATATTAACTTGAAATAAAAAGTATAATTTCTATTTAGTAGTTCACACATTCATATGCACGTTACACATTTGTTTTAACTGGGAGCAGATGACTCAGGTTTTAATAATCTTGTTATAACCTATCTAGCACCCCTTTATCATCCTACAGCACTAATTAAGGGTGAAAGATGGTTGCAACAGATGACAAAATAAGGGTAATCTTTCTGGATATTTGCATGCTTAAAACCAGAAACCATACACACCCAATATTAATTTAGGTGTGTAGGAATGCTTCATAGGGATGCAAAGCTGTTAACTAAATTGTGTATATTGTTGCAGTTATTATCTATTGTTTCTTGCGCAGGGAAACAAAGAGATAATAATGATGAAAAAATGTTTTTACTAGGATTACACACCAAAGTAACGTAGGTTGTAGTTTTGATTAAAATACACCAATTCACAACATTAGCCCTAGACAAGAAATGGGGAATGAAAGTGGGTTACCTGCTACTATCACTAGTCCATCAAGGCACAGTGACCAAAGGACACCTTGTGCGTATTTATAAGACATAGCAGCTTGAAAAAAGAGGCTACATTTGATGCGCTTGGAATGAAGATGGGCTTGGTTATCTTGGTTTTAACATTATCCTCAGTGATTTCCATTTAGCAGCTGCTAGAACACTATCATTCAGCAAACTGTGTGGATAATGATTATAATTAACATTGCCCTGTGCCTCTGCACTGTTCTATTTCATGGATTTCTATGCATTTCAATCAATGTTACACCTGTTAGAATGGGTGTCCTTATTACAAGCCAATACTTATTATTTGCCTAAGATTGGTTAGATAACTGAGAATCAATGCAGATTTGTCCTTTGGTGTGTGTTAAAATTAAAAATCATTGTTAAAATCAGCTTAAATAATCCAAGAGACTGGGTTAGTCTAATATCAAGGATCACTGCATCTTATGCCATTGACGTCCTTCAACACAAGATTTTAAATTGCAAAATAAATGATGTGAAAAAGGTACCTCACACTATCCATTCATCCACCCATTCATTCATCTATCCATCTATCCACCCATGCTCTTCTACTCATCCTTATCAGGAGGTTTCGGGTACACCCTGGACAGGTCAGCGATCTGACACAGGGTGAACAAAGAAAGACACACAACCGCTCACACTCACATTCACACCTATAGGCAATCTAAATCCGCAGTTAGCCTAACCCCAAGAATTGTATGTCTTGTTTGGACTATGAGAGGATGCTGGAATACCAAGAGGAAGCTCACAACCTGTGCTAACCACCGAGCCACCGTGCTGCCCCTACTTCACACTATACCTAGTTTATTCATTTTTGTCTTATTTTATTGTTTAGTTAAAACTTTTACATGATGACACTGATTAAGATGACAACCCAAAACTTGTTGGTCAAGTAATGCAATCGTTCTTCACGCCAGAAGTGCGGCTAGAGCTTCAACGTCTACAAACAGCCTGTCATTCTGTTGCACATCTCCTTTTCTGTGTTGTAAGGTGACGAGATAATACTGAATGCCTAGACTTAATTGCACTGAATGACGTCAAAAAAAACAAGACATAGTACTTACATTTACCTTTGGGTATGACACAATGACAATGGCAGACACTCTAGATGCAAACCATGTGTTCCTATCTTTTGTAAACAGAGTGTATTAAACCACACAACTGTATTCAGTTACAAGAATAGATCAATATTGACTAAAAAGTGCAAAAAAAAAAAAATCCAATTGTGAACTACAGTAGGTGACTCACTGCATCTTCTATGTTTAATACTTCATTAGTAACACTAAACATGTGGTGTATGCTGTACAGTGCAGCGAGGAATGCTCAGACCTCTACATTGGAGAGACCAAACAGCCACTTCACAAGCGCATGGCACAACACAGAAGAGCCACCTCCACAGGACAAGACTCAGCAGTCCATCTGCATCTTAAGGATAAAGGACACTCTTTCGAGGATGCCAATGTTCACATTTTGGACAGAGAGGACAGATGGTTTGAAAGAGGAGTGAAAGAAGCCATCTATATCCACTGTGAGCGACCATCTTTGAACAGAGGCGGGGGTTTACGACACCAACTCTCTGCCATCTATAATCCAGTTTTGAGATCCCTTCCCAGACGCCTTAACGCCCACTCACATCCTGGGCCATCTGATCTCAGGAATTCGCATCATAAGGTGGGGCCAGGTTTCACAATGAACACACAGGAAACTCTGGCTGATTGGGACCCACGCCCAGTTTCACACCTTGGCTCAGGCGATTAGAGGATCATCAGGGGGTCCTTTTGTCCCTCTGTGGGGGGTTACTCCCACTAGGTTTATATCTGGGACTCTCCACCATTTGACCTTAGAACTGAAGAAGCTTCTCGGATGAGAGGTGAAACGTCTTCAAGCAACTTAAAGAAGTCCAGACGCTTTTCTTTGCAAGCTCCTTTGACTACGATGACCTGGATGACTGAGAACCTTCACAGACATTAGTAACACTAAACAGCAACTTTAAACAAATATTGAAGTTGCACTGTTTATATGACATATAATAAATTGATAACTTAACACAATACATAAAGATATAAAGACATTTCAATCAATTAAATTAAATCAATACAAACTGCCATACTGTGTTGTTAATTTCTCTATCACTGTACCTTGTAGGAATAATCAGAATACAACTAAATACCTTTTTTTGTTTACAGTGCAGTGGTACGTGCTGACTATGGTGAATTTAGTTCGTGTATAGTGAAGGATTAATGGAAAAGCCTGAAGTTTAAATACTTATATCCCAATTAAATTCCAGCGCAATTTCCACTTTAGCTGTGTAATAATATATTCAATTTGGGTCTTATTTGGCCTGCAGTGGCTCCTCTTTGTTGCTTTCAAACCAAATCTAAATAACTGTCAGTCTTTATTTTTTTTCCTCCTCGGAGCTCTGTTACATCTTCCTTTTTAATCACCAAGTTCTTGAGGGTTTCTTTTTAACTACACAGTATAATGAAATGAATACATTTTTGAAAATAACTTTCACAGACTGTGCGTCATTATGATGAACTGTGCACACCAGGCACAATATCACCACCAAATTGCCCCAGAGAATTAGCTATTCTGTAATATATCCTCCAAATGAAAAAAAAAAAAGAAGTGAGTCATGTAACACAGGCTTAAAACCAGTTCCTCATGAGTATCTACCCCAGGAATACCCCAGAGCCAGAAAAGCATCTGGCAGAGAAGTTAAATCCATCCAGCAGCTACTGTCAGCACAGGTCCCAGTGGGTTATGCGGAAGCCAGTGAGAGATATCCATACCTTTAAAGCACACGAGTACTTCATCTCCTTAATCATTCACCACAATTAAATGTTCCTTTTTTGTTTAAATGCAAAGCAATGACCACACAGATCCCTGGGAAATTGACAATTTGCAGTGTTTATACTGAGTCAGTAAGCTACAGATATTTTCGTACATTCAACGTCTTTTATTCAATTTCTTCGTAATTTGCATTCAGATTTCAAAAACACTAGCAAAGAATAACCTTAAAATGACCTCTTCATGGAGCCACAATGAAGATGTTGAGGTATCAGTAAAATGTAAGACACCGTGTAATTTATGTCCATAGTATAAACATTTGTGCATTGAAGCTATAGCCTTGTTTGACTTGAGTTCCTTCAAAACACGAGAAAGAACCAAGCTGTCAACACCCCCCCCCCACCGACCCCCTCCTTCTTGTGGCAATTGTTAAACTTTTAACTAAATGGCCATCAATGTAACAAAAGAGCAGTAGTTTCAATACATTTTATACCTGACCAACCATTCGAATGACCCTTTTTTCCCCAGTGCTATTGAACAGCCAGCTACAATAAGTAAAAATACACCATACACGGTTTGGAAAGTTGTCTGCAGTGTTGTCAAAGAAGCCGCTATTTGAGAGTGGTGCTGTTCGATACGTCATGATTTGATTTCTCTGAGTATGGCAAGTTTCAAAGAGAAATACTGAGACTGAAAAGAAGGCTGGCAGCCTGGAGTACAGAAATGTGAAACCTCCTCCATAATGGGGGAGGAAAGATCGACAGTTACTGTGTCACCACTTGTCAGAAAGAGGAGTAGAGGTATACTGCAGAGCTTGAGTTGTTCTCAAAGTAGTTTTACATGGTACCTTGTGCTAGCTGTCTGAGAAACACTTGGGAAAAGGAGGAGTTCAGTAAAGGATATAGACTGTTGGCCACAATGCTTTAAAAAGTGAAAAAAAAAACTGAGTTGTTGTGGGGTGTCAGATCACAGTTAATTATATCTCAGCAGCACTTTTTTTTTAACTTACAATACACAGACTGAATGGATATGAAATTCAATATGTGTTATCTGGAAACTTTTGTCACAATTCGATGTACAATTAGAGGCACACCTTTTTATTTATTTATTCTTTAAAAGGAAACTGTCAATAATATCTCTGAATGCTAACTGAAGCTTGTGTCATGCTAGGAATACAGACCCAAACAGTGATGAAAAACAAGTCACACCATCCAATAAAATGATTCAACTACATAAGCTGTACATCAGCAAAAACAAATGGGGAGGCATATACCGTGAAAAGTATTTGTCCCATTTCTGATTTCTTTAGGTATTACCCTGACTGATGATAAGAAACTGACTATAATTACAGTGTTAAAACTCTATCCTGATATCTGATATCCTACAGTCAAGGTTCATGGAATGAAATATACATACAATATTTTCAATCCGGTCTTGAAGTGAATATAAGTGTATGAATCCTGCTTCCGGATCTGAACTACTCTGCGTTTATTAAGGCTGTTGTGTTTTTAACCTGTTTTAATGTTTTGTATCTTGTTCTATTTAATCTAAACAAGACCCTAAAAAAGTCAGTGATCACTCTTAGGCTCTCTCGGTTTATTACCACTATTCATTTTAAAGCTCAGTATTTAAACCCTTACGATGTAACTACAACTCAGCCCATGCAGCAGTATATTAATGATTAACCTTGTATTGTGGATGAATTATCTCAGTTATCCCTAACAATCGTGAACCCTCACGTTAAATTTTATTGAGTGGAAAAAAGTTAGCATTCATCCTCCGATGTCACTGTGCATTAATGTGTTTCAATTATGCTAACCATAGCTGTGTAGCTAGCCACTACATACCAGCTAGCTCAAATTCAGGAAGACTACGAATGTCACTGCTGTTTAATTTTCTCTCTTCGTTTATGTCGGAAGGGATAGCAGAGTGTTGGGAAGCATTTGAGTAACAAAGTGTTGCAGGTTACCTTTGTGGTGGCCATCTTGTTTTCCCAGTAAAGAGGAAGCCTGCCTCAATTGCAGCTCTTCTATAGGCCAGTCTGTATTAAGGTGTGTCTTTAGAGTATTTAAAGGGAGCAGGAAATGGATTGGGAGCCTTTTTGAAAAGTTACTGTCTGCATGTGTATGATGTTGGCAAGAGATAATAAAACAATTACTTTAATTAAGATAGAGTGAAGTCTGATGTTTCCCTCACCACCCCTCACTGCGTAACACAGAGCTATATGTTTTAATTTTTTTCAAAAATCCTTCAGTCAGAACATGCTTTATCATGTTTAGGTAGAAAGCGAGCTACCTTCCTGCTAACTTCACAAATCCTGTTTTCATGGATGCCTGGGTGTTAAACTTAATTGTTACACCTGCTAGAGCAGCCACACTGATCATTTCATTAAAGATGAAAGATGAAGATAGTTTCTAACCCTCAGTGTTACCGTACTGTTCTTTTGACTTTGGGACCGAAAGTAGAGTTTGAACCCGGCAACGACTAATGACATTAGACTTAAAGACCGGATGTATGTGTATGTGTATATATATATATATATATATATATATATATATATATATATATGTGTGTGTGTGTGTGTGTGTGTGTGTGTGTGTGTGTGTGTATATTATACACATGTATATAATACATGCATATGTGTGTGTGTGTGTGTGTGTGTATGCCTCTTTTATTCCATGCATTTGTTTGTTTCACGCAAAATTAAATAGGAATAAGGCCTTTGGAAACAATGATTTTATGTCATGTCCCATAACCTATCCAAAATGCACCATGGCAACACTGTTTCCATGCAATCCTCCAAGGAAAAAAAATAAATGACAGCATGAAACTGAATGCAACTGAACAATAGCTTAGAAACATACTGGGGCTTCTAATCAAAGGGTTTTTGAGTAACTGAATCTATTCTGGCCTCATATTATTATGGGGTTAAACCCATTGGGGAGAGAGAATTGTAGGAAAAACAACAAACAAACAAAACAAACAAAAAGATTACCCCCAATCTGTTGTATACCAGTATCACTGGTAATGTCAAGGTGTTTAATTTACAATTTAATAACATGTGGCAGGAACTATAGCAAGAGCAGACCATACAAATCATCTACATGGGTGATGTAGAGCCAAGAAAGTGAAGCACAATGTCTTTTATAAAAAGAAACAAAAGAACAAAAACAAGAACAATAAAAAATGTTTGCAGTGAAAAAAAAAGATGAATGGCTTTGTTTATAATAGCCTCCAACACATAGACGTGTCCACGCCTACAGTAGGTTTTCACAAAACAAAGTTACATAACGTAAAATCCACTATATGAATAATAACAAATAGAAGAACACACTGTACATTGGTCAACCAATGTAGAATGGAAAGAAAGCAAAGAACTCAACTGTCTTTCATAACTTTTAACAAATAAACAGGTAACTGCAAGAAAACCATATAGTCAAAAATATGAGTCATTTACGATGGTTGACCAATAAAAGTTGGTACACAAACCCAAAGTGCACAAACCTATTTGTTGGTTAATACATACATGCAATTTGAACTGTTCTAAAGGGAGTTGTGCAGTAAAATATATTAAAATGTATTTGTGACTACTTTGAAATAGGGGTGTGTATTGGCAAGAATCTGGTGATAAATTATGTATCACAATACAGGGGAGACAATACAATATAAAGAGATACTAAAAGCCAGACGATATTTGTGTTTGTGTTAATTATTGGAAGGAAAACTCACAGTAAACAGTCCAAACTGTTAAATGACATGAGCTTGACATGAGCTATCTCAATTAAAATAGAGGGACACTTTCACTAGAGGAAACAAAAACACTCTCTCTTTAAGTTCAAAATAAATGGAGAAATTAAAATCTTGTCAGAAGTCATGTCAAATAAACAAAAACCACTTTACCGATATATCAACTATTTCTTTAACATATAAAAGTAAACAATGTAACACTGAGGTCTTACTTAGTGCAGCATCAAAACGAAGCACTTTTTATGTTATCTTAACATAAACAAATATAAATCAAAAATTTAATTGCTTGAAGAATTCATCAAAGTAAACACTGAAAATATATAAGTGTAATTAAAATTAAGTGCTAATAAAAGAAAGTACACCCCTGCAATGTCCATCAATGCAACACTTTTTGTGCAACCTGAAAAGGGGAATTTGTTCATCTGTGTGACTGAAGATTCCACTGATCAGTTACGTGATGTGCTGTAACAGTTATGTACGATTCAGTGGCTCAAGTACAAGCGTCGCATGTCAAAGCAACTGTCTCTGCTGAGCTAAGTGAGTTCAGCACTGTTGCTTTGACTTCCTGGTACAAATTTGGCAGAGCGAGTGGTGTGTTGTCGGGAAGGAAAGGTGTAACGGGGCTCCAGCATTTTAATCATATTACGAAATCCTTTATACTCCACAACAGTTAGAGGGCACATGTCTTTGCAAATAAAAACAACTACTGACTGCGCTATTTTTGTTGCACTAGTTGAAGTTGCTGGTAGTTTCGAAAGGTTAACTTCTTCAATTGTACGTTGAGCACCTCCTTTTGTTTTAAAATTAGCATTAGACGCTACATCGCTATGGTGTCTAGACACATGTACTTGTAAATTTGCTGTGGTATCCAAATATTTGACTCTGGCGGTGCAGATTTTACAAACTGCATAGCTTTTGTCTTTACAGCCTTCTTTTGTCCTGAATCCTAAATAACTCCACACATCTGCTTTGAAAGCTGCTGGGGCCAGCTGTATCCTCTCCTCTTCAGTCAGCACAATTTTCCACACATCCACTGTACTTCTTTGGTTTGGCAAAATAGACACTTCTACGGCACATGCAGTGTTATTGCGAGACCTCATTTTTCCGTTATAGTGAAGGCGGTAACAACTGCTAACAACTAGCGGCCAGAGTTTGAACGCAACACATAAAAGTAATACTCTTCTCAAAATTCTCAACAAAAAAAATCGATAACACTGCTTTTGAATATCAATTCAGTATCGTAGCACGAAATATTGCAATGTATCAATATTTTCTCACATCCCTACTGTGAAACATATGATACTCTTATTCAGGACTATGCCATTCCTTCACCTAAGATCCTCCCAGGCTATATGACACATGAATCCAGGAAGTTTTCTTTTTGGCTTTCCCCAGTTTTTCTTTCCATTTGGCCACTTAAAAGTTCGGATATATACACAGGAGAGTATCTTGATCAAATACCCAACCATTACAAGTGGTTTCTTACAAACAAAAGTGTGGAAACTTAATTTGATTTGTGGCTTCTTTGTGTGACATTACAACAATTAAGATATATACATTTGCAATACATTATTGACTTGTGTTTATGAGGAAATGAAAAGTACACTAGTCCAACTAAAAATGCCTAATTTGTCAAACAAACACTGAAATCTAGGCTGAGAGGTGGTGTTATAGCACTGCAGAGAATTAAGTTAGCTGTAGCGCAAGTCAGGCAACTACATTTTACAATATAGCTCTCTTGCACTAAGGTGTCACTGACTTTTCTTGAAGTCAGTATAATGAAACAAAAACAACAAAAAAACTAACTAACTAAATAAAGTTTTTGTTACATAAAACATTCTACATAATGGCAGAATTTTTTTTATTTCTTGTATTTAGCACGACTCCTCTTATCACACTTAAGGTATGTACTACATATATAGTGTAAGTAAGAGGAAACTCCACTAGATATTGAGTTATTGTATTTAAAATCTTCAGTAAGACTATGATATGTTTGTACAACTGGTCTGTTTTGGATGCCACAATGTATAGAATAGATTATTCAAATTTGTTTAGTCACATTTTAATAAGATAAGGCCATTTTAAATAAGGAACTCTTCTAAAATTTTATTGATGGAAATGATGAGTCTGTCTTGTTGTCTTGTCCTTATCTATAGTTATTAAAATATTAAGCACAAATAATGTTATAATGAATTAATTGTGAGTGATGTGAATTATGTGCACAAATTTAGGCATGAGGAGAAATTACTGTGTGTATATGTGGATTTTATCTTTTCAGTTTGATTTTCCTCCTTAAATTTTGTTTTTCTGAAAACATTTTTTGTCCCCTCAAACATCCAAACCTGGCTGAAATCAAGACGTGCCACCAGAACAGTCCACCACTCTATTTCTGATGTTTCTGATGAAAACCAAACTTGGAAACCAATATTTACTCACGTGTTGGGAAAGAATAAACATAACTGATATTTATAAATATTAGACTATCTAGAACAATGACTAACTTTAACTTGAAGTGTATGCGTTTCAGTGAATTTTATGGTAGATGTTCCTAAACGTGATGGAGACAACTTTGGTGATGTAGCGAGTGAACATTAAGGTGTCAGTTTGTAAACATGTACAGACGCTCTGATAGCAACATCTACCGTCTGAATGATGATAAAAGACTTTTCAGTTACTTGAGGCTTTCCACCAGCTTATTTGAGGCTGTATGTCTCCCTGAGAGTTGCCCTCAAGCCTGCATAATCAATTTTAAGTTGTAGCTTCCATGTTATTGCTATATCTGATTTCTTGCTAGGAGAAAACCCCCTCACTAGTTTAAGCCCATTTCCACTAACAGCGACTTGAGAAGACTAAGCCATCACCTTTGATCTTTAAAATTGACCCTCCATTGTATTCGTTGTTTCATTCATTTTTCATAAGCAAGAAGCATCTTGGATTTTTAATTTGGTGTAGTCTAATATAGAGGCTGTTTAAACATGGTTGTGTTTTTTGTGTGTTGCATACTGTTCTACATACTGATTAGGGAAAGGTAACGGATTGTCTCTCTTGAAAA
Organism: Rhamphochromis longiceps; assembly: GCF_057381845.1. Lineage (NCBI taxonomy): Eukaryota > Metazoa > Chordata > Actinopteri > Cichliformes > Cichlidae > Rhamphochromis > Rhamphochromis longiceps. The sequence goes on along the minus strand of NC_140565.1, from coordinate 29,181,682 downwards.
TATCTTCATGAATCATCTGTTTTTCAGCTCAGAATCAAGAGTTGTGTGGTCTTGAGGCTAGTATTAGTCATTAACCAATCACATCATCACCTACCCGTTATACCCGCTTTGCTGGAAAAGGATAACAGAATTGCCCCCCCCCCAAAAAAAAAAATTAATAAATATATATATATATATATATGTGTGTGTGTGTGTGTGTGTCTACGTGTGTCTGTGTGTCTGTATTGATCATCGTATTATTTTTGTAAGGGAATAGGATGATGTGATGTTTGTGTTTTTTAGTCAGTTTAATTATTAGGAATTTTGAACATGCTGTTCATTTATCTTGTCATTAGCAATACGGTGAAAATAAAATTGGCCAATGACCCATTTGGCTTTGGCCACTTATTCCTTAAAATAATTACTAAAAGACTTAATTATAACCTAGAAATGTAAGATTTCAAAGAAGTCCATATTTATGAGGCGAGGTGGCTCTAAAGTAATACATCACACTGTTGCCACATGGGAAATAAAGGATCCAGTAGTTATGGTGCCTGAACAATACTATGAAATGAAAAAAATTCTCAGCTTTTGCTGCTTTGATTTTCCCCACTCAATCATAAATCTGTCTCTCTAAAGTCCCCCAGTTTATGGAAGTGCATTACCAAATCACTTGAGTACTTCTTTAACAAAGGGACCACTTTATATCATTTTTTTTTACTCTGCTTTTAGGCTTTGAAAAGTCACACTGGTAAACAGCTGTTAAAAGAAAAAAAAAAACCTTTAGAAGATTGTCTTCTTAATAGGAACTGTTCCTAGGTATATCATATGGTAGAGTAACAAGTGCAACACAAAGGATGAAGTTACCTCATACCATCAAAACTTGACAGAGCAGGTGACAGGAAAAATAGTTCTCTTGAGACAAGACGACGACAACTGGTGCCGTTTCCTTGAAGGCACACATGAGTGAGCTTTGCCCGTCAAAATGTCAGCAGCTTCAGATGATGACATCACACCAGATAAAGCCATATCACTTCAATGCAAATGACATAGTTTAGCTTTACATTGTTTAATGCGATGGCAACTTTGCTGAACTGTACAATTTGTTAGTTTACCTATAACCTATATCTTCGGTTATAGGTGACCTCCTTGGGCAGTCCTGCAGGATTTTCTGCAGTATATGAAAGTGCAGTTGTACCATATGCATCTATGAGTACGCTGTATCTACTTTGGTATGTCACGACATCTTTAACTCATTTAAGGCAAGATAGATAAAATCCCAGAGAGTTAACTCAGGTGATTATCCTGGGTGGTCAGCAAACACCAACTTGTGTAGCATAAAACATATATGGATTACTGATTTGTGGTTTTAATGATCAAACCTAATTGAAAGATTGCCTTGCTAAAAAACATTTTTTGAAGAAAGACAACATGTAAAAGAAAATACACCTAAAACACCAGAGAGACTCAGATATTGCGGTTTTGCACACAAGTGACCGCTAAACACATTATATTAATTCGAGACCAAAAACTCACCCCAACCAGTTAATGATTTTTTGCTAGAGGTTGATAGCAGTCACTCGGAAGCTGATTGCTAAAGCACCAGTCACAGAGGCCTAGAGACTAGTTTGTAATCCCCTGGGAACAACCACTGACTAAGTAAAATTACTTATTTCCTTACTGGTCGGCAAAAACCTAATATTTGCTGGTGTCGCCAGTAGATTACTTAGACTGCCCATAATTTGCATGGAAAACAATGACTCTACAAGCGCTCCACTTTCTACTTGCCAAACAATATTGTAAAGTGCAACACAAACCAAAAACAAAGACTGTTTGAGTTCACAGTAAGTTTCAAGTTGTCTTGAAATGTGTTTGCTGTGCTGAGGTGTAAATGTTGCTTTTCAAGTGTTGTAGCGGTTTTATTTTTATTCATTAGAAAGAGTTTGAAAACAAGCAGGCAGCTGCCACAACACAAATTATATGGGAATCAGATAGTGATGAAACAGCAATCATAAGCAGGTTTTCAGTTTAGCATTTTCTCTAGATTTGATCGACAGCAACCACCGGGAACCACTCGCCACCAACTTGTGGAGTCAAGCTGAACCCACTATTCCCTAGCAGCCCTAGGTATGGCTGTATCACATTCAGTATGGCAGACAACCATTGAGCCATGTGGGTGTGACATCAAACCTCTATACCACTGCCTCTGCAGCAGAAACCTGCATCAAACCTTATATTCATTAAACCCACAATGGTCTCATCCAACACATCATATAAATATCATCATCAAGATATACAGTCTTAGATATTTGTTCTCCTTGGTTCTACAATGCCACTGCCAAACTATGAAAATATTATACCTAATAGCATCTAAAGAGAAATAACCAGAAATGTTTTGTACAAAAGAAGAAAAATTAAAATGCCACTTATATTGGAAAAAAAAGATTCTTATTTGTATTTGTTTATCTCATACATTAACATGTAGAATAGGAAGACTGGAGCAATAATGCTTTGACTTATGTTAACAAAATAAAAATATTCAAAACTATGAATGGTTCATTAAATGTCTTTGCTATATTCTCTAGTTGTAACGATTTAGCTGTTGCTACAGTTAGTAAGTTATCAGAACAAATTACTTTTCAAATATACTTTGACTTCTTGGCTGACCTTTTATTTTATTTACTGTAAGTGACAAATGTCAGACTTCCTTTATTGCACAGAAGAATATTGTTGAGCTTAGCTGACAAAAAAACACTGACTGTTTAGTGTCTTTCATTACATTGTCATCTGTAACCTTTTATTGATTATTTTTACTTAGTTTTCAGAAATACACAACAAGAAAATACAGTTATGCAAATTTTAATTTATTAAAATGAGTCCAAGCATTATTATTTATCCATAAATGAATGAAAGTCCCCAGAAGACTGTGCTACAAAATCTGGTAAAAGCCCACAAGGGGAAGTGGACTGTGAAATTTTTATGATAGTGCCAATTTAGTCAATAAAAGCAGATGTATCGCCTGCTGAGCACTCCCATAAGTAAGTGTTCACAGACTGAGTGAAGTGTCATCACTTTGGCTAGGACAGGAGCATCCTCAGGGCTTTTCTTGTGAAACCATCATCCAGCACTTCTTCCTACACATGACATCACTCCACACAAATGTCACCGTACATTAGAGAGGATTTGTGCCTACCACTGAAGGAAGTTTCTTCTAAAAGTAAAACACTTTGTTAATTAAAATCATTCTTTAGCAGTAGTTAATTAGATCATAATAGAGGTGTGTCTATTCACACCTCTGTCAGGACAGCAGATTGGTAGATTTGCTGTAATCTCATCTATAATCTAATGCAGGCTATACTGTCTTTTATGTGGTCTGTGGTGTTATATGCACAGAGAAACTATCAATGAAGTCTTGTGGAGGCTGTACCTCTTCCCAGAAAAAAAGAACTGCTGTGGGGAAAGGTCTGGGGAGGGGTCCTCCATAAGGACAAAGATAGGGACAGAGAAGACAGATGGTTTGAAAGAGGAGTGAATGAAGCCATCTATGTCCACTGTGAACGACCATCTTTGAACAGAGGCGGTGGCTTACAACACCAACTGTCTGCCATCTATAATCCACTTTTGAGATCCCTTCACAGATGCCTTAACGCCCACTCACATCCTGAGCCTTCTGAGCTCAGGAAATCGCATGATAGGGTGGGGCTAGGTTTCACAGTGGGTTTACCCGAAGCGTTGGCTGATTGTGACCCACACCCGTTTTCACACCGTGGCTCGTGTGATTAGGTAGAAGATCAACAGGAGGGTCCATGACCCTCTTGGGGGACACTCCCATAGGTCTTAAATCTGGGGCTCTCCACCAATTGCTCTTAGAACTGGAGGAACTTCTCATCTGAGAAGCTCCTCCAGTTCAAGGAAACTTAGAGAAGTCCAGACACTTTTCTTTCCAATCTCCTTAGAATATATGATCAGTTTTTTCAAGATCAAATCTAATTCAGATGTGACAACATAAATTGTTAAATATTATTTTAATATGGCAGAATTAAATCCCCCTACTGTGCTATTACAGAGGTTCCATTTAAACATGAAATATTGTCAAAAATGAAACAACGAAAACAAAAGAAAAGAATAAATACATATTCCACTACAGTTATTTCATAAGATGATTTTTTTCCTGCTTTCCTACAACTCATCACATCTGTGATGAGTTTACCCACATCTGTGAATCTCCTGACAGAGAATTCAGTGACCCTGTTCATTTACTGAAGGTTTGGAGAGTTTGTGAATGTGTGAAAATGACTGGGCTCTGTTTTACAACATCATGGACAACAAGTTCTAACTTGTGAATCATGCAGTGAATGACAGTTGAGTTAGGGTTGATATTTTTTTTTCCCACTCAGGAGTGTGGTTGTTTAACTCTATCAGTCCATCACAGCTGCTGCTCCACCACTTGCAATGCCAGAAAAAAACATGAACATCATTTCTTTAGAGATGCCCTTCATAGCAAGGCGTTCTAACTACACAATGTCAAAAATAGCAACAGCAATTCAAAAAGTTGAGATCAGAATCTATCGAACTCACCTTTTCAGAAAATTCTAATGTAGATTAGCAGACACGTGTTTTTTGTGTATTTTTTTAAGTGTCACGCAAAAACTAGCACTCAGAATCCTTTTGATTCTCTTGTATTTAGTTAGAGGGAGTTTTCATGCTGAAGCTTGGTGGCATAATGAAAAGTGACATTAGAACAGGATCCAGACCATCCCCCCATGCAGCACAAGTCCTGAAAATGAAGGGGAAGTTCTATATTTGTACTGTATAGTTTCAAGATGCAGTGCTAAAATCAGTGGGGAGGATCAATCCATCAGGTATTTGATGCTAACCTTGATGAATGAAACATGACATAACCAGTACTGACCAGTGCTGTTTAACTATTGCAAATTCCTTGAGTATTCATTTTCTTGAAAGGAAAACTGATGGCATAACAATGCCAGGGAGGAACAACTGTACTGTGTGTACTAAATCAAATGATGGTACAAGGTATTGTGTTTACATGCTCCATGGTTTCTAATCAGAGAGAATGGATCTGACATTCACAATAATAACCTGCAACCCCAATCAGCTTCTGAAAATGATGGAGCTCTATCAAATACATTGCATCATTAATTTACTGCTTTTCTTTCTAACGAAGCAACAGTTTTGTCAGATTATTACACCCCTGCAGGGGAAATAGAGACACCCGCTGCACCTAACAAGAATCAGAATCCTAAACGGGAGAAAAAGTGACCGTATAATACTTATCTCCTTTCTTTTGAAATGTCATACCATAATAAAACTTATTTACGCACAGTACCGTCTACAGAAAAATATTTTATGAATGCTTGCAAACGTAACTAAATGGTCTAAATTGAAAAAAAAAAACAGTACTTTACTTGAGCATCCTGGGGTGTGCACTTCAGGCAAATTTTAGCAAAGTTTATGGAGGTTAGGTAAAATGTTATGCATAAGCTGTCATAATAATTCATGACGTGATAAGAAATTATCAAAATTGAATGTTTCTGTTTACATTTTCTAGACAACAACATGAATGAATTACAACACTGGATCTCACTTACAGTAATAAACACTGGATCCAGACTATACATATTTTAAATAAGTAGCCAGCTAGTAAAAATGAACAATTTCAATTAGATGACATTGTAAGGATAAGACTAAGAAGACATACTACAATAAAATATATCCTTTACATGTAAAAAAAAGGAAAAAGAAACAGCATTTACTTGATCAACACTGCAGTATGATGCCAAGATGAATACATTTTTCAAGTGGAATAAGGACGAATTATTATTGTTCTCGGCATGTAATAAGAATATTTTCTGCTTGATGTTTTTCACAGATATGCATCAGATATTTTACCTATTTTCAGTTTTCATTTCACTAAACACTGACAAGGTTACCTCATTCCAATAAATGTTTGCTCTGTGACTCATTGTTTAATGTATTTTGAGGTTCTGTAAACTAGGCGTACTTATTTTTTACCAAATAAGCCTTACAGTATGTCTATGCTTAGATTTTTCTGAAATTAACCATTTTAATAATTTTATGTTTGAAATGTTACGTGCAAATTCAATTTCAGTTATAAAACTAAACTTGCATAACTAACCATATTGTAATTCAGTAGTTCTACAACATTCCAGATTTTTGACATGTATTGTAATTTTATCCATTCATGTATTCATTCAATTTCCATTTTTCTGAAGTCAGGTTGAGGTAGTAGCAAACTAATCGGAATATTCTAGATGTCCTATATAGTAACCCTTTTCAGTTCCTCCTGGGGACCCTGAAGCATTCTCAGGCTAGATAAGATGTATAATCTCTCCAGCAAGTTTTCGGTGTACCCCAGGATCCCATCCCCTTTCGGCATACTCGGAAACCTCCAACATCTGCACCTAACACACATTGTAATTAGGTGCCCAAACCACCTCAGACATCCATCCCTCTGGATGTCTGAGCTCCTCACCCTATCTCTAAGGCTGAGCCAGCCGCCATACAGAGGAAGCTCATATCAGCTGCTTGTATTGACAACATCATTCTTTTGGTTATTACCCAGATCTCATGATCATAGGTCAGTTAGATTGATCAACTGGTAAATTGAAAGCTTTCATTCTATTTTTGGAAGATTTTACTTTTACCCTTTTTATGCTAATTAACTCATTCACTGCCAGCCATTGGCAGTGAATGAGTTAAACCCATTGACTCATGCACTGCAATTGACGGCTATAGACGTCAATGGCAGTGAATGAGTTAACAAGCTTTACATGTTTAATAAAACAAAAGCTAATTTATTTTCCAATCTTTAAAGCTTATAATAACTGTTAAGAATCAAAAATAGCTATTTAACAATACTAAATCACTGCAATGCTGTCCTAGGATGGAGATATAGCAGTGGAGGTAAAGCACACTGACAAAGCGCACCCTGCCAGGAGGTTTCTATGTGTCTGCCAGCACCAGAAGGGCTCTTGAGGCCTAAGTACATACAGTACCTTTGTGCACACTGATGAGCATATCACCCATTGGGTGACCATTTATATCCACTGGGTGTTAGCTAACGGCTAGCGAGCTGTCATTCATTCTCCCAATGATTCACTCTTAACCATTCTTTTCCTTCAAAATTGCTCCAAAATTTATATAAATATTGTTTTACTTCTTTTCCCTACATATCTGCATTTTAAGAGTCCAGTGCCTTTTCTCTCAGCCTGCTTTTCAGTCTCTCTGCTTTCCGTTGCCTCCTCTCTCTCCTCTCCTTTTGTCTCTCTGCCTTCAGAATCACATTCTTTCTGTTCATTTCTCTCTCTGTCCTCCTCTACCATTCATGTTCTTTTTCCTTCTGTATTTATTGCCTGTCCATTTCTGTGTGACTCCACGTGTGTCTCTCCTGCAAATGTGTGTCAAAAATCATTTTTTGTGTGATTATATAAACCAGTTTAATTCAATCCTTTTGTTCGCATCATTTTAGATCTGAATTATAAAAATGTGTCTAACAGTACCAAAACAACACATATTTATGCATTAATACAAGAAATTAAAGTGATAACATTCCTTTTTGTTGTTAAATTGAGGCTATATATTTCACTGTAATAACCAAGAAACATATGCATTAATCTCTGTGGTAATTAGGCCTCCATTACTTGATTTTGACAGCAGACGGATATAATGCAGATACAGTCTCAGGCACAGTGGGCAGTAACCACGCTCCCTTTGCCACCTTCATCACTCTCTTTTTTTCCCCTTCATCTCATCAACATGTCCGGTATCTTATGCTTTTGCAGTCTTTCCGGTTTCTTCTGTGTCACTGATTGCTGTGTTAATTAATATTTATCAGCAGAATCTTGCAAATAAATGCACGAAATATAAGGAGCCCTACTCTTTCAAACCTGCTTTTCAACTCCACACACTGAAATGATACTACTGGTTCATTAGTCTGACACTGGATTGATGGAATTATTGCTAGCTTGCAAACTAGTTAGATTTATTCAGTAACAAGTCAAAGTCATGACAGTCATGCATTGCTTAATGTAGCAGGACCGAACGGGAACCATTCAGATGATTTCTAAGTGTAAGCGGCAGTGAGCTACAAGCAGTCAAATAGTACAATTTTCCAGTTACTAGCATCACATATTGGGAAAATGGGGGTTATATTTATTGATCAAATGAGAGAACCGCTTGTGTTGAATAAAGATTTTGTAATAAAGGCAGGATCACCAAAGTAGATGCCTATATGTAGATGTAGACAGCCTATATAACATAATACGAGACAAGGCAACATGCACAATTACTTTAACATTGTGTCACCCCTGAGTTTAGTTGAATCTAGAAATATAACACATTATGACAGGCATTAAAAATTGTATTTCTCCTAAAGAGCGTTTAGCCAAAGACTTGCATATCTTGGCATGCTGTGTAGCGTGTCCTTAAAAAACTGGACAAGTGGGGGAGAAAATAGGAAGTGGAAGCCTAAAAACTATTTGCAGCAGAATAACAGGACCTTAAAGACACATACTTAAAACATAAGGAAACAAAACAAAACAAACAAAACACACAGAAGACCTTGAACCCGACCTGAAAGTTAATTTCAAAGTCAATTTGTTGTTCAACGAAGCCTCTTCAGAAATGGTCTCAGTGGAAGGGCAGCTGTCAAGAACTCATTCTTCAGTAAAGGAAACAGGTTGATGTCTGACAAACTGCGCAAGAACTGGAGAGATAAATCTAAATTTTAAAATTTTGGATTTTGGTATCAGTGATATGTATGGACAAGGTGAAGAGAGAGGTGCAACAATGAGTCATAGTAAAGGCTCTATCATGGTTTTGGGCTGCATTTCAGTCAGTGGTGTTGAAGATCTTCTCAAACTTGATGAACTAGAAAAAAAACATACCATCAGATTTTTACAATACATGCAACACAATCTGGAAACCATCCGATTGGCAACATATTCAGTTTTCAGAAAGAATATGATGCGAAAAACACAGTAAAAGCATGCCTGGATAGAAAAACATACATTATTGAAGCAGTGTTGGATCATTTTGATAGAGCTCAGGAGGTAGAGCAGGCTATCTTCTAACTGGAAGGTTGGTAGTTCGATCTACATGCCAAATATCCTTGGGCAAGATACTAATCCCAAGTTCCATCGATCCATTAGAGAATATGCGTGAATGTTAGACGGAAAGCACAATGTGCCTGTATGAATGAGTGTTCATACAAGCACTGGGTGAATTAGGCAAGTTGTATGAAGTGCTTTGAGTTCTCAGGTAGAGTAGGAAAGCTTTATATAAGAACAATTTCCCTTTTTTTCTTTACAGAGAACAAAAAGCAGCCAACATCCAAAAGAGCTTCGCCCTTCTAGAAACTGAAGAAGAATTCCTGGAAACTAATTAAAGAACTAACCTCAAGTTTAAGAGTAATAAAAAATAAAAGAAAGCTTCTAAATATTAAAGTTGGTCATAAATCGCTGCACCTATTTCCCATTTCTCTAGCAAAGTGTATATAAATAAGGAATGAGTCAACACTTTTGCACAGTACTGGAAAACTGGAAATAAGTAAAAAGTTATTAACTTAATAACAGTGGGTGGATGATGGAAAACTGCTGAAGTGAAAGCATTAAAACACATGAGCAAGATGAAGGTGAGAGTCTGCTAGTCGTAATCTACTGCTAGATATAGCCTTTCAATGTCAAACATGAAATCAACATTTAATGTAAGGAAGGTAGGAACAGAAAGCTGCACACTCAACCTTTTTGCCATTTTGTAAAATATCTTCATATAACCGCAAAAAGCCCCGACAGAAGATGAAATGTGAGCTTTCAGTGCTCAGCTAATGTGGTCTTGTCATTGGCAGAGCTATATCAATAACCTATCTGCAGCTGCAGTTGTTGTGCTAGCACAGCAAACAGTGGGTAGACATCCGCACTTGTGCCTTCCTTTGGGAAGGAGAGGGAAATCAGAGAACTAATCAGCAGCAGCTAGGACTGTGGAGGTGAATGCAAGTGCAACAAGCTCGTGATGCTGATGGGAGCTGACAATGAGAATTGGGAGAGGATCAGGAGACACCCTTACTTAAGCTAGCTGTTTCCTCAGCCTGGAAAACTTTGATTTAATGTAATGGAGTCTTCATCAGGAGGGAATGAAAAAAAAAACAATGGGAATTTGGAAACTGTTTGCTTGGAAGGCCTGTGAAATTAAGATGAGAAGATTGGAGGGTTTGTTTGTGTGTGTTTATAAGGTAGTGAGGAACTCTGGCTCTGAAAATATGTTTCTATATTTTTCTGAAACAGTTGGGTACAATGCTTGTTCTTGTTCTCTGATGTTTGCAGAGTTGTTTGGGCTGCGTAACAACAGCGTAATTAACGTCCCAGGGGTGTAAATAGCAAATAAATTAATACTAATTCTATGCAGAGATGTACAAAATAGCCTCCATTTTTAGTAGCTTGTTAGCGCGCGCACACACACAAACACGCACACACAAACACACACAAAACGGTGGCATGTACACACACAAACACACATGTATATCCTTCCTGCACACATATGCATATAAGTAAACATGACACACCTCGCCTCCTTCCAGTCATACATGAGCATAAAACACACAAGCTAACACATTCAAACATGCTACCAATACAAACACACACCTACTTCTTAATCCCTCAGCACCACGAACACAACAAGGAAGTGAATTATGATGTGTGAGGGCTTGGCTTGGTATCACAGGGAGGCTACCACACTGCTCATTTGGATGTTAATTAGTTTGGCCTGTTTGCATTTTTATTTATCTGGTGCACAGAGTTTGAGCTGATAATCTATTCACACTGATATTGGGAGATAAAACTTCAGCTCAGATGAGGCTGGCCAGTAAAATCGCTGCTTTTCTTAAATTATTCATCAACAGGGCGGCTCTGAGTGGCATCCCATGCATTTCAAAGTCACTCCATCCCGCCATTTATCTGCTCAAGGTACATGTTGGGGATTGGTATCGGCACTTATAATAAGGTATGGCTCCCTGTCCCTCTCTGTCTCACCCCTCAGCATCAAACACCTCCATGACAAATTGGTCCCGTTTCTATTTCCTTCAGTTGAATTAAAATGCTATATCACCCTCAATAGCACATACTGTATTGAGATATATTGATATGCATCCAACACGGGGCATGTAATGAGAAGAGATGACAGAGCGCTTGGATTGCCGGTGCACCTGCCACATACTGCTGGCCAAGTCAGTGGGATGAGAGATGAAGAAGAAGATGAACAGGGCACAAATGCAACCCCCCCCCCCAGCCTCCCTCGCTGCGTGGCTGATTTACAAGTTATGGCCTTTTTCTCCTTCATTCCGCCGTCATTGAAAGAAGATTAGATGGGGCCGATTGCTTTAGACATCAAACATCATACAGTCAATCCGTCGGAGCAGTCACTTTCAGTGCCGCCCCTTACGCACAGCTTTGTGGATGCATTCACAGTAAGAAAAGAGGAGGAAAAAACTGTATGCCTTCCCAGAGTCCACCCTCTTCTTCAGCCTCTAACCTCCCCTGTTTCTCTATTCCACAGTCAACTGATGCTCACTGGGATGTAAGGGCAGTATTTTCTAGCCCCCCCCCCCCCCCTCCCCTCCCCCCCTCCCCCCCATGCTTTTTTGTCTCGTTTTTCTCTCTCCCTTTTTCTTTATCGCTAACTTGTGAATGGCAGCCAATCAGGGGAAGAGTCGCCTCAGCTTCAGCCTCGGTGACATCCACCGCCAGAAGTGATGCACGGCTAGAGAAAGAGAGAGGAGGGGAGGGGGAGGAAAGAAGGGAAGGGAGGGAGAGAAAGAGAGACACAGACAGAGCAAGAAGAGATGATAGAAAGAAAGTGTAGAGGAGGAAAGGGGAGAGAAGCCAGAGAGCGGGGAGGAGAAATGGAGCGAGGGAGGGAAGAGAGAAAGAGCGAAGCACAGAGCGAGGGAGGGAAGTAAGCAGGAGACTCTCTCTCTTTTCCACGCACACACACTCACACACACTCCCATACACATTCGCACCAGCTGTGCTGTTGTCAGTCTTGGAATGTAAGCACTGCCGTGAGGAGTCAGAGTCTCCACCGCTAAGCACTGCTAAGGAGTAGGAACACAGTACCGTGCACTCAGTGACACAGATGGATGCTAAGCTGTGAGAATCAAAGGTAAGGGCTTTTTCTGATTAATGTTTAAGGGTATATTTATATTTTGTCTGCTCTCAGACTCCAGGGGATGATCTGCTCCTTGCACTGTGACAAAGCCAGACTAATGCAGCAGTGTGGATATCTCAGGAAAAGAAGTGTTGGAACTTCAAAGAGCTAGAAAACAGCTGAATCAAATTAGCTGTATTTTATTTTTTGTATACCTTAAAATGTTTTATTATTTTTTTTAATTTTCTTGAATGTACAAGGAAGACTTGAAAATCAAGGAAACTTCACATTGTGATATCCAAGTAGATTCCAATTTTTTTGCCTTTTTACAAATGAAACTTAAGGATCAATTAGGGTGCTTTCTTTAAAAAAATTTTAAAAAGCTTTAGCTTTTTTAAAATTCATTATATTTTTTGACATTGTAAAATATTCAGCCCATGACACCTGTCACACAGGAGATAATATGTACCTGTAAGATACTATGACTATGTAAAATACTTAGTAGTCTGATATCCAAACTTTGTCACTTATTCTTAGTGCGATGTTCTCCATACTGTGCACCCATGGTTGCCTGCATAGCTTATATGCATGAGTATAGCCTATGCATACACCTAAGTGCACTTCTGCTGTATATATGACTCTATGTGTGTGTGTGGAGATGTATTTGTCTGTCTGCTGAAAGCCAGTGAGTGCGGCTCACACTTGTGATGTGCTGTGGGCAGATTTGATGGAGAGGCACTGTACCATTCATATCTCTAAAAATGCATGAAGGTGTTTATGATGGTGTTCGAGCACCGCAACAAGAGCAGCCAACAGTGTTACAGTGTACGTATATGTGCATGTCCTCCACAGCACAAACTTAATCCAACCCTGACTCTCTTTTTCAGCCTTTCTAGCAGCAACAGCAGCAGCCTACTCCCTCAGTGTGTTGCCTCACACGCAGACGGCTTCACAGTCACCAAAGTGATATATGAGGGTTTAGTCGTGTGCGCCAGGATGCCCGTGTAACACCATTATTGTTTAGTGCAAATTAGCCACTAACACGGTCCCTGAATTATTGTCAGCTATGGAGCGACCTTTCAGCATTAGAATGAAAAGAGGTGGAAATCCATTCTCCCACAGAGGCGAAGAGGCTCTCATGAGCATTTGCAAAGCTGGCTTTAAAGAATCAGACATGAATACATATTTGAAAAACACTACATATGTTCAAACAGAGAAGCAAGAGTGGGAAGTGAGTGCATTTTCACAACAAAATGGGAACTGTAATAAGCTCGCTTTGAATTAAATTCTAGTATTTGTAATTTCTTTCCGGTCTCTGTCTAAAATGACTTGGTCAGACTTTCATTCCTACCTAGTTACACTCTCCTAGATGCATCTCAGCATAAACATTTTTTCCTCTTTTAATCTCTTTTTGTTACCTTTTCATTGTCAACGCACCCTTTTCAAGAATAACGCCCCTGCATCCACAACCCCCTTAGAGTAGCTTTTCAACACGGAAGTGTGCACTGTATCACAAAATTGCTTTGAGGATTTCAAAACACGAGTAAAGCTTGCTGAGGTTTGCCAAAGACTGCAGCCGGCAGAGGCCGACTTGGGAAGGTCTAGGGCTCCACCAAGTGGAAGTTTGCGCAGGTGCAGCAGCTTGGTGCATCAACGCCCCTCATGCTCTGTCCGTGCTGCTCTGTCAATACCGGCAAGCAATCACTGGAGCCACTCAAACTGCCAATCACATAACACTAGTTTCTAGCACCAACCTCGCATAAATGGTTAGCATTTGTCACCGCAAAAAATACAGCATTTGCTTGCTATAAATCATGCCCTTGGACAAACAGTGTAAGTACAAAAGATCACCAAGACTAATCATGACACCAGTTCGATGACCTTGCCGCCTTCCTGTGCCCTCTCTCCATCTTAGTCTTCTCTTTTTCCAATTACTCCACCTCTGCCTGTGTTTATTCACAGCACTTTTAAAATATATTCACGCGCAGAATTCCTTGATTGTGCAACATAAGACTAGAATTTTGATGGGGTCTAAAAGTCTGTGGTTTCAAAGTGGGTCAATATTGGTGTAGGAGGTAGGAGGTTTTGTGTAGCTTTTGTGTAGCTGAGTCTTTATTATGTTGTCCTACCCTTATGTAACAATGCATCTATTCATGGATAATGTAAATGTATTGTGTTACTTTGGGGGACTATTTTCATTTGATAAATCAATGTCATCCAAAATGAATTTTTGGTTAAGTAGGGCGGTTTCCAACTCCTTTTTGTGTCTTATATCTTCACTAAACAGCTAAATCCCTTATATACTTATTAAAACATGGCAAGTCTATTCACTGCAGACATTTGCAGTAAATAGTAACCACAGTCATATTCAAGTGCCAAAGTTTGCAGCAATATTCTCCCATGTACAGAGGATTATCAGTTTATTATGCAGAGAACTCTTAAAGAGGTTTACTAGCCAGACCTCTGCTGCATATTGCATCTATAATTATTGTCTCACTAGCGTCAGAGAATAAAAGTGCAAGGTTAGCGTGCTCGGTTTGGGCTTCATGGGCAAGCCTGCATGTTCAATTTCGGGGGCATAAAATTTTACACAGACTAATGTGCAAGCCTGCGCTTTTCTAGGAAGCATATCCTGATGAACAGCTAGTTTATATCTGATCAAAGATATTCTTATTCAGCAAAACAAGAATGTATAATTTGCAGATTACAGAAACGGAGCAGAGCAGAGCAACTGCCAGACTGTGTCTTAGCCAAGATTAAGAATAACAACCCTAGACAACACTTAAAAGTAATTCTGTCCCTTCACATCTGTGTGCCTTAATGCCAAGCCATATAAGCTGCCTACAAGTTAATCTAATCATAAACAACTTTTTCTTAATAAACTCCACGATTTAATAGGTTGAATAAGCTGGGATAATTTAGTTTGCGTATACAGGATCTGGCATACATTCAGCATGCTCGCTCATCCTTTAATGGAGTGTTTGGAAGAATTCTGAAAAGAAACACTGGCCTAATGCTTAATAGGCACACCACATCAAAGATTAATATCCAGAATGCTATTAAAACTCAAGGACAGGCTGGGATGATAATTAGAAAATGCAATCACAAGCATCAGACTAGATTAATTGCAAGGCGGCGTTTCCTGATTTCGGCAATGCACGTGTCACACTAATGTCACATTATGAGCAAGAAACTAACATAAAAAATGTAGCACATCAGCAATTTACCACAATATCTACATTTCATCTCCATTACTGCGGCAATACTTGGACAAAATTAAAGTCTCTGTACTTGCAGAACGCTGGATTTCATTCATATGTGCAGCCTGTTGTTCAACATCTTTATAGTTTCTTAAAAGCTTTGGGTCAGTCCTACCATGTCAATGAAATTTGTGTTAGAGTTATTACATAGTTTTAATAGCTTTCTCCTCTACCTCATCCATATATCGTATACATTAAAAAAAACTTTGATCAGTTATTGAAGAATTACTGTTGACGTAACAGATTTCATTCATTTAAACTCCCCGAGTCACTGAGAATAAATACAATGTTTCAAATTAAGATCTATCAGCTACATGTTTTGATTTTCTATTCACAGTACTGCGTGTACTCAAATTTGCCATTTCGCTATCATCATTAGAAACATAATACTAATTTGTTCCCTGACATTAATAGATCCTTTGTTCATGTGACTTACTTCACAGTCCTTTTTTAAATTCTCTGAACAAAAGCAGAGGCATCGACTCGCATGGGCTTTTAAACAGCGTTCCCTGAGGTACACAGCGAGTGCGTGCTGGGGTAACTCTCGTACCTTAACCTTTATAAAGGGACACTGCTAAATGGGTTCTTTTAGGAAGAGAGGTAAGATTTATTAGGATTAACTTACAAAAGACCATCAATTATGCATAGACACCCAAATTACCTATCAGGACCAGTGAGTGGGGACACAGCCTTTAGTGAAGTATTGGAAGAAGACTGCCAATAACACAAAATACCTTTTCACAGGCACAAAGCCTGACAGACACCTGGGGATAATTTTGGTGGTTTGGGAAATTCTGTGTATGTCTATATGGATTTTCTCCTTTTGGAGTGCATCAAAACATCTCCAGGGAATAAAAATCTATGAAATTAGCCATCAGTAAAGGATGCAAAAATTAAGTAGAGCTAAAAATTGAGAGGAAGTGAGTAAGGAGGGTGAACTGGATGGAAGAGATGAAAAAGACAGACTTCCCTTTAGCAAGACGATCCATTTATACATATGTTAGTGGAAGTCTGTTCTGCAGCTGTAAAATGTAAGTGAACAACTGTGAAGCAGAACATTAAAAAAAATCTACAGAGGATGTTGGGGTAATATATTTTGCTCATGTCAGAAGCATACTTCTCCCAGAGGTGCCTGTATTAAGCTGTTTAAACATGCTCACCGTCTTTGAAGCATCTCATCAGTGTTTGCATATCATCAGTAATGCAAGTTATAATTAGTAAAGCGCACCACAGTCCTTTAAGATGCAGGGTGTGGAAGAGATATGTCTGATTGTGAATTCTACCATATTTACTAAACTTAAATTATCTGCATCTAAAAAAAAAAATATACAAATTTGCTCCGGCTGATTACAGGAAGATGATTTCGACAGGATGCCAGTGTTGGTAATAAAGGATGTGGAGTTGCCCATTGAAAAATTAATAGGACCTAGCAAAGTTTCCCTGCAGGCTAATCATTGCTGGCTTAGTGTGTTTCCACTGTAGTGAAAAAGCGACTAAAGTCAAGACGACCACTGCTTGACCACTCATACATCACTGGTGTTGTAGTCCCTCCATTAAAGTTTATGTAGTTTTCTAAAGCACAAGCCACTTTGTTTGTTTGTTTGTTTGCTTTTCTGGCCATCACGATTGAATGACATATTTCTAAATGCTTCTGGTCTCTGGGGGATGTTGCTGCGATGGAGACTTAAGAGTAAAAATGTAGTACTTGAATAACTGCTTCCAAGAAAAAAAAAGGAATGTCATTAAACCCTATCACATAATGAATATGTCAAAGTCAAAGATCATTTTGATACAAAACAAGAAGCACGATTCATTAAACTGAATTTGATCTTGACATCCACTCCATTGGTTATGCACTTAGATTACCGAAGTCATCTGGTGATACATTTATTATGTTTATTGTCTTGAAATTCTTTATACTTCATGCCTTTCATTTATCATTTACTTAGAAGTTTGTCAAATCAGTTCCACCACGTTAGCTTCATCTCTATTTTTATCATTAGATAAGTTCAATTTTACTAGAAAAACATATACACTCTTTTATGATGACACTATATTAATTTATTCTTAAGCTTACGGCTCTTAGACAAGCCTCAACATTAAATCATGGCTTTGAAGCTTTTAAGGTGATTGAATAACTAGTGCAGCTCTTGGCCTTGTATAGCAAAATCTGAAGGAAATCTGAAGGAAAAGTCATTGTACACAGAGTACAACGGCTTGCAAAGCTGCTGTTTTCACAAGTGCACATGCTATTTGACTGTTTTAATTGTATACTGTCAAAGTGATAGATAGGTGTCATGGTCTTTTTCTTGAATACAGTTTCCTCTTTTCACAGGGATCTAAAGGAGATCAAAGAAAGGAATACAATGTCTGTTCTGATGACACCACCTTCCAGTGCTGATCCTCTCAGAAGCTTATCACCATAATTCGGAAGTCATTCAGGACATTTCCCAGCTGATTGGATACCATGATAACCAATCAAGTTCTGCTGCTCCTCATGCTCTCTATCCTCTGGCCCACTATTGCCCTTCCTTTTGCGCCTGGGAATATTGGGAATCTGTTTGGGATGCCAGAGAGTGATGGTAAGATTCTTCAGCGGTCCAAACGTGGATGGATGTGGAATCAATTCTTTCTGCTCGAGGAATATACAGGAAACGACCATCAATATGTTGGCAAGGTAAAACGTCCAACCACATTGTCTGTAGACTAATTATAGGAGTTTTAGCTTGTCGAAGTAGTGTTTGATGTAATTGGCTGAAGATGAATGGGCTGCCAGAAATCTGGCTGTTACAGGCACAGTTACTGGAGCTATCAGACAGAAACAAGTGTACACAACCTCACTTGTTCCATGGTTTTCTTGATTACCCTGTGCAGTGTAAACATACTATTACAGCTAAAATAAAAGTACAGATTTTTTTTATGTGGCAGACAGCATTAATATAACAATAACATCCCATTTTAACAGTAATACCAAAAACAACCATTTCTGGCTTTATAATAATTTTTGTGAGATCATAATGAGACAAAAAGTCAAAGCATATAGAAGCTGAAACAGCCTGTGGACCAGCCTTTTTCAACAATATGACCATTCCTACCTTCAAATTTGAGGAGGCAGGAAATGGTTATTTTGTTGAAATAGGCATGGATGTACAAGAACACAGTGATGGGTGATACATAATACAAGAAAAACAGAAATAAAAATGAATAGACAGTGGCACCTACTGGAGTCAAACTATGGCATTTGTACATGTGTTCACCATGAAACTAAGGAGCACTTCAAAATTCGTATATGAGTTTATGCAGCTTGTTAATCACCAGCACATAGAACAAGTGCAAATTTAATATCAACATCAGGTCAAGACCATAGCAAATCCAAGCCAAACAAAAACATGAGACTCGGCTCCTGCAAGACTCTCCTAAGAATCGCCCCAAAAAGTTTTGGGACAATGCTATTCTTCTCCACCCACCTACTTCAGACAGTTCTTTGTCAGCTCACCCGTGCTAGCACCATAAAGACAGGTGTGATGGGGAGCGTTGCAGTTATCAACTCAAGGGAGGGAAATGAGGTGACTGTCGACAGCCAATTTTCTAAGAGGAAGCTGGCTTTCATCACACACCTCATTCTCTGGAGTAAACAAGTGTCTTGTGCAAGGTTGAGTACGGGGGATATGACAACTTCTTTTGCTGAAACCATCATTCTGATGTGGTGAAGAGAAAGGAACAGTAAAAATAAAAAAAGAAGAGAGGGAGGAAGAAGAAAACATATCAATCAAGAAGGCCACTGAAATTCACCTTGTTGTATTATGTGATGAAGCAGCAGAGGAAATGCTAACTATAAATGGGGCCATCCAGTGATATGTCGGTGACTGGTGTGATGTGGCTTTTTCTCGACTCTTTGATGCTTTCTGGCACCCAACTTCTGTGGCATGACAGCAATCACACTCACCGGTTCCGCACTCCTCCTGTGTCCAATATCATTCACTATTAAACTGTCAGAAAAACATGAGCCTATAATAAATTACTGGAGGGGGAAAATAGGGCAAGCACACGCTGCCATTCTGCTTTACAGAGGAAGCTGACACAAATCACTAATTCCATCAGTTTAACCACAGGGAAAAAACTGTGATGGTAACAGAGACTGGTAAACAGACAAATAATAAGTTAAGATGAAGGCACATAGCCTTTAAGGAGAGTTTAAGAGTGAACAAGTTAAAAGATCAATCAATTAGTTGTCTATGAAAAATTAATCAGTGCCCTACTTTCAACCCTACTTTAATCACTAATTTTTCTCATTTATCGAGCAAACATACCAAGCACCCCCTGGGCCCAAGTCAGTACAAGAAAGCAGGACCAATGCCAAAGATTATATAGAAAGATATACAAAAGACTGATACAGAAAACTGAGAGAGTAACTCTGACTGTTCAAAAGATGGACAGGAAAGAAAAACCCAAGAACTGCAAATAAAATAAGAAAAAAATATGAAAGATCAAAATAACTTAAGACCCTCTGACTGTCGCAAGAAACTGAATGAAAAACAAACAAGATCATATGGAAGCTAAATAACAGAAACAATGCCAAAGATGGAAAGGTCTATATGAAAGATACTCTTAATATACGACTGCAACCAGAGACTGACAATAAAAACTGAAAGGAAAACTGTAAGACTATACAAAAAATGGCCCAAAAAACTGACCTATATAAAAGATTTAATATAGGACAAAACTGATATGAAAAAACGGAAAGACTATATGAAATACAATACAAAAGACTGACAAGTAAAACTGATGGTGATAGCCTGATAAAATAAAAAAGAATGATAAGAATGAATGACGAACAAAAAAAGAGCAATATGAAAAAAAGAAAAATAATGAAAGATTTAGCTTTAACACAAGACTGTAAAAGAAAATATGAAAAATCACAAAAGATGAGGAGAAAGAAAGAATGAAAGAAAGAATTGGATATATAGATTGTAACCTTACAAGACTAATACAAAAAAAATGTGAGACCTTAAGAAAGAGACAGACAAAGGCAGATAAACAGAAAAACAAAGATCAATCAAAAAAAGCCGGATCAATGTTAAAGGTAGAAGTAAAAAATAGACAAAGAAGGACAGACAGGTATGAAGGGAAGAAAGAAAATGTAAAAAGCACTCCAGTACCCAGCACAAAGCCACCAAAGCCTCGATGGTCTTTCACATAAAGATCACTTAATGGCCTTTGTAGCGCACTGTAGCAGAACTTGTTTATTTCACATTCAATCAAAGCTCTCCAATCAGCCCCCACACACTCACTAACTCTCACTTGAGGTTGATTTCTTGGTGATGGCAATCAAATGTGATGTAAAGAACAGTCTCACACTCGTATGCCTCACGTCTCAACTGAAAAGGAAGCAGTGCACGGCTGCAAATGCACTATAATAAATGCAGATGATATTGCTTATCAGGACTTCAAAAGACACGCAGCTTTGAGGCTTACATAATGAATAGTGCAGTCAGATACCTCACAGGATGATGGAGACAAATAACTTCATTATTAAAGTCGTATTTTCAGCCAGATTCGGCAGCAGTTGTCAATTTGCTAAAAAGCAGAGTGTACTTTATGTTTTTATATATTCTATGTAGCGCGAGTGTGTAGAATCCAAGTGTAAATCCACCAAATCTCATTTTAACTGACTTTCATGGGGGCATTAATGAGTGTGAGCACTCACTGTCTGCAGCTGTGGTGCCCTACTTCTTAAGCAGGGCTGTGAAGTGTGAACGCTTGCAATGCTGAGCAATACAAGCGCAAACTTTGGATTGTGCAGCATATGAGTGGTGTGTCTGAAGTGAACAAAATCCTATTAAATGCTCGGTACACTGCATTGTTTTTGTGCCTTGTAGACAAAATGTGCTGCCTAAATTAAAACTTTCAAGGTAGCTCACTTTGTGGTGTTAATATTTTGACAATAAGTATCCTTGGCTTTTTGAAAGGCCTTGCTTAACACTCCTCTGCATGAATTTTGCCGAACCTGTGTGCGTTACAAAAAACACAAAGCGCAACAGAGATACTGTAAGCTGTACCTCTAACCAACATATTGCACATTATAGTACATGGCTCTAATAGTAAAGAATTCCTGCCTATGTCTTAAGAGACGGGGGGAGAGGAGGACGAGTGATTATTCTGTAACCGTTCTACACTCTATTTTGCTATCTCCTCTTTGCAGCACCAAGCAATGCTTACCAGAGACCTGACAAGAATTGCCAATGATTTTGGTGCTTTACTGACAATTCCTCAGTGTTTGTGCAAGGCGATTTAACTCATCAAGGCTCTCTTCTGTGCTTCTGTTGTAAGGCCTTGAAAACGTTGTGTTTGTGCTGCAAGGCCTTGAAAGGAGAGCCACTAAATCTCTGCAAATATAGTGTGGCAGTGCAAACATTAGATTTTGTAAGGGCTGTGTGAAAAACACTTTGTGCCACACTTTCTCGAGAGTGTCAATGGAAGTTTTTCTTTTTTTTTTATAGCTGTACTAGATTTACGCTACATGTTAGATGCAAAGTCTAGCACACTTGAACTGTGTGCTTCAAGAAAAAACACCCCTCATGCCTCTCCCAAAAAAAAAAAAAAAAAATATATATATATATATATATATATATATATATATGATTAAAGTGCATTACAGTACTGAGTGCAGTTTCTATAGGACATCCCAAAAGAAATAAAATCCTAAAATCCCATGTTCTTGGCTCATTGCCTTGCTGACAACAGGAGAACAGAAACACTATTATTTTTAGATGCTGTGGTATCTTTTCCTAACATTGCTTACTTGTGCAGAATCCCTCCTTATTTGCAGTTCCACTAAGTCAGAAATCTATATGGCCATGGGGAGAAAATGTTTCTTTTACCCATGGCTATGAAGGGAACGTTATGTCGACATCCAATAATTGGCACAAGTGCACAGGGAAAGGGCTTGGGTGGGGGGTGGGGGTTCAATTTAGACTAAGGGAAATATGTAAAATACAGGGCTCTGCAAAGACTGTAAAATTCCTATTATCTTTGAGACAGCTTGGCTGCACAGGTTTAGGCTCCTTTGATGGCTCATTGTTTGTTGTTTTTGCTTCTCAGCCTTCTTTTAACTGGATTAACAAACAAGCCTGAAAAATATGGTAATAATCAGATGAAAAAAAAATGTGAGAATATCATGAAAAGATGAAAAAAAAATGCAATTGCTGTGTGACATGGTCTGAAATTGCGCTGGCCTAATTATCACAGTGTTAGCACACAAGAGTATGCGAGGAGTCACAGTTTTGAATATCAATAATGAAATATGTTCTTCTTATGTTGCACAGGATTCCAGTGATGCGTAGTGAGCTAACCCTCCTATAACCTATATGCCAATATATGAAAAATTATTTTTAACGATAAGGTGACTGTGGAAATATAGATTCTTTTTGAAGAGTGCAATTGCGCATAGCCAACATATGAAGCCTATTTGAATGCAAAAATTCACACAAACAGTTTCCTGGCTGCTAAAATTACACTGTCATTCATAGTCAATAGCAGTAGCAGCTTTCACATCCATAACACATCTTAAATCCTTGGTTCACTGGCCTACGGCTCACATTCACCAACAATGAACAGACTGTCTCAGAACGCAAATATATGTGAAAATTCAAGCTGACTGATATTTCTCTTTAATAGCCTTTGGATAATAGAGATCATCTGCTTGAAAATATTTCCCCACACAGTGCCAAATGCTGTGTCTATTGTTCATCTGAACTTGACAGCATCTTGTTTTCACATGCATCCTTATTTATTTTTTAATTCTACCTGAGAATAGCTACCACTCTGGTAATACATTTCTGATTTCCATCCGGAGTTGTACTGTTGACATTATTCTTCCAACTGCAGGAAAAAATAATTAGTTTCTTCACAGCATGCAGATATTAATATTAATAAGTTACTGACGTACATTCTGTGTCCCTAACTACTTGTCATTTAAAATGTGAACCCATGAGATAGTGCTCTAAATATATCTGCTGACAGATCCAGTACAGTAATGAGCTTGAATCAAGTGTCTGTCACAGTATGCCACCATTACTCGTCTGTGACACTTAGGAGATGCTTCAAGGTGATGGATAGGTCAGAGGTGACTAATTTTAGCAATTGTTGCTGTTGGTCAGGTTCTCATCATTTTTCAAAGGCACAATCTGGAAGAAAAATCCACGACTAATTTGATTTGGAGTAATGGAGTGCGTCACACTTGATACTCTGGGTGCAAAGGCACCATTTTCAAAGACTGAACCAGATTCCTTCGTGGGTTTCAACAATTATTTCACAAAGGAACAAAAGTCAAAATTGGCAAAAGAGGAAAAACTGGCCAACTTGAGAAAGACGAGGGCAATACAAAAAAAAATCATTTCCCTCCTACCAGTAGTGCATGCAGTGGTTTTTTTTTTCTTGTTTAAAGTTAAAGAAAATCTAATTAGGGAGAAATGTAGAAGCAAAGTTCTCTAGATCATTTCCATAGGCTTGAAAAACTAACAACAGCAACTACATTTGATGTTAGCAATTGAGAAGCACTGTTGTTATTGTATGGAGAAGTGTTCAAAAGTAGAATTAAATTTTAAATAGCTTTGTACTTTATCGCCACTGGTTACACAAAATCAATGCGTCTTACTGAAAGCTGAAGCTTTCTTGTCAGCCTGAAGTCCATGACGGAAGAGTGTGCAATTCCTCCAATTGCACACCCATACAACATAACGCAATTTGTACAGGTCTGTCTTAAGATTCGTTTCAATTTTTAATATGGATCTCTCTGATTTTCAGCTGCACTCTAACATGGACAAGGGCGATGGCAACGTGAAGTACATCCTGACTGGAGATGGGGCAGGCACCTTGTTCCTGATTGATGAGAAGTCTGGGGATATTCACGCCACAAAGAGGCTGGACAGAGAAGAAAAAGCCATGTACACACTGAACGCAAAGGTTCTGGACAGAAACACCAATGCAGAGCTGGAGCCTGACACTGAATTTAATATCAAAATTCATGACATCAATGACAACGCCCCAAAGTTTGCAAAGGAAATCTACTTTGCTAGTGTGCCTGAAATGTCTGAAGTGGGTAAGTTATGGTTCGTTTAATTTTAACACTGATTAATGGACAAAATTAAATCAACAACTGTTAATTGGCTGGATAGCTACAAAATAAAACTGGCCATTTGTGCTCTGAAAAATCGCATCCCCATTGGACTAAACAATTAACTAATGATCATATTTAGCTTCTAAATCTATAAGGAAAACCATTAGTCCACATTTATTTATCTGAGAATTGATGCCATTATAATGTTAATAGAATATGGCAAAACAATTTTCAAGCAATGCAGAAAAAGCAAGCCACTATTCATCAGTCAGCTGGTTTGGTTTAATGTGACGCTGTGTTCACTTTTTTCACAGTTATTTGCTGTTTTGCGATTGTTATTCACGCGGTCAGGCTCATTGGGCATTCATAACAAGTAATGCCATTTGCCATTTTTAATAGGCGGTAGAAATATTAAAAGTTTAGATTGTCACAGTCTTTCCAATTAAGGATTTGCTTCATTGCACTCCACTTCATTCCATTCAAGTAATATAAATAAGCCAGTTGGCATGAATATAAACAAAGCTTACGAAAGTAATGCATGCAACTTGAAATCAATCCTCAATTATGCAACCACAAATTAATACACGGGAACAATCAAGGGTAAATCAAAACCCAATTGCCTATATGACAAAAAATTATATTCCATTTGGAATTCATAATGCATTTTTCTTAGACGTCCTAGCTTCAAAGGATGGCTCAGTGTCACCGCTACCCACCTCTGGACTAATAAACTTCCTTATATGTTCAGTCTGAACACACTGGTTAGCCAAGTCACCCAGCTATAAAAAAAACCAGCAGCCTCCTTTTATACTATCAGTGCTGGGACTAAGTGGGACAGATGTTCGAGGGTTCATTAGTATGCACGGAGACCGTTAGACCCAAACAGGACACGGCAGAGGTCTCCTGAATGCCAAGGACAGTATTCGCAATGTAGCACTACTGAAACGCTTGGGTGGATTATACAGGACTTAATATGGAAGTGATTTCAGTGACAGCATATCTGAGAGGAACTGAGTTCTTTCAAAGCTTGAACTTTTTTTTAGACACATCTTTAGAGTCCCCAGTGTATGTGTCCTGGTGGTAATTAGTAATTGCAAACACTCTTTCAGTCGCATAAAAAATACATAAATAAAAATGATTTAGTTGAGTGGTAATTGTACCTAGACGAGCATAAAAGCATGTCAGTTGTACCTTTATCTCTCCACACTTTGGGCTGTTAACAGAAAGGGGGGGAAACCTTTTCCATTTTTGGGGGATTATTATTATTATTATTATAGTTTCAGCTTCTCACAAAATATTTTATGACAGTAATTGGTGTGCAAAATGGCTACGGGCTGGCGTGTCATTAGTCAAAACTGCATGGCATGAATTGAAAAACTAAATGTGTATGTTATTACTACATCTTTTCATACCAGGTTTGATTTATGAGACAGAGAGAGTATTCTTTCCTTAAGGCTTGACAAACCATCATTTTTTAGTCTCACTGCTATTTAAATTAGACCCATTACCTGGGTTTAATCAAAGTAATAATTTTGACTGTGGATCCAGATGAGATCTAATCACAGTCTGAAAGTGTAGGTTATCAATTTTGATTCACTGTTTAGTCACTCGCCTATCTCGGCACGCTTGCTTTTTTGGAGAAAATTGATTTTGTTCAGAGGCCGGTCGTCGAATAAATACGAACAATATCAGGGCACTGATGGCGTTAATAATGGTCACTTTGAGCAACTGGCTTTCTGGAAATGAGTGTCAAATTTGCAGAAAACTTTCTCTATACAAATGGAAGTAAATTTCAAAAGTTGACTCAGTTACTTGATCATGTCTTGTTTTAATAAGCGCAGTAACAGAATCAATTAAAATTGACTTTCGATGTTTGTTTTGCAGGTACATCTGTTGTCACTGTAACTGCCACTGATGCTGATGATCAAACATATGGGAACAGTGCCAAGCTTGTGTATAGCATTCTACAGGGACAGCCCTACTTCTCTGTGGATTCTGAAAATGGTAAGCCAAACGCAGCAGGATCTCTTAGAAGCAGCTTCTAATGTGTTGCAATGTGTGTGAGAATTAAATCGGAAGAAGGGGGATTCATCTGACTCTCAGGGTTATTAATCCAAATAAGTGCAAGATTGATTTCTTCCACTAATTTCAGCTGAAATTTCCAATTGTGTTTGTGTTTGGCTGAAAAAAGTGTTCATGTTCGAGTTTTCTGTCAGGAAAGTAAGAGTTTAATATTTACAAGAACACTTTGGTACTTGTAGCCATGTAATCTTTCATCTTGCATATATCATGGAAGAAACCAAACATTTTGTCTGTGAGTCATAAAATATTAATAAGACAAAACCTTTCAAATCCATTAGTCCCATTATTTACGTACAGCATTTCTAAAATTGGATATAAGTAATGCCTGACATTTTGGGAAGTGGGCTGATAGGCTGTCGTACCAAACAGAGCTAGATGGGACGATCAATGTCAATTTCATCTCTAAGCATTCACTCAGTGTCAGATGGAAACAGAGATTGATGCAACCAAGCCCTGTTAAAGCAACAAACAACTGCACACTGTCTTATTTACAGAGCAATTATCTTATAATTCAAGAAGAAAATGATTTGAGAAAGTTCGATCACAACAACTGGGCTCTGTATTCACAAAGCAGGTTAAAATTCCTTATTTCCAACCATAAGCTGACCCTGAAAGGTATTGTTCTCAACAATGTTACAGAGGTTGTCACAGAATTTATTTCTAGTAAGTAAAACCAAACTAAAATTACATTTATTAAGGACTTTAAACAAAATGCTTATATTGTGTAATCATAAAAAAGAAAAGAAAAAACAGAGAAAAGTACTGCATCGTGCATCTGGTATACAAATGTAGCACTTCTGACACTAAAAAAACATTGCCAAGAAACATAATCCGGGCAGCAATTAGATTTCCCTTGGAAACTTAATTGGCAAACTAAATCAGAGGCATATAAATGTAATTTTCTAGCAGACATGGTTGCGACAGAGACAGAATTGATAATAATCTCATCGCATTTACAGTAAGAGAGGAAATAATTTCTCAAAATAAAATGTATCTTTAAAACAGCAAAAGTGGTGACTAACTTTTTCTTTTTTCTTATTTCCAGGCACGATAAAGACAGCTCTCCCTGGTATGGACAGAGAAGTCAAGGAAAACTACCAGGTTGTGATCCAGGCTAAAGACATGGCTGGGCAGATGGGAGGGCTTTCAGGAACCACTACAGTCAGCATCACTCTCTCTGATGTAAACGACAGTCCGCCTCGCTTTGCGAATCGTAAGAGGCCTCCCTCTTGTACTTTATTGTTTTGCAAAGCATTTTAAGACGAGTTTTGTATCTATGTACAATAAAAATGATCATGGATTAATGAAGCAAGCACGCAACCAAAGATTTACCCATTTAATGTCATGTTTAGATTCCTTCCGTGTGACTGCTGTCGAGTCCACAGTGATTGGAGCTGCTATTGGGCGAATTAAGGCTGATGATCCAGATGTGGGCCGTAATGCTGAGATGGAGTACACCATAGTTGGTGGTCATGACATTTTTAATATTATCACTGACCAAATCACACAGGAGGGAGTCATCATAATAAAAAAGGTACCTCAATTCTATTTCATCTTCTGTTTCTCTCTATTTCTTATACTATTTTATATGTGTTTTCCACAGTCACTGTTCAAGTAACCAGCTAATGTCATAGCTGTAACATCAGACAAAAAAAGTAGTTACATTATTTCACATTTTGTAATTGGTTTGAATATTCCAGATTTGGGAAAAAGTTTGAAATATAGCCCAAAAGTATGGTTTTGATTTTAATTTGACATAAGATATATAAAATATCTAAAATAAAGATCATTTAACTTCAAACAGTAAGTCAGGACAGCATAGTTTCAGATTAGATATTAGTTAGCAGTTTTGATGTAAGAAGAATATGACAGCCTATTTTTGAACTGAAATGTAAAATCACCCTAAGGTAGTAAAAGGAATAATATAAATATTTGTGCTACAAATTCTCTCAAAAGATCCCCAGATCAGTATTCCTTATTTGGATTTGTAACCTAGAATTTGGAATATGATTAAGATAAAGGCAGACAAATGAAAAGCAATCAATTGCACATCAAAATCCTGGAGGCAGATAGTTTTTTTCCCCCTTTCTTTTTAAATGGAAACGTCTACAGCTTGACTTCTGATGTGCTTTCATCTCCAGCCACTGGATTATGAAACTAAGAGGGACTACGAGTTCAGAGTGGAGGTGAAAAATACCTACTTGGATGCAAGGTTCATCCATGGTTTGCAATTCAAAGACTACGCCACGGTCAAGGTAACGGTAGAGGATGTGGACGAGCCCCCAATTTTCACCAGGAACCCTTACATCATCGAGGTGCACGAGGACACGGCTGCTGGCAGCTTCGTTGGTGTGGTATCAGCCAGGGACCCAGATGCTGACAACAAGCCAGTCAAGTATGCTACAGGGCTCAGAAGTGCTG
Organism: Rhamphochromis longiceps; assembly: GCF_057381845.1. Classification (NCBI taxonomy): domain Eukaryota; kingdom Metazoa; phylum Chordata; class Actinopteri; order Cichliformes; family Cichlidae; genus Rhamphochromis; species Rhamphochromis longiceps. The sequence goes on along the minus strand of NC_140565.1, from coordinate 29,152,642 downwards.
AGGCCTTACACTGTGCCAGACTCTTTGAGTAAAATGCCAAATAGCTTTCCTAGCCTACAACAACAAATTCCCTTTCATCTGGAATTAGGTACTCGCAATTTTGTAAACTTGCAAAACAATCAATGGCCTGTTAAGCAAAGATTTCCTAACCAGCCAATTGGGTGTAATGCTTTATTGTAGTAATTTGATTGTTTCAAAACTCATTGTCCCAGCTTTAATTATACCAGAATAAAATCAATGCAAAAACAAGCAACACATGGACGAAATACAGTCTCCTCTTATCAGTTTTATAGAGTGAGGATTAAAATGTGCCCACTTAGTTAAATCTAATCCATCAGCCAAGCCATGTGTCAGTGTAGAAGGGGGGGAGAATATTATTCATGGGTCCCTCCTGGTGATTTCCCAGTGGAAGATGGCGGCAGCATTGTGAAGTGAATACAGACTGTTTATTTCCCGGAATTATGTAAGCCCTCTGTGGCACTGCACAAAGTCAAAGTGAAAGAGCCTAATTTGCTGTATCGATTCACACAGCTCAGCGCCGCCGTTCCACACATATGGCGCCTGCCCATCTCTGACACAGAGATATGCTGCTCTTGGCCAATGCCACATGGCGTATTGTGTTGCATATTCCAGTTTCACTTGTGTATGAAAGGTGACTATGACAAATGAGCAGGCTCACAGAAAGATGTATCATCTTTTGACAATGGGGAGCCTGGAAAGCAGTTTCTTTTGCAGGAATTAATGCACTTTGTAAAACACAATTTTAAGTAGATAAGGACGTTAGTGTGTTTTTTCTCATAAAGACAGCCCCGTGCAAGCAGAATGACTTTTAACTGGTCTTCATTTTACAACAACAATAACACTAATCTGTTGTAGAGTTAACATGATTTGGTCTGTTTGGAGATTTGTGAGCACTTCTATCTCACTGGTATGAATAACTACGTTATTTCTTGCAGATACTCCATTGATCGACACACAGATCTGGAGAGGCTGTTCAACATTGATTCTGTGAATGGGACCATCACAACACTGAAAGCACTGGACCGAGAAACATCCAAATGGCACAACATTTCTGTGGTGGCTACAGAAATAAGTAATTGTTGTTTTTGATATCCAATTTATAATAATAATAATAATAATTTTTCATCTGTGCCGTAAATAACTGAAATTATTTTATGTAATCATTTTAGATAATCCACGTCAGACAACTCGAGTGCCAGTGTTCATCAAGGTGTTGGATGTCAATGACAACGCCCCCGAGTTTGCCATGTCCTACGACACATTTGTCTGTGAGAATGTCAAGGCAGGACAGGTATCAGTGGTTTCCGTCATTATCATGGTTTCATGGGCAAAATAAGGATATATATAAATGGCACTGAAGCACAGGGTCAAATTCGTCAGCTGCATATATTGCATAAGTATTCACACAACAGAAAATACTTAGATGCGACTGTGTTCCCAGACACAATTTTCATGACACAATTACATTTAAATCTGCTGCTTGTATTGGCTTGGGATGCTGTTGGAACCCTGCTTTAGAACTACTTTATTTATTTGGGATAGTGTATTATCCTGCTGGAAGCACCTGACATGGAAATTTAATGCTGTTTACATCAAATTCTGACCCTGGTATCCAAATTTTGCAGCAGAAATCAAGACTCATCAGACCAGGAAACCTTTTTCCAATATTGTAATTGTCTAACTTTAGTTGAGACAATGCGAAATGTAGCCTCAGTTTGCTAATCGTAACTGATGGAAGTGGTGCCTGGTATAGTTTTCTGCTGCTGTACATTCAGAGATGCTCTTCTGCATACCTTGGTTTGGTTTGAGTTACTGTTGCCCTCCTATCAGCTCAAAGCAGTCCGGCCATTCTCCTCTGACCTCTGGTATGAACAAGGTATTTTCTCCCAAAGAACTGCAGCTCACTGGATAGTTTCCGTTTTTTAGAAAATACTATGTGAACTCTAGGTTATACAGGAAAATCCCAGTACATCAACAGCTTCTGAAATACTCAGACCAGGCCATGTATCACAAACAACCATGCCATGTGGAAATTCACTTACATCACCTTTCTTCCCTATTCTGATACTGAACTTAAGTTGGTCATCTTGACCCTGTCTAAATGTCTAAATTTAGAGTTTGAGTTGTAGCCATGTGAATGGACCAATTCTCATCCACACTACTTCATAATTCATATTTGTGCTTCATTAAATATCCCAAATCCTGAAACTGACAAATGTCTTAAAAGTTATTCCAGTGTTTTACGATATTAATTGCATATATTCATATGCTTTCTAATGCGTTGCCCTAACCTTTTGTTCTGATTTTTTACAGTTGATTCAGACAATAAGTGCTGTTGACACAGATGAACCTCTCGTGGGACACAAGTTTGTGTTTAGTATAAGTCCCACCAATCCCAATTTTACCATTGATGACAGGGAAGGTAAAATATTCTTCTCTTTTTTTACCATTTTTACTCTTAGAAATAGTCATAAATACATCCTCATTAATAAACAGTGATTCAAAATCAAAAGCCTTGTGCGATTACAGGGTTTTTTTCTGATGTTGTAATTTTTGTACTCTTTCTTGAAGAGCTCTAGTTGATTGCCAATTATCTTTCACTGCACAATAAACACAGTGGAAATGCCAACCTTCACAGTCAGATATATTGGACTGCACTGTGTTACAAACAGATTTTAATTTTATCTGCCCTACAATAGAAAATATTTGCTTTTCAAGAAAGTGGAAATGCTCATGAAGCTTTTCAAACAAGATATGCAATGGTTGTTCAGTAGCCATGCAGTAACAGGTCTGAAAACTTTACATGTTTTTTCAGTTTTCTCCATTTAGTCTAAGACTTTAAATAATGGCATGTATACTGTAAGATAATGTGACATAACAGACTCATAACAAGGACAAATATTCACAATTTCAACAAACAAACACAACTTCATACTTGGACCAGGTTACTGTGCCTTTGAATGAAGATGTCTATAATTACCTAATAAGCTGCAATTTGCTCTTTTATAATAAAAGCCTTTATTTACAGAAATAAAAAGAAAGCTATTCTAAAATCTCGTCATTGACAAGGTCTGAATGTTTCCACAGATAACACTGCCAATATCCTGACACGGAGGGGAGGTTTCAGCCGCCGTGAGATGAGCATGTACCTCTTGCCTGTAGTGATCTCTGACAACGACTACCCCATTCAGAGCAGCACCAGCACACTGATCGTGCGCGTGTGTGCTTGTGACAGCCGTGGAAACATGCAGTCGTGTAACCCTGAGGTCTTGCCCTTCTCAGATGGTCTCACAACTGGAGCTCTAGTGGCCATACTGCTCTGTGTCATCATCCTTCTCAGTAAGTTCACTCTTGAGTTCAGTTCAGTTTTATTTATATAGCGCCAAATCACAACAGCAGTTGCCTAAAGGTGCCTATGAAATCTGTTTTTTTTTTGGGGGGGGGGGTTTCTCTCTGCTTTTTGTGAGTCTAATGAAAGAAGTAAAAAGTCTTGACCAAAAATAATAAAACAATAAATAAATATAATAATAATTTTAAACTAACTTCCCTTTAGGGTAACTAGCCAGGCCTGCTTTATTGTGTTAGTGACCAGTTTGGTCACTGACAATGGATGTTCATGGGATCATGAAAACTTTAACTTCTTATTCTTGTAATGTTTGCTTCTTCATTTAGGCACAACAGTATTCAGTGCAAATAATAGCAACTCGGTTCTCATATTCAATTCAAGTCAGTGAAAACAATTATAAATCATTCAAAATAAAAACAGCTGCAGCTCCATCTCTATTACCGTATTTTAACAAGTTGCACAACTCTATAAAGTAGGGGTGTAACATATCTAGTTACAAATGAGCAAAAATCAAACAGTGGAAAAAAAAGTAGAAAACCAGTATATTTTTAAGTATCCACTTGATGGAAAAACACTGAGGGTAAAGGTGTATGTACAAGGCAAGACATTATTGTGCTCTAAGTGTAATATAGGGGTGAGATGTGAGCAATAAAAGCAGTAAGGAGACTTTAAAGTGAGATTACTGTGAAGAAAACAATATAATAGTTTAAGCAAATAAGATCCAGGTAAAACCTGCTGGGAGTAAAAGATTTTCTGGTGGAAACCCAGAAAACCACAGCATCATCAGGTTAGCTAAAGAACATCTGTTGCCATGGAAGAACTCTTGGTTTATGAGACGTGGCAACAAAGAAACTGGATTTAAGAAACATTGTTACAAGTAAAGCACTTATTGAAATGAACAGAATTCTGGCTGATCCTACTTTTATTCATTGTTTTTTGGAAGAGGTCTGTGAAGATTTTTTATTCCTTTGTTTTTTTAAATCGAGGCTTACCTGTCTTTGAAGGTCACATCAAACCCATTGGTACACATGTTTAGTTATCTGTCTACTTCTTATCCAACCTTATTACCATTGCTACCATGGTTATGTTGAGAACTTGCTGTTCTTTTGGCATATTAGCAGTTACCATAACTCCAAAATGCAAAATTATCACCCCAGGCAGGCCTTATACGCATCATGCTGCAGGCAATTTTGGCTGAAAAAGTCAATAACATGGACCAGAGTGACTTGTTTGCTCAAGTACATGCTGTTAAGTGGCCGCATGGAGTCGAACAACCGAATCTCTCTTCTATCACAAGGTCTGCCATTATAAACAGGGAATTGATTAAAAGGTTGGACTCCCAAATTTTTTTCCCTAAAAGATGCCACTCTATCTAGGGACTCCACTTTGACTGGCAGCAGCTTAGCATCTTAATATGTTAAAACAATGATTAAATCCTGCACTAAAGAATAGCTGATTTAAGTATTTCACAGTCAAACATTACAGATTGTTTTAACAATAACAGAGTGAAGTGCCTCAGTCTACTTCATATGAGCTGGCTGATGACCATAAAAAGCTTGCAAACCATAGTGAAGATGGCTTATACAAAAAAGGTTTAAAATAGAAACCTGCCTTTGTAATACCAGTGACCATGTTCCATGCAAACAAATGTGGCCAGTACAAGGATGCCACACATCAGCACTTAAACCAGGTGGTTCCAGTTGTCATGGAAACTTAGTTACGTGTTAAACTAGTGTTACTAAATGAGATGAAAACGCTAACACCAAAAATACCCACTGTAATGTTCTCCTTAAGGAGAATTGAGGGTACAAAGTAGCTTATTGAGAACACAAGGAGTTGTGCAATTTTAGACATTTGAACAGACTATTACATTTGGTATGGATAACAAATAGAATCAAGGACCCTGAGAAAATCTTTAAAATATCTTAAATTATATAACTGGTAGCAAAGTGCAACATGGGGTCTTTCTGGATTCCTTTTAAAATGTGAACAATCAAACATAATTACTTTTGTCTCAAAAAGGAGTACAATGGTGCTTCTAGGCACCCTTCATTAAGACAAAAAACCACTTAACTAAACAGTCGGTATTTCTCTGGGAGGTAAGGTTGTATGCTCCTTCCTAAGTAATAAAGCATTTCTTTCAGAAGTCCTTGTGATCCGCAGTCAGGGAACAGCAGTAGCAGTTCTACTGAGGAGAATTTTAAAAAACATGTAGGAGTATTTTTTTAAGTGCATGTCCAATAAGTAATGGGTTTCAACCATCACTGAACCTTACCTCCTCTGTCAGCATAATACTTGATAGAAGCACTTAAGGCTTAGGATTCCTTGCAAACTGCTGAGGGCAAAATAAAAGACAAGTACAGATCTGTCCTCATGAATGTGTATGTGTTTACTCCTCTGTCCCTAACCTTTTTCATGAGATGAATTTGACCCTTTTCCTCCTTCCTTCTGTCAAAATATTGCTTTGGAGTTTGGTGTGTTCCTCGAGTGACTAAATTTCTAATACAAGCTACCAGATTTTCTTGTGTCTGTCTGCTTTAATTCCAAATTTTAAATTCTGTCAGGGCAGACCGCATTGCACAAATTTAGTGTGCTGAAGGTTAAACTCTGCACTCTCCTCTTGAGCAAAATATCATGACATCTGCTCATTATCCAACACTTTTCGCGCTTGAAGCTCCCTGACAGACTGTCTCATTCACCTCTGCTTGACTCCAAAAGACAGGCACTGAGCTGGAGCAGTTCGTCATAGCTGGTCCATATCTTGCTGCATCTCCTTAAAAAATGACGCTGGTCAATCACAAATGTTCCTAAAGTACACTACTCAGCAATATAGCCTGAAGGCATTAAAATTAACGTCCAAGTGGGATGCAAGTAGAAAACTATGCTACCTGTGTTATCTTTTTATCTGATGAATAGCAGGTTAATTTAAAATAATACATTTCTTCCAAAACTGTCACTCACTGAAAACATGCTCACTCTGCAATCTCCTATTCTCTTTTACTACTGGGGAGAAAAAAAGATGAGGATGCATGTTAGAGAATGAAAAAGGGTCCTCTAACCATCGTGCATTTTGTACAGTGAATGTAACATTCAAGGGGGAAAGAAATAAAAAGCTTTTTCACTGAATCTTCAATAATAGGAGGTGAATGCCTGAGGCAGTGTTGAGGATTTGTCACTGGTAGCAAATGTGTTTCCCCTATGTGCCTTTGCTCTCCTGTGCTCTTTAATGCATGACACATGTTCGGAGGCAGACATCTTATGCTGTGCTTTCTCTCTCTGCATTTCCCGCTGATTCTTGTGTAGTGATTGTGGTGCTGTTTGCTGCCCTGAGGAGACAGAGGAAGAAGGAGCCTCTGATCATCTCCAAAGAGGATGTCAGAGACAACGTTGTCAGCTACAACGATGAAGGAGGTGGAGAGGAGGACACTCAGGCCTTTGATATTGGCACGCTGCGCAACCCAGAGGTGATGGATGCTAACAAGCTACGCAGGGACATCATACCCGAAATGCTGTTTCCCTTTCGGAGGACATCACCTATAAAGGATAACACGGATGTCAGGGACTTCATTAATGGGAGGCTTCAGGAGAATGATTCAGATCCAACAGCACCCCCTTATGACTCCCTGGCCACGTATGCTTATGAGGGCACTGGGTCACTGGCAGAATCCCTCAGTTCCCTGGAGTCCGCTGCCACTGAGGGGGACCAGGAATATGATTACCTCAGCAACTGGGGACCACAATTCAAAAAGTTGGCAGAGATGTACATAGGGAAGAGCCCTGGCAGAGAAACTTAGACAAAAATAGTCTCTCTTTTCCAAGTCCATGCTTCTCTGTCTGTTTATCTAGCTATCTGGCTAGCCAGCTATTTGTCTAGTCAGTTAGCTAGCCAGCTAGTTGACTGTCTGTCTGCCTATCAAGCTATCTATCTGTTTGTCTAGTTTGCTAGCTAGCTTGCTAGTTAACTAGTTGTCCATTTGATTCTCATAAATGTGTGTGCAGGCACAAAAATAAACACACACACACACACACACACACACACACACACACACACACACACACACACTTAAACAAAAATCACTGCTATCCACATGTGGATGCTAAAATGAAAATTAAGACTTGAACTGTGCAGAATTTTCTCTTAATGGAGATACAGTATAAATCTCAAAGTTTTACTGTTTTTGGTCATAATCAGTAAAGATGCCTTTGAATTTTAGGATTTTTTGTGAACAATGATGTGGACAATGTGTTTTGTAATTGACATGAGCGATAGTAGTATTGTATACTATCAATGTTTAATGGTACCGGACTGGGTTTGGGTGGGATAGGGATGGAGTCGAATGGCTTTTCGAGCCAGCTCCATTAAATACTGTACATGTACAAAATGTTTTTAACGATGGACATCCTATATACTATTTGCTATATCTGTTTGACAAGCAATGTTCATGTGAATGGTTGGTGCAGTTTATTTGTCAAACTGTGAATTCATTTCATCATATAGGTGTAACATGTAATGGAAAGTGTATGTTGTAGAAAACTGTCATACACTGAATTCATGCTGTTTGAATGCTGAGTCATATTGTTTTATATTTATATTTTTATACTTATTTTCTTAATAAAACAATGTAAAAAAGAAACCACACATTTCCAGTTACGTAATTTCAACTAATGTGGTTCATTAAACTGCTTTTGTGATGAAATACAGAAATAACCAGAGAACTGTAGCTATTCACTGAGTAAAAACATGTTGGATCTGATATTGACAAACTGTCTGAATTGAACAAATCTGTAAGAGGTACTAAACTGGGCTTGGCAGATATGATGTGTAAAATAACTGACAGTGTAAGAAGCGGGTAGTTGTGCTATAAATCACCATCCTGATAAATCTGTATTTGGAGAAATATGGAGTATTTAGAAAAGTACACAATTCAGAGACTCACTTCTTCTGATTTTCATTTGGATTTTCACGAAAGTTTGGATTTGAAAATGTATTTGGGTTTTGTTTTTTCCTTTCCCTTGCGGGCAGCAAACTGCGTTTTCCTAGAAACATTACACCAAACTCTATGTAGTTTATTTCACACTGATCTGCATTTTATTTTTAATAGAAGGTAACAGTGGGTGGCTTTGGAGAACCTCCCATCAATGTCTTTCTTATGTTGCTTCATTAGGTTACAGATCTTAACACCTACAATCTCACTGCTGTAGTGCCAGTTATGTAGGTGCCGTCCTACTTTTAAGCACTTTTCAGTATTCCAACCACACCAAGAGGAAGTACTTGCAAATTAAAACAGTTGTCAAATGCCTGTCTGGTCATTTATATTTTTATGTTCTGAAACATTTTTGCAGATCAACACATTTCTTCTTGACAACAATAGAGGTGCAACTGAAGTAACTTACCTCTGAAGAAAAGCTGAGCAAAGGGAAGTTGCATGGCTCTACAGTAATGGCTGCTTAATACCATCATACGTCCTATCATAGCTATTACCATATCAGAATGAAAGACATGAAAATTGAAGCTCTCATAGCACAAAACAGCTCAATGGTTCTTATGCAAACTGAAAATTCCAATATTTAAAACCATTTTGAAAGATACCTACAAATACTCTGTAGAAGTACCAACTATTTAGTTATGTACAAGCTGTCCGTCATCCCTAACAACAAAGATGTATTTCATAAGGCAGCTATTAATTGCATAATGTTAAGTGGTGATTATGTGCAAGCTAATAAATCAAATATAAGAGCTATAAAACCTTCAGTGAGTAGAAAGCAGAGATGTTAAATTTTCTATTCTGTGCAAAGACTTCATAAAAAGTTCAACCAACACCTCCAACATGTTCTGTACTGGATTAACTTTTATTTGATTTAATAGATGTAGACATTTTGTGTTAGGCACTTTGTTAAGTGCAATGTGCTTTCCAAGACTGCAGTCAACATAAGGAAACAATGCGTCTGCCCTTTTATCTGTGGTCATGACTTTTCTGTACGTGAGAGCAGACAGTTTGTTAACTTTAAAAAAAAAGAAAAAATAGACTTGTGGATCCAAGGTCTGTACAAAACCATAAGCAAGCAACTCTTGTTAACTTTCCGGCGTAGTTTTGACCACAATGATTTAGAGACAGCACATAGCATAACTGCTGCATAATTGTAATCATACGTTTTTCTTATTGATCACCTTTCAGCTCCTAATAATGATGGGTGCTATTCATCAAACAAAGTATTTCAGCCTGCTGTTGTGATCAGATTATGATCTAGCAGATAGCAAGTCAATATGGTTATAACAAATGTCTTGAGACACATAAATGTTTCCTACACATCAGATCTTGGGTTAAAATACTTGAAATTCATGATCCATGAAAGACATTTTTTTAGGAGCACAAAATATTTGAATTATAATTTATATAATGTCACATTCACTGCTAAACATAGCAAATATTGCAAAATGTGATTTAAAAAAAAGTGTTTTACCACAGGATTTGCAGGGGTACATTTATAGAGCTGTAGACCTTATAGACCTGTTTTAACTTGTCACATTTCTCTCATCTGAATGTGAGAGTGAATGAATAGTGGTATTGTTAAGCGCTTTGGGTGCCTTGAAAAGCGCTATATAAATCCAATCCATTATTATTATTATTATTATTTTTACCTTCCACTTCCTGCCAGGTTGCTGTAACGAATAGTTGTCGGTTCTTAGAAACTACCTGTTCAAACAGAAGTTACGCTGATTTGTTACACCTTGTTGGGAAACAAAGGGTGCTAACCCAGCCCTAGTTCAACTTGTGTCACTTCAACCCAATGCATAGATGCTTGGTACATCTTTCTTCTGCTGTTGATAGATTTAGTTCATTTTGGAAGGGTTTAAACCATTCTAAATACACTAATTTACAGTCATAAATGTTCATCAGTGAATGGAAAGCAGGCCTGTGAAATGATTTTGCCTCTCAAATGAATTTCATTCTTTGACCAGTGCAATGAATCAAAGGAAATATTCTGCATTTGGCCTCTAGTGCAGACACATGTGCCCAGTGTGGAGTGATTATTCTTCAACATTTTCATTAAAAGTGTATCGCCATCATGTTTTATGTCTAGCCACTAATTCAACCACAGTGAGCTCCAAATGTGGAGAGAAGAGAGCTGCATTTTTGAGTTTACACTGGCTTTTTGCACAGAAACTATTTTCTCTACCCATCATGCTTCACGCATGATTAGCACGTAAGTGGAGGATGGTTCTGTTGTTGTTCTAATAAAGGTATTTGAATATCATGTGGAATATTAGGTAATAGCATAGGACTGATGGTTAACCAACTGTGGGATTCTGTACTTTATGACTTCGGGTTAAATAAAAGAAGAGAAGAATCCATGCTACTTTTTCTGTATTTGACACGCTGCAGGATATGACCACAGAATCTGAGGTTTGAGGTTGTTTGCGTGATATTTTCACTGATTCCTGATTCTGTTTTTCATTCACTTTTTTAAACATCAGGTTTCTAAACACCGAAATCATAAACAAGATGTGGTTTTCTTGCTGCAAAGTGGCTACATCCATGACCTTAAGTTCAGCTCCAACTTACTAAGGTGCTATCCCATTGTTTGTGGCCAGCTGCTCAAAGATCATCACAACCAGGCTGCAGGCACCAGGTTAATGCAGTAACTTCAAGTCTTAAGCTTTGAGGATGTTTTTGTGCCCCCTGCGAGGCTTGTAAGAGACAGGCCTCGTGTCATGATTCATAATGCATGATGTGTTTTATGGGTCTATTGTGGCTAGAAAGACTAAAAGATTCAAAGTACCGCAATCAATAATGCAGGTGAAATATTGGTATGCAGACAAGATGTGACAGCACTGGCGAACTGCCTGAGGCTTTTTTTTCTTGACCAGTGCCTGCTCTATTAGAAAATGTCCTTTCTTGCACAACATTTTCCCAAACAACAAGCAGACAGTTACTAACGCTGCCTGTGTTTCATGGCTAAACTGTAACTAAAGAGACTTGTTTCAGTTTTTATTCCCCAACACACATTGATGATGTAACTGTCCATCTGGCTTCTTGTAAAGGCCTAAGTTAACCCACTTTAGTACTCTAACTGAAAGAAATGAAAACACCCATGTGCCACTATGAACTGATGTCAGAAATGTGCTGTGGAATGTTTAAAATAAATCATGAACAGAATTTATTTTAACATGTAGTGCTGGAAAAACCAACATCTAAGGCTATAACCTATATTGATGTTACTTTTTCTTTGTTCGAAATTTCATGTTTTGCATCCATTTTATATTCGGTCTGGATTAGAAATAGATTTGCCCCTTGTTGCCAGGTTGTACACCTTAGGACAGACTGTCACATGTATGTGAGCCAGAGAAGTCACAGCATGACCCTGTATGGCCTTGTGAGGAGAACATAATTCTGTGAAGCTTGGTTGAATCCTGGGGTCCTGACATGTGATGACACCTGCTTTGTTTCTATTATAAGGTGTGGACTTTTGAGATTATGAACCATTTTCAAAGCACGTGTTTTTGAAATGAGTAGGAAATTATTCACGTAATTTATGTCTAATAAGATCCTGTCCTGAGCGTGTTTTTAGTGGTTACCAACTTTGAGCCACTTTTCCAGGTTTAGAGCAATTTCAGTGCATCACTGGCTAGTAGTCATGGACGTGGGTTGAACATAAAAAAATAAATAAATAAATAAAAAACAAAAAAAACCACAAGGCAGCTTTTTTCCCCTCAGGAAAGGAAAATTACTTCTGAGCACAAGGGAATGCATCAGTGACATGGCATACTGCCTAGTTTGTTATAATTACAAGCAAAAGCAGCTCTGAATAGGCATCTTAATGACCAAACAAATTGTTGCATATTTCAAACCCATCTGGATAATTTCCTTAAGGGAAATGTAATTGCCTTCAGAAATGGTGAATGCTATCTCTGTTGCGTGCATGCATACAAACACGCATATAGCACCTGAGATGATACGTAATGACTCTTTAATCACTGCCAATGAAATGGTTTCCTGTCAGGATTAATACAATACAGGTGCACACGCGCCTGTCTTTTGTTTTTCTTTTAATTAGGTATGCAAGAGTTTATTTAGTGTGGATTTGAGACACAATTTACTACACTTTTTTGGGGATATCATGACATTTTTAATGGGGAATTTTTCAAGCAGATATTCAGTACTGTCCAGCAGTGCTGGTTTGTTAAGTACTGTGGAAGGAATTACAGTATTAACCTGCCATCTCTGAAAATGTTGTTCAATAATGTGCTTTAAGAATACAGCACATTACCATGTGAACAAGAGACATCTTCAATTAGTATTTGGCTCCATCTCCTGGAAAACTCCAACAACAACATTCAGATGACGCACTACTTTTGTGATTTTATTTACAATTGTGCAATATATGTGATATTTTATCTGAGGTATGCAGTTTTCTGCAATGCTATCGCCCTGGCGACTATGTAAATGATACAGTACCAAAGTAAAATTGGCATCTAATCTGGTTGAGGGAAACAGAACCTCAACCAGATGTATGCAGATGTATTTAACATGAAATATTTTTTTAGAAGAGTGAAACTGCTGAATGCTTTATTTGTCTATGGCCAGTATTACTTACTCAAAAAAAAAGTATAATTAGAATGGAAAATTCAACTTGAATTTTAATGTCTATGAAAAAATACATAAGATTTGAAAAACTACTAATTTGAACAATCAAAGTTACAACGTCAACACAACTACATAAAAAAACTTGATTCAGTGCATTTGTTTCACACCTATAGTGTTTCAGTCTGGCATTTGGGTTATAAGATTAAGTTTGCAAGGATAGCACACAAGCACCAGAGGGCACTAGAGATCTTTCAACAAGGACTGGGGAGCAGCAAGAAGCCTTCTGATGTCATATGAGCTGTACACTAAGCTAAAGCAGCTCCAATATTTTGTAAACAGGGCATCTTCCAAAATGCAAAACACACAAAGGGAGTTGTTCTGAGTCTATATACATTTTAAACTTAATAGGCTGCACTTGCCTGTCCTGTAGCCTGTTCAGCATAAGCAATATACTGTAGCTGTACTTGGGACAAAGTTGGGTTGCTATATAAAATGGAACAAAATGAATCATTTACAGTTCATTAAAGCTTATATCTACGTAACATTCACACAAAAACAAAATATTACAAGTTGGGGCTATTCTTAGTTATAGTTATGTAGTTTTTTAATAAATACATGCCATTTGATGCTGGCATCACATGTTCTCTTTTAACAATAACCGGGACAAGTGTTTTCTCATTTGTACTTGATTAAAGCTAGCTGCTCCAGTTTCCTTTGTCTTCTGGATCATTTTCTCTCAAATTATTTTGAAAAACTACCTGTAATTTCCTTGAAAATGTTATGGATTAACATTTGGACATGGTATAATCAAAAACCATCATTAGATCAATGTATTTTGAAACCTAGTTACTAGTTTGATGAGTATTGACAATTATTGGCAAGTATTTTGACATTTTCTTAATGTGTGGATTAGTGGATTTTTCTGCAATTCCAGTCATGATTAACTAATAATATAATCAAACACAAATACAGTTTATTTCATAGTTTTTACACAAGTAACTACATAATGTATGCAGCATTTGTATGTGATGGTAAAAGTCTGTTATTTCATGGTTCTTTTCTGGCGCCCCAGCTGCCAAAATATTATTGTTTTTAACATTTTTTAACAGTGTATGTCAAGTTTTACTACAAAAGCAAAAATATCCTTACATAATCAAACCCAAACAGAACAAAAACTGTGTGGAAGTGTGGAAAAAGTGTGGGGGAAAAAAGGGTCAACAGACAGTATTTTTATATATGAAGCTGAAATTTCACAGCAATAATTATTTATGTCCAGTCTATACACGATAATTTTTTTTTAGAGAAATCATTGATGGTTGAGCAAAAAGTCCACAAGAATTTGAAATAATCCTCTATCCTCTTGTTTTAACTGGGTGGCACGTTGCTGGTAATGTAGCATGTAGCTTGGTGTTAGCTTGCTGGAATAAACGTGTTTATGAAGAGCACAGTATGGATTGAAGCATGCTGCTCTAAAACCTTAATATACCTATACACATATAGCTTTTATGTGTCATAAAATAACAACAATTTATTAAAAAATTTTCTATGCCATGTTCATCAAATCATATGGCAAGCGATTTGCTGCCATCAAATTCAAAATTAGCATTTGAATGCTGCTGTGGAGGAGCCTGTCCTTCCATCATGGTTCCTCTTCTTGCTCGGGCTTCTGCTGCCTAAGGTATTCACTAAGCATGTGATCAAATTTGGTGGTTGCGGCTTTCCTATAGTGGCCTCTTCATGGTTCCCAGCTGTATATATCCTCAAAGCCCTCAATGTAGCCTTCTGGTAGTGCAGTCCTTGCGGAGAAAGGTTATTGACCATAGTTGGGTGGAACGAGTCCCTTCTGGTGATGCTTGAGGATCAGGACTGTCCAATCTACAGATAGCCATTCGGGCAGCATCTCATCCATCAGCAACAGGTCCATTTGTGCTGCCAGATGCTCATGGAGTGCATTTCACTTCTTTGGCCAGTAGGTGTAAATCATGTCAGGGCCTCGGGCCTCTTGGATCTCTGCCACATATGTCATCCTAAGAAGTAATCCTACGGATATCCTCCTATACAATAGTAAACAGTCTTTTTCTGCAAATGAAACAACCTAGCTGTTTCCGGTGTTTCTAATTTTTATGGTAACCTAGAAAGTCCCTCTGCACATTATACTAGTGCAAATTTGGCAAGAAGGTAAATAATTACCCACCTTATGACTTTGTAAGTATTGCAGTTATCAGATGTGATACATTTCTATCTATATGAGGACCACAAATTGATTTTGTACATTTGAAAACCTATGCATTCATAGGACCGTTTCTCCATTTAGGTCTCTGCCATGCAGCGATTGAACTTACACCTCCGTGAATTCACGCTTCATTAAGAGAGAGTTTCAGTGCTTCAAACAATGATAAAACAGTGGCCATGCAACACAAGGTGCTGAAATTGCAGCAATAGTTCGGGAGGCCTTTTCATTAGGTGCGGTATAACAGTTGCACCATCAATGTTTATGATCATCGACATTTTATTTCAGGATACACAGATGAAACGCTCCCCATACCATATACCCTTTGTAGAGATGATTACATTTCTTGATTTTGACTTGTCCTTACTTTGACCCCTCTTACAGTGCAAACACAGAAGAGACAGATACCCTCCATCAGTGAAGAATTTACGAGATATCAGTCCATGTGACCTCTCTGAATCTGCCTAGAAAAGCCTTTACTAACCCATCTTTAACCCATTAAAAAAAACCTAAATAAAAGCTACATAAATTACATAAGTTTATAACATTTAGGATCCTTACTGTACTTCTTCTTCAAACCATCTTACACCTTTGTAATGTAACAAAATCTTGACCATAGAACATATGAATGATCATCAAGTTTATGTATTGTGCAGTGCCAGCACATGACAGACTACAAAATGTATATTCCTCCTTCTTTAGACAATCTCTGTGATTGCAGCCCCAAGCTTTTGTTGTATGGAGTGTGTTCCAGAGGTCAGCTCGGATCTCATCTTTTATTTTCTACGTTCGTTAAGCTCCATTCTGCTAAGCGTGTCCAAATAGGGTAATTCTGTGTTCAATTAAGCAGGGCAGACACAGGACATTTAATACAATGTCAATGAGATGCCACTAAGAGTGAGCTATCAGTTTGATAGACAGTCAGAGAGGTGGATAATAAGCTGTTGTATGTCCCCTAATTCTGCACTACCCAAGGCCATCCCTATAACTGAATTACACCAGTGCCTTGGTAAGTCACAGCTGATGGGCCCTCATGCAACGCAAAACCACCTTGCACTGACTGGCTATGTTGTATAATTGCGTGGCTGTCTGTAGCTATCATGGCACTGTGTTCCCACCAGCCATGGCCACAAAGCCAGTATAAAGAGACCCGCTAGGCCACACAAAGCACTGCAGTTGTCCTTAGGCAAGTGGCCAGAGAGAGCAAGGAGAGGGAGAGAGAGTGAGAGAGAGGTAAAGATGGGAATTAGGGGGGTGGGGTGATTCTGCTATGCGCAGCAGGCCAAATATCCCTGGGCCACAAGCCAAGTGGCCAGCCACAAGGATGGTATGCCAAGAGAATGCCATCCGGCCAGGTTGCACAGCCAGATAAAATGCTCCATGGGTTGCCCAAAGCTCAACACAGACAACCCGCAATACAGCAGTTTCTTCTCTTCTTACTAACTAGCGCCTTTTCATAATCCAGTTCACGGCAATACATATTTGTGGCAATCACTGCAAAGAAAGCCAGACCAGAAACAGAACAGTCCTATGATCTTGAAAGAAATCTGCCCAGGTGTTTATCCCAAGGTTAGCAAAAAAGAAGAAAACAAAATTCAAAGCTTTGATTTTGTTTAGCCACAAAGCCCAGAGTCTATGAACTGACATTTCTGTTGTTCTGTTTCTGAAGAAAAGTTCCCTGGGGTATTCAAGCATCTACCTGCTGTCTCTCAAAAGATATAGTTGAGAGGTGAATGAAGTAGTTAGGAAAAAAACTTTCAGAAGTACTTAAAATTCTTGGTCCCGGAGACTGGCAAGTGCAGACCAAGTAATGGTCAACTCGACCATTTATTTTACTGATGAGCTAAGTAGATCAAATGTATTTATTTTTATAAAAAATACTAGATGGGATCTTATTCAGGATTTTAGTACAAGAGTAACATATAGAGATGAGTTACAGTACAACTACCTATTGTCCAATTTCCAAAAAGTTTCTCTAGGCCTGTCTGTCAAGCAATTACTTCAGTATTTCTGTTTGCTTTACTTAAAATTCCTGCCATGAACAGTATTTATCTGTCATTATTCTTCTATTTTGTACTAGCGAATTAACTATCCTTGCACATTTTTTATCCACTCACTAAAAGACTCGACTCATAGCTGGTCTCTTCGCGGCTTTGACCTCCAGGTTCCTGACGAATAAGAATTATAAAAGAAGGGAGAGGGGGAGAATAAAAGCCTCTTATATGCTTTTGTCCTGCTCTGATTCTGTTAATATACCAAACATGCCTAATCCTTAAGTCCACTTATTTAAATACAGCTAAAAGGCCTGAATATTTAGTTAGGACATTTCAAGATATAAATGCACACTCTCGTGTGTGTGTGTGTGTGTGTGTGTGTGTGTGTGTGTGTGTGTGTGTGTGTGTGTGTGTGTGTGTGTGTTGGTTTTTCTTCGTGTGTGCCATATGAGCACTATGATGATGTCAAGAAAGGAGCTTGAGGGTGGCAACTGAGCAGCAGGAGGGTGTAATGACAAAATTGGGAATGGCAGGAAAGTGACAAAAGCGAGACAGCAGGGTGTCAGAGATGGGAAAACTGGCATCCTCAAAAACCCATGATGTGTCTGCTAAAAATAAGAGAAACACGGTTAAAGGATTATGTAAAGGAGATAGGAGGAGAGAGAGGTGAACACTAACTCAGCAGGAATTTGCAAAGTAAGCAGATAGGTACACACTTCAGCCAGCTTTTTCCCCTCCTTGTTTTAAACAGTATAATTTTAGTCATTTATTACTTTGGTAGACTATCCTATGCAAAAGGCATATGCATTGAGAACTTCAAACATTTGTGGAAGTGTCTTGTATGACACAATAACATTCTGTAGATCAGTCTTTCTCAAGTGGTAAGCGTACCACTAGTGGTACTTGGGCTCTCTCTGGTAGTACGTGGGAAATCTCCAATTTTTTCAAAGATTAATTAATATACCATTGTTGAGGTATGCAAAGATGACACGAGAGTTCCCGAGGTTCTTCTGGGAGCCGGAGTAAACCAGAAAACGTCTCTTCGTGCGCGAGTCCTCAATGAAGAGCAGCCTTTCCTTATCGCCAGTGGTCGCGGCCACTACAGAGTGCTGGCAGGTTAGTTTGCCTAGGCCTTAAAACTGCAAAGGCGCCACGGCGCTGTCACGCTAATGGTAAAAACATGGCCCTTTTCCGCGGTGCCGCGATCCCAGCCACCATCGTTGAGTCGGAGGCTCCTGGGAGAATCGGTGGGGGCGCAGGCGATACCGTCGTTTAGTCGGGAACTATCACCCGGATGCCAATGTAAGGTTTTAGAAACTGAGCTTTAAAATGAATAATGTTTTAAAACATTAACACCTGCTAAAAACACAACAGCCTTAATAAATGCAGAGTAGTTTGGACCCAGAAGCAGGATTCATCAGGTCATCACTTAAAGATTGGATATCCCACGTGCTGTGAATGTTTTAATGCAGTACAGTTGTTATTAATATCACTTTATGACAGTTAAAATAAATAACATTCATATAAGAAATAAAATTGTCTTGTGTAAACTGTATGTGGTGTTAAATAGGCCTATACTACTGTACTTTAACATCGGTCATAAGGGTGGTACTTCAAGAGCCATATATTTTATGAGGTGGTACTCATTGTGAAAAGTTTGAGAACCACTGCTGTAGATAAAGCAGTTAATGTTACTCAGTTGCAAAAAACCTCTACACAGGAAAGAAGTAATCATGTATGGATCGAAGGGTTATTTTAAAGAGTTAATGGTTTATTTCATAATTAAAATACTCATGTCAAAGGTTTGCAAACTCTAACAAAGTTTTCTTTTTAACCCATACCACAGCATTTTCCCAGCCTTAAACAAATATCTAACCCAAACAAATTATCACTGGTTTCAGAATGTAAAACAACTGGAACCAAGCCACGATCATAAGCATAATCTTCGCCAAGTCATTGTCATCTAATGTATGTAATAAAAACATAAAAACTTGAAAGAGTAAGAATAAGCACAGCAATCTGCCAGATCATTTGGTAAAAGGCCATATAAACATCCACACAGCCTCAAACCATATAAATATCCCATTGCATTTAACTACGAAAGAGATATAGCAACAGACATAGCCCCTTGTAAGGATACACTGCTGTCAACATAAATGTGTCTTTTAAACTTTTACACTTACATACTGCATTTCAGTTCATTAAAACTAAAAGTTCAACCCAATTACTGATGTAAACATTGAAAAATTATGATCATTTCCGCAATATGAAACAGAAAAATAATCCTTTTCCATTTTCCGTCAGCACAGTTAAGGATCCATAATTTTCATATATCCTGACTAAAATCTCAAGTAGTAAGCTTTGTGATCTAAATAGCCTAGTAGCGTAGTGGACACACTGCAAATACTTCATGCAGTTGTCATGGCCTAAACCGACTCCCACCACCTCTTAAAATTGGAAAATTTTGACATTTAAGATGTTTTTCTTAGACCCAAGCCACAACTATTAAGCCAGGATATGTATGCAATTAGCCTCATGTTAATGTTATATGACATGGTGATGTACAGTAGTAGATCACCTCCCCCCTCATGAGTCAACACAATTCACAGATTATTGCAATGTGTGAAGTCATAAAGAAAGTTACGACTGTTCTTGGCATTAGTCGGCTGATAATTAAAATCTACTGAGAAGTCAGAGAGGCTGAGAAAAAGTCATATGCAGAACAAATTATTCACAATTCACCAAAATCCAGGAGGAGGAGGAGCTATTCTTGTGAATGGTGAAGAGATGTTGCATGATTGATGTCTCACCATGGCATAAGCTCATTGGTCCTTCAGCTGGATTAACTGAAAGAGCCTGAATTGTTCAGTTGTTCAGCTGTTATGTTTCCATATGTGTTCAGTCATTATAATAGGCTAATTAATGCATCTCTGTCTCTACGAGTAGCAGTCTATCTTTAGTCTGAAGCTGCACCTTGAAGACATACTGCTGTTCCGACACAGTATGCGGTATTGTAGATGGATTGTGCTCTGTTCAGCTCTGTTGTACAATTAGTGTAGAAAGTATTTTATTTTCAGAAGCTCATAGGTGGATTCATACCTCTAAACCTGACTGCAGTAACACGTTCATTTCACCATTTCAGCCTTAGCTGGGTGCTCAATTGTTACAACTGCTTTTTCTATTATGTATTCTTTAAAATTTACTGAAATGCACCAAAATACGATGGCG
This sequence comes from Rhamphochromis longiceps, assembly GCF_057381845.1. Taxonomy (NCBI): domain Eukaryota; kingdom Metazoa; phylum Chordata; class Actinopteri; order Cichliformes; family Cichlidae; genus Rhamphochromis; species Rhamphochromis longiceps. The sequence continues at coordinate 29,132,236 of NC_140565.1, read as the reverse complement.
TTTCAGCAATTTACAATGCTACTATCAACATTTTTTGTTTCATAGAAGAGAGAGTTGGTTTTTTTCTGTTTTGGCCCAACCCAGAAGGCACAAAGCTCCATAACTCAAGTTGGTTTGTGAACTATCAATCTGTCTTTACATGTAGCCCCATGAGTGACTGAATCTTTGCTTCTGTGACTGGAATTGCGTGGGCTGAGCAACAAAATATCATTGATTCAGGTAACAATTATCTCTTGAAGGCAGCTCAAAACTTTGGCAGCTCCTTGAATTCAAATGGAGTCCTATTCCCTTTCCAATTAATAAAATATTGAACCTAGTGTTTGAATGTCAGGATAAGAAAGAAACAGTACACTCCTTCAGGCAGTTTTTTTTTTAACAAAATTAGAATAGACACAGAATAAAGCTGTCAGGAGAATGCATTTTATTACTTAGACATTCTGCGATAGCGGTTGTTGAGAAAACAACTGAAAGGGCTAAGGAATTTTACTTATTTATGTATATATTTGTGAGTGTGTGTGTGTGTGGGGGGGGAGACAGACAGAATCAAAATATTTGACAGGGATTTCAACAAGCCCAGCATGAGCAGATTTCACCTTCACGAAATATACATACTACTGTGACCTCCAGAGGTACAATCAAGGGCAGTGATGATAGAGGACACTTGTCTGTTGTTTCATGGGAAGCTCTCCTGCTGGTGACGGGTGCCAACTTGGCTGGGCTTTGTCGATACAACTCATATGTTTCATATTTATAACCTCCTCTCCTTTTTACCCTAAGAGCCTGTGATGCATTATTTATATGCCAAGAAGACATATTGAATTTTGGCCTGACACTTCAATAAGATATTGTCTATCCAAAGTTAATGGGAATATTTAACAATCACAACATTTGTTTCAGGAATGTCAAAATTAAATAAGTAATTTGGCTTTGATTTCAGCAAAGTACAGATGTATTTAATCAAAGTTAAAACACTGACAGACTAGCAGGTCGCTAAATGATTTTGGTTTTCAAGCCAAATGTCTCCAACCTATATCAAGTCATTGTCCTTTTTCATGTTTAACATTAAAGATTCATGCATTTTTAATCATCAACATGGCAAAAGTTGGGTTTTTGTATTGGCAAAGTGCTATCTTTAGCACTCAGCTCAATCACACAGGCTGAGGAAGGTAATATGACCTTAATGTGTCAGACCCACAGACCTCTCCTGGCTCAGCACCTGCCAATAGTACAACCGGATCAGCATTTCTTAAAGAGCAAAGTCCCCCACCCCACCTGAATCTCCGCAGAATGAGGTGCAGAGTGGGTTTTACTCATTTACTGTTTACAAGCACGACAGGGTCGTATTTTCCACTCATGTGATGCTGCTTCAAGTGTCTCTTTCAATAAAAGTATGTGTGTTTCAGGTTGAGTACGATAAGGCTGTGCCAATATAAGATTTATTGGAAACAGGATATAAATGTGGTGCAACAAATAAGTCAAATGATGTGACTTGGCATATGCTATACATCATGTCCCAGTTATCTCTAACCACATCAAATTGCTTGTTAGATATTAAACTACAGGTGCAATTTTACAAACCTGCTACATGCTCTATATTTAAAGTTTGACCTTGCTGAAAGTTTCAGAAATGCTCCTTTAATGCATATGTTATCTCTTGAAGTAATCAGAACACGAGTAATCTGGTCACCTTTATATTCATGGAGATGAGATGTACCCAAGCTGGAGAAGTGTATTCGTTTCAGGACCAAGTGACACACATGGACAGATTATGAATGCAAATGTGTACAACCAAGGTCTCAGTAATGTATTGTGTTTGCTTGTGCACTATCAATCTAATGATATCTTGTTTTTAGCTAGCATAAAATACCCTAGATGAAAATCTAGCAGTATTTATGTGCACACAAAATGTGTGCAGACATATTGTCCTTACTATGATACGGTTTTCTATGCACGTAAGGGATAAGGGTTCACTTTTTTATTTTGAGTTTTAATACAAACTGACCGACTCAGCACACACCTGAAAATATAACTCACCAGAACATCTTAAAAATAAATACACAGACTGAGATTTATAAGTGATTAGTATATGTAAATGAACGCCTATATTTAAAATCTGCATCTCAAATATGTTTGTTTACCAAGAAGTTTTATTAATCGACATGTAAAGGCTGTGTAGTGTGAAGCAAAGATGCCTGCAGCAGAAACACCCCCTCCTCACTAAGTATTAAAACAAATAACATCTGCTTCTGTTAACACCTCCTTCACTGCAGCTGTGTTGATTCCATATAATCCCCAAAGGACATATAAATCCACACTGGTAATTCTTTCATGATTGTCAGAACTGTTTCATCACCAACAACAATTGTTTATGCTGAGCCCATCAGTTTTTTTTATTATTACTAACAAAGACATCAAAAGCTCAATATCGCTGGCATTGGGCGACAAGTTACTTGCCTTTTAATTCTGTCAGTGCTGGGAAAATTAACAATCACATTGACAGACAAAAGTCTACTTTATACTCCAGAAACATTTTCTTTCCATTATGTTAAAGGACGTATGATGCACAGTCTACAGATTCTGCCAAGCAAGCAGATTTTTATTTTATTTTATTTTTTTGTGATTGGAATTGTTTTTGTCAGGTCATACACTGTAAGCTATTGACCATTTCATGCAGTTATGATGGTGACATTGGAATAAGGGTCCACTTTCTTTTTTCTTTTTTAAATTAAAAAAGCTCATCCACTAAGAAAAGTGTTGTGTGATGTATTTGCACATGCAATGGCCCAGATAAAAGTAACTGCAAGAAAAGGAAACTAATTCTATTGTAGCAAAGACCTCATTACAAGGTTTCAACTCTTACAGGAGAATCCACAGTTATATGTCTCCGAAAATACTTTTTTGCACAATTAGAACTCTCTTGGACTGCTAAACATGCAAACAACAATACTCAAATGATGCAAATAATGTATGTAAATCATTGATGGTATATGTAAGATTCAGCAGCACAGTGGTGTGGTGGTAAGTGTTGTTGCCTTACAGCAAGAAGGTCCTGTGTTTGACTCCACTATCTGGCTCTGTGTGGAGTTTACATGTTCTCACCATGTTTGCATCAGTTGTCTTTGGGTACTCTGGTTTCTTCCCACAGTCTAAAGATATGTTGTTCGTGTGGTTAATTCTAAATTGGCCATATATGTGACTGAGAGTATGAATGATTGTCCATTTCTCTGTGTTAGCCCTGTGTCAGATGGCAGGTGACCTGTTTAGGGCGTACACTCCCTCTTGACCTATGGTAGACCTATGAATTGAAAGGATGGATGGAGCATGTAATGAAAAAAATGGTTAGGTCTTAATGTAACATAAATAAATTTGTCTTTCATTAAAATACAAATCACAACTCTTAATGAGTTTTATTGTAATTCATAAATATTGCGTTAATTAAATCTGCACCTAATATGTGACACTGTGTGTTTGGTAGTCATACGTGAAGAGTCCAGTGGGTTTAATTAAAAAAAGAAAAAGAAAACATCTGGCAAGTAGACTCGACACCTTGTGGTCCCATCAGAGCAAGTGACGGTGTCTCATCCATTTACAATCACAACTACATCTGTGAATTCAACTGTCTATGTACTGGAAATGAGCACACGAGTAAGCATTCTTCTACCAAACAGCTTATATTGTATTGCTTATATTGGACACGCCACACAATTAACTGTCGGATTTTGACATTTCCCTTAAGTTAACAAGCTCAAGACCTAAAACAGGGCTGAAGCTAACTCCCTACTCAAAATGAATTACCAAAACTGCAAAAGCAACAGAAAAATACTCGTTAAAAGTGGCCTGTAAAAGTCTGATCAACTGGCCCAACACTGAAAAAAAAGTTACATTGGACACTGATATGTAACCGCAGCAGGAAACTGTTAGTAGTTCTTGGTTCATTTACCCAAGCCACCGAGGTTATCTGCCTCTGACCTCCATTTCTACTATCTTTCATATGTGAGTATTACCCCTGCTGCCATCCTGCCACAGTCTTTCTTTAGAATTCATCATCATCGATGCTACACACTGAAATAATTTAATGTGGGTGACTCCCAGCATGGGCTAATCTCTGATAAACTCACCTTTTCCACACCACACCATTAGGTGGGAAAAATTCGGGGCACCGGATATAGTATTGTATACTGGCTCGCTGTTACAGCTAACCTCCTGAGGCCATCTTAAAAAAGTAAGTTAGAATGCATCGCTATGTTATGCCCACTGCACCTCACTGAGCATTCACCCCCTATTTGTGATGCACTTCTGCGCTTCAACAAGCAGTGAGATCCCTGAGCACTCTGTAAATTGGACAATCAGTAATGGTATTTGATGGCATTAAGAGTGGAGATGAAAGGAAGGACACTTCAGTTATCAACAGGATAATGGGGCTGTTGCCTTGGACTTTGTGTCCAATGAAATGGGACTCAGTTAATTATCCTTGCCATTAATTAGGCCATCGTATCAAGGAGAAAGGGGTTACTCTTCATTGACAATAACCCGTATTATACTGAATTACTGGCCTGCAGAAATGCGGGTTGCTTTGTGCCTGCATTTAAATAGGATTGCACTCCGAAAGTGTACTGACCAAATCTCATCTTACAAGAATGTCCACCAAATAAACCCAATCTATCTTTAATCTATCTGTAATACTGTCAAAGGGTGTTATGGTGGGCACATAGGTAATGATCTCTGTCAGTGGGTTGCTTTGTCACTTTGTTTCCATGAATAGGAGAGTTTGCCCAATGCATTTTTCCTTCTTTATGTTGGGACCCAATCCACTTTAGGGTTGCCTTTTTGTGCATAGTAGTAGCAATTGTCACTAATGGTCCCACTCTTCCAAACATGTAGACTAGATTCTAAAGAAACACTACACGAATGTGCTTTGCAAACATATATACCCATATGCTGGTATTTTAGCTACTGTTAATCAAAAACATCCATCTCCATATCCACATATTAGACCAGCGGTCCCCAACCTTTTTTGCGCCACGGACCGGTTTATGCCCGACAATATTTTCACGGACCGGCCTTTAAGGTGTCGCGGATAAATACAACAAAATAAAACTAGTACCAGTACCGAAAAAAAGAAGATTTATTCATAACACACGTGAAAAGACCCAGGAAAACCGAGTTAATGATAAAAACAATAACAAAATAACGCTGAAAACCGATAAAAACCCTGAAAACCATACATTTCACACCTGAGCCTCAACTCTTGCTGCCCGGTACCAAACGACTCACAGACCGGTACCGGTCCGAGGCCCGGGGGTTGGGGACCGCTGCATTAGACAATAGAAGCCAACTGGTGAACTAAGTAGAGCACCAAAACAGCAGTTATTCTCTTTCAGGTATTGCAGGTCTGAAATCCACAGCATCTTAACTGAAAAGTCCTTTGTTCTTTTCCAGATCCTGTTCTCTCTCTTACTTGATCAAAGCCCCACCTAGAGTATTCATTCTTTAGACTCTTGATTAGCTGTCTAACTTGAACCCACATCTACCATCATTCCAAGGTGACACAATCAATTGTATATATTATAGTTTATATATATATTATATATATTCAGTTTTGATATGGTTGTTCTCTCCAGCTTCCTCTTTAATAAACTAATTATAAGCTCAACTGACAATAGGAAATAAGAAAAGGCTCATCAAAATGTCATGACATCAAAAAATTTGTTAAAATATGATGGGGTAATATGGAATATGTGGAAAAACTAAAAGTCCAATGCATTCAATTTACATCCATCCTCTTCCACTTATCCTTGTCAGGGTTGCGGGGGGGTGGGTGGGCTGGAGCCTATCCCAGCTATCCCAGCCTATCCCGCCCCCATAGAGGGAGAGGTTCAATTTACAAGAAGAAGCATATAGAGAAACATCACTAATGTTTGACGGGAGTTGTGTTTATATATGTATGAAGCATATTTGGACATAACAAAATACAATGAGCAAATGAGGGTATCACCTTTTGACACGGACCGGGCACTTAGAGCTAAGTGTAGAGCTAAGTGTATCAGGTTATTGCACTAAAAACCAAGTGATTATCCTGTTTGAGCACAACGATGAATAGAAAATATTTTAAAGAAAGTATGTGTTTTCTTTTCACTTTAACAGAACGGACTACAAAAAATGTTAATCTTTTATGCATAACATGACTCGAGTTTCAAATGGAAATATGTGTTTTTCCTCAAGTTAAGTCGCATATAACTGCACAATGTGAGATAATGTACTTTTGGGAGTGTCTATGTGATGGACAGACATGGCAATTATAATAATGAAAGGCTCTTAGAGGACTCCAGCTCCTCTATTTTGAACCCACTGACGTGCAGATACCATGTCCCAAGTGGGCTGCCAAACACAGACAGAATAATTCGTTTTTATTATCAGGTACCAAAAGGGGGTAGTAAAGGTGTGCGCTTCGAAGATTCCCTTTATGTCTTTATTTTATGAGATAACACAACTGGCACACACGGCCTAATGAAGAAAACTGTGAATGAAATATTTGGCAAGTACTGAAGTAACATTAGTTTGTGTACTCTGATGAAATGCAAGTTTCAACTCAGAAGTTATACCAAATTAACACCACAGTTGCTTATTAACACCACTCGGAGTGTGCTAATTTAAACTTAAATTGGCCCCGAGACACATCACAGATTGTTTTTCTAATCTGTTCTGCAGGAAAATATTCTGGTAACCCTGGGTCACGTTATATCTTAATTTGGCTGCATGACAGAATTAAATTATTGAGAAAGATGGGAGCAGCTAAGGGAAAAAAAGGAGCAGACAGTTTTCAGATTTTCCAAGTTCACTATCTCTTTTCCGGGTTAAAAAGAGGCCTTAAAAAGCATCTTATCTGTGCTTTACTTTTAGTACCACTACTTCTCAGGAACCAAAATGTAATGATAAGTAAAATGGGCAATGCCTTTTTTACAGTTAACAAATTATGCGGTCTTTTCAGTATCTGTATCTTTTCTAAGTTAAGCTATTTACAAAATATACAAACTAGTTAACAGGTAGTTGCCAGACTTCCAACAAGACTAAATCTGAAAGAAGACTGTTCCAGCTAAAGGTGGAAACAACTAACTTCTTTCACTGCAAACACACTCTGTCATTGGCTATGAAGACACATGAGGAGGAGATAGCAGCCGGTGATGTGCAACCCAGAAGTAAACAAATGACTCAATTAGAAGCAGAGCAAACAGTGGCTAGAAATTCTTGACACTCTTACATGCTGGAAAAGAATTGTTTAACCAAATTGTTAAAAAGCTTGACCTAAGATGACGCGTTACAAAGACAACATTTTGAATCTATGTAAAGTTTTGTACACGGAAATACTGGTTCTTTTTTTGCATGGTGAACTTAACACACTCTCATAATTATCTTTACTGTCATCATCATAAACTCTTTAAGTGCTCTTAAAGAAAAGTCAATTAGCTGATGGGTCACAAAGTATGAGTTCAAGGTGTCAATGAAGGTATTTTTTCCCTCTTTTGTCTTCAGCCATCAACTTTTTGATGAATGAAAAATAATTCATTTTATTTTAGGTGGAAAACAATACTAGGATGGAAACTTTCTCTTGTTCAAAATTCTAACAAGATCATCCAGGTGTTGTTTAAGTAGAACCTTGAATTGAGCAAGTGTCACTGATGTTGATGTCAACTTTCATTTTGGAGCTATTTTTCAACCATGACTAGACTGCCAACTAACAGTCATTCAATACTGAAATGTTTGGGTGCCTGCGAGCTGCAATCACTGATAAAACATTGTTCGGTATTTTTGTCCAAGTTGTCATAAATCTTATTATTGCATTTTTTTTTATATTGTGAGACTTTTTCAGACTTTAAGACTATACATAGCACCACTCCTTCAAAATATAAATCAGTGACAGACTGTTTAGTCCTACACTAGTCTAAAAACTCTAAATAAAATAAACTAATTAAATGAATTAAAAAATTTTATTGTCATTTCTTCATTTTTTTTATTGTTATTGACAATCTTTCAATTGATATGATTTAAAGTCATTTCACTAAGCGGCTACTTCTGCACACTTTAAGCTGTAGATTTAATTTTCAGTTGATAAAAACAAAGTGCAAAATTTTGCCGCATTATTTTACTTTTCAAATGAATTAATGTACAAAACTGTAAAATAACAAAAAGAGCAAAGAGATACAAATAATTTCCAAAGCAGCTGTGGGGGCATATATTCAAGTTCAAGAACATATGACTTACAAAAGTCATATAGTGCAGTCATAACTGCAATTTTCCTCACTTAAATTTGCATTGCAGTGCATATTAACAAGCAAACCACAGAAAACAAAGATACACAAAGTAGCAACCAGCTGCCAAAATAACAGGGAAATTAAACAGTAAAAAGAACAGACAATGATATTTACTGCATTGGCGGATTTAAGATCTTAATGAAAACTAAATTTTGTAACTGACAGCGAGCAATTAGCATTCATTGTTTTAAACACAGGCATTGCCATTCCTCATGATAGCAATTTGCTGTTTATTTGAAGGCGATCTGAGCTCTCTGGCTCCCTAGTTGATCAACTCCTTTAATTAGTTCTATGGAGAATTTCGTGATATCAGGAAACGTGATTTGCTAGATAATATGCTCCAAACTTAGGAATATGTTGTCTAGTTGCTCTGCTTTGTTTTGTGTCAGTTTGATGGAAGCAGAGCTATTCATCAATTAAGTAGCCGGTTAAAACTTTTTCAGGCAAGACAATACGATGATGGTCAGGAAAGCAAGAGCAGCAAAGTGTTGGTGAAGGAGGTAAATCTGTAAGTTTTCCTACCGCAAGAAATTCACAGATGCACTTCTGTTATGTCTGTAGGTGTCGGTGTGGTTAATGATGAATTATTTGGCCAACATATATCAAAATTAATTTACTAATTTAAAGGAAGTTTTATCCAGATCATACATCATTTTTAATGACTCGTACTGTATAATGTTACAACACCAGATGGCAAGAGGAAGGGTGATAATGACTGAATAGAAGGAAGAATTTTAATGGGAGATTATCGTTTTTGATTTCATGGTTTTAAACTATATAGTCAAAAGTCAAAGGAGCTTGCAAAGAAAAGCGTCTGGACTTCTTTAAGTTGCTTGAAGACGTTTCACCTCTCATCCGAGAAGCTTCTTCAGTTCTAAGGTCAAATGGTGGAGAGTCCCAGATATAAACCTAGTGAGAGTATCCCCCCACAGAGGGACAAAAGGACCCCCTGATGATCCTCTAATCGCCTGAGCCAAGGTGTGAAACTGGGTGTGGGTCCCAATCAGCCAGAGTTTCGGGTGTGTTCATTGTGAAACCTGGCCCCACCTTATCATGCGAATTCCTGAGGTCAGATGGCCCAGGATGTGAGTGGGCGTTAAGGCATCTGGGAAGGGATCTCAAAACTGGATTATAGATGGCAGAGAGTTGGTGTCGTAAACCCCCGCCTCTGTTCAAAGATGGTCGCTCACAGTGGACATAGATGGCTTCTATATAGTCAAAAGAAAACCAGAAGTGCTGGGCAGGTGGAGGATGTTGCCTCCTGCTTCCTAGTGTTTTACAAATTCCCTAAATGGAGTTATAATTATTATGTTTGCCGTCTTCAAGATATCACTGTCAAATTTTATGTTATGGTACATACCAATAACAGCTTGAGTTCATTTAATTTTGTGAAAATTGGGTCGAGGTCACACTCAATTTGAAAAACATTAAAACTTGCTATTACCCATATGGAATACCAAGGTTGGTGAAGCATTTGACCCTGACATACTTGTTAACACCGAAGGTTAAAGTTGATCTTAAAAAAAAAAAAAAGACACATGTAAGAACTAAAAAAAAAAAAAAAAGACACATGTAAGAACTAAAAAAAAAAAAAAGAATAAATGGTTCACACATTGTAGAACTCCAGATTCCTTATTTATTGCATCTAGTGATGTTTCGAGCACACCTGCTCTTCATCAGTCCAAGAAACAATATTGAGCAATATATCATATGAAGGGGCACGGAGCAAGCTGTGCAACGCTCTTTGTCGCAGACTCACACACTGCATGAATATGTCTTTAAATATCAAGTTTTTAACAGAAGCCAAAGCACAAAGATTTTGTATTAAGCAATATATCTGTCATTAGGAGACATAAGGGTTTTTGTTTGAGCTCCTGATCGAAAGAAACGGAGGCAAAGAGAGAAAGCAGAGAAGCGGCATTTTGTACGGAACATTATCAAACGTTAAAGCTTTGTGATACATAAGCCAGCAGGCCACAGCCAGGCTCCTCCATCAGCCAGCAGGCCTAGCCAGGCGCCATCATCAGAAATTCCGCTTCCGGGTCCCTTGTGGTGGCCGCCTCGTGCTCTCGCTTCAGTATGCCACCCAAGAAAGGCCCAACACCAGAGGAGGTTGAGGACATTAAAACCTCCCTCGGAGCGCTGTGCGGAGACGTGGCAGCAGTCAGGGCGCAGCAGGAGCTGCTTCTGGGGCTACTGGAGGAGGTAAAACAGCTACGCCTCCAAAATGCCGAAAAGGACAGACGGATCATGGATCTCGAGCGGCGGGTGGATGAGCTGGAGCAGTACACCCGTACGAACGACGTGGTCATCAGCGGTATTAAAATCAAGCCGCGCTCGTACGCGCACGCAGTGGCCGGGAACGTCGGGGAGCCCAGCGACGAGGAGACCCGCTCGGTGGAGCAACAGGTGGCGTCCTTCCTCCAAAGCAAGGGGATAGAGATGGACCTGGAGCACATAGAAGCATGTCACTCACTGCCCAGGAGGAGTGACAGACCGCCGGCCGTCGTTATGAGATTTGTCAATCGGAAGAACAAGGTCGCAGTGCTGAAACAAGGACGCAAACTGAAAGGCACGGATGTTTTCATTAATGAGCATCTGACACGAAAAAACGCAGACATCGCGAGGAAGGCAAGGCAACTGAAGAAGAATGGTAAAATACAACATACATGGGTAACAAACTGTAAGATTTTCATTAAGCTAAACGGGACACCAGAAGAGGCAAAAGTACTGATAGTGAGGAACATGGAGGATCTGGACAAGTACAACTGACACTAATGTATCGAGGTAATATATAACTCTAATGACAATCAAATGATAAATACACCAACATCTCTAATTACACCAGGAAATGACATGGACATGTTGAAATTAATTCTTCAACAGAAAGTAATTGATCTAGATTGTGAATATAAGGAGCATAATATAATAGATCCAGAAATAGATTCTGGAAGTAACTTTCTCTCTACTTTTGTTAAAAATTGTAATTATTTCACTCAGGAACAATATGAAAAAGAAATTAACCTAGACGGGAAGCTCTCATTAATTCACTTTAACAGCAGAAGTATGTACTCTAATTTTGATTTCATTAAGGACTATTTGCAACAATTTTCTCGCCCCTTTAGTATTATAGCCATCACTGAAACTTGGTTCAATGTCGATAAAGGAATAGATTTTTGTTTGAATGGATATGATTTAAAATACATGAATAGATTAAATAAGGCGGGCGGTGGGGTTGCTATATATGTTCATAACTCTATAAAATATAATGTTGTAACAACTATGTCTATGGCTATTGATGGAATTTTGGAATGTTTGACTATTGAGATCATGAATGAAAAAAAGAGAAATGTTATAATAAGTTGCATATATCGGACACCCAGTTCAAGTATTGACACTTTTAATGAATGGATAGAAAAAACGTTTGCTTCGGTGAACCAAAAATTACTATTTATCTGTGGTGACTTTAATATTGATTTGCTAAACCCAACAAGGTTAAAAGCCATTGATGATTTTACTGACACGATGTACAGCTTATCACTATATCCAACAATAACAAAGCCAAGCAGAATAACATCACATAGCACCACTATTATTGACAATATTTTTACTAATGTCATGGATTTCCAAATTAATAGTGGCCTGCTTGTCTGTGATATAACTGACCACTTACCAGTTTTTACTTTGTGTGACTGTGATTTTAAAAAAATAGATACCAAGATCATGATAGCAAAGCGAACAATAAATGAAGAAGCAATTCATGCCTTCAATTTCGATTTAGCACAACAAGATTGGAGTTCGGTGTATGAAGAGTCAGATGTGGACAAGGCTTATGACAATTTCCTAGATATTTTTACTATGTGGTACAATAAACATTGTCCTGTAAACGAACACATGACAAAGAAAAAAAAGATAAAAAGTCCTTGGCTCACAAAAGGAATTATTAATGCTTGCAAAAAGAAAAACAATCTGTATAAACAGTTCATCAAAGTAAAAACAAAAGAAGTGGAACAAAGATATAAAGCATATAGAAATAAATTGACTGATATTATAAGAACGAGCAAACAACTTTATTATAGAAGAAGATTATATGAAAATAAAAACAATATAAAAGGAACTTGGGATGTGTTAAACAACTTAATTAAACAAGGATCTTCTGGAACATCATATCCTGAATATTTTACTGATGCAAATGGTGAAAATCACAACATGAGTAATATTGTCGATGGGTTCAATAAATTCTTCGTAAATGTTGGCCCTGAACTAGCAGCGGACATCCCGTGTCATAAAAATGAAAATATCAGCAATATAAAATCAAATCCCTTTTCACTGTTCCTCTCAGCTACAAATGAGCAAGAAGTAATAAATATCACATTAGAATGTAAAAGTAAGTCTTCAATGGATTATCACGACATAAATATGTCTGTAGTTAAACAGGTTATTCTGAATATTGCTAGTCCCTTAACATATATCTGTAATTTATCATTTCAGTCCGGTTGTTTTCCAAAAAAAATGAAAATTGCGAAAGTAATACCACTATATAAAAGTAATGACAAACATAGTTTTACCAATTATAGGCCTATTTCTCTACTGCCTCAATTCTCAAAAATTCTAGAAAAACTTTTTAATTCAAGATTACAAAAATTCCTTGAAAAACATCAAATAATAAATGTTGGTCAGTATGGTTTCAGAACACAAAGAACCACTTCAATGGCGATAATTGAGGCAGTAGAAGAAATTACTGATGCACTGGACAAAAATAAATATGCAGTTGGTATTTTTGTTGATCTCAAAAAGGCCTTCGACACAATTAATCACTCAATTTTATTGGATAAATTGGAAAGATATGGTATTCGAGGGAAAGCTGGTAACTGGTTAAAAAGTTATCTAACGGGTCGGGAACAATATGTTAGCATAGGGCATTACCATTCAGAGAAACTTGGTATTACATGTGGTGTTCCCCAAGGGTCAGTGTTGGGACCAAAACTTTTCAATGTATACATAAATGATATTTTTGATGTTTCTCAAGTACTTAAACTCATACTGTTCGCAGATGACACCAACATATTTTTCAGTAGCGATGATTATACTGATCTTGTAATGACTGTAAACAGGGAGCTACAATTAATAAAAAAATGGATGGACATAAATAAATTATCATTAAATATAAATAAAACTAAAGCAATGTTTTTTGGTAATTTAAAATATAATGTAGAATTACCAATTATCATTGAAGGTGTACCAATTGATAATGTGAGTGAAAACAAATTTTTGGGAGTCGTAATTGATAACAAAATTTCATGGAAACCCCACGTCAGACACATAAAAACCAAAATTTCCAGAAGCCTCGCAGTTTTGAACAAAGTGAAACAATTCCTTGATAAAGATGCACTTCGTACTCTGTACTGTACCCTGGTTCTTCCATATCTTACATATTGTGTGGAAGTGTGGGGAAATACATATAAAAATACAACTAATCCATTAGTCACAGTACAGAAACGAGCACTGCGTATAATTCACAAGGCTGGTTATCTAGATCATACTCACAAATTCTTTCTTCAGGCAAAGTTACTTAAATTCCAGGATCTGGTTAATTACAATACATCCATAATTTTGTATAAAGCTTTTACTAAACTTTTACCGGCAAATTTACAAACTAGATTTGAAATTCGAGAAAAGGTTTATAATGTTAGAGGATTTGGAGAATTCAAATTACCCAGAACTCGAACAACCCGTAAAGGTTTTTGTGTGTCTGTATGTGGTGTGAAAATCTGGAACAGTCTGAGTTTACAACTGAAACAATGCAAAAATATTCATAGATTTAAATTTCTCTACAAACAGTTGGTCTGGTCACAGTATACTCAATGATGGTTTTTTAGTGTGCTCTGTAATGTCTGTTCTCTTACCATTGCTGGTATGGATTCAAAAAAAAAAAAAAAAAAAAAAAAAGACTGTGCGTATGTATGTACATATATGTACATGTGTGTGTAGATATATATGTATGTATATGTATGTGTGTATGTGTGTGTTTGTTACTTGTAGTTATTACTGCCTGTTACCTGTGGTAATGTAATTTATAATTTATATATTCTGTATTCAGTTATGAAGGCTCTAATTGTTGCTTGCGAGTTGCAGTTTAGATGCTTGTATGCGCCCGGGGCTGTTGATGGGACTGTATGCAATAATGGGCGTAGCTGCGGGAAGTATATTGTTTTGTTTTGTTTTTTTGTTGATGAGTGAGTATAGGGGTGGGATTTAATAAGTTTTCTTCGTCCCACTCCTTTTTCAGGCAATTTTTGTTTTTTGTTTTGTGCATTTTATGTTCAATATAGGTATTTGTTGTGCCTGGAAATGAACAAATAAATAAATGAAAATGAAAAATGATTGTCTTTTCAATACAACCTTATATGATTTCACAGTGACACAAAAAGATTAATACACTGCACTAGATTACCATATTAATAATGCTGACATTAGCACAAATGATCTATGAAAACAATGTCACTATTGGGGATTTCCACATTGGTATACCAATGCTCACATCAGCATGAAACATCAAATTTTGGGGTTTTTTTTTATATTTTTGAGTGTTAGCGAGACTGAGTGTGTCTGTTTGTATCTCTGAGGGTTTTTTTGATAAAAGAAAAATTAAACTACATCTCAGGGATAATTTGAGCTCTTAATGCATACAGACATACAGTCTCTGTGATAAATATACTAAACTGGAGATCGATAGGGTTACCGTTTACTGACTTTCTAGTAGCAGCTTACAGTGAAGACACTACAAAATTGGCGATGCATACTTTGATACATGTGCTGCAGACAATCATGTAAATATGTAAACATCTCAGTTCTAGGATGCTGATAAATACCATACACTGTATCGCTGATACAAGCTGTGGTAGCACAGCGTCTAGCAATAATATCCACTATCTATAGCTGATTAGTAGTCGAGGTCTACTCTTATTTACATGTCTGTGTTCAAGGCAAAACTATTTGGTCTTTTTTCTTCTTTTTATCTTAACAAACTTGTTTATTCGAGTTTACTATCCATAGAAAATTTTGCATGTTTGCATGTGCAAAGACAAAAAAAAAACCAACAACTGTGACCTTTCCATTTCAGAACAGTCTCTCTAATTATTCAACCCATCTGGCATGGGTCACTGTTGCTGACTATTCTCCTGGCCTTAAATTCTGCAGCTGCAGACTGCTCACATTATCTTCTGGGTATGAATATATCCTCAGGGCAACATACCAGGAATTTTGTACAAGTATAGGTCAGTTAGTCAGCATGGTTATGCTACTACTGTTCAAGTCAAAACCACTGAAAAGCGGAATACATATACAACAGCTGACCCCTCTGTCAGCTCAGCTGTTACATTTATTCCACTAAATAGTGGTGAATGAATGCATGCACCCACTTTTTTTTTTATACCCTGTTCTGTGCTATTTCAGTCTCTTTGCAACCATATGCCAACAGGGTGAAATAGTTGAAAGTGTCCTAGTTGTTCTGTGCACTGTGCTGCCTTGCTCCCACTCTTTGTGTATACCTGAGCAACATCTGCCACAGGGTATGAAAAAGAGTGTCACATTTGACACTTAACTGCTTCCCCATATCTGTTATATGTGAAATAGTTTTCTCTCTCCCAGGGACAGCTGCATAGCCACTGCACATTGCATCTGCTAACACCTGGTATCACAATTCCTAGGGCTGTTCTGGTAATAAGTAATCTTTACAAAGGAGGGAAAAAACAGAGTATGCAAGTTCTACAAGCTGAGAGAATTAGAAAACTGGGAAGATTTCACAAATTGATGTGCTGCAGCCTTGAAAAGTGTGCACGTGTAATCAATCTTCCAAACAGCTGCAAGGCCACTGTCAAGATAAAGTCTGGAATGTATTCAGCAAATTATACAGCACATGTTAATTCAACTTTAACCTTAAATCGGTCTTTAAATGTATAAATAGGTAATTAGAATAACCTTTAGATATAGTATAATGTTGAGTCCAGGCAATGGGGAGGCCAAACCCATTTGAGCCCACTGAATGCAATGGCAGTGTGTTTGGGATCATTTCCATGCTGAAAAATGAATAAGACTAAAACCAAATAAGACTGCATGGTACATTAAAATGTAACTGTGCTTTTCTTAGTTAGTGATCTCCAACACCACTCGCTGAAATGCAGTCCCAAACCATGACGGAGCCTCCACCGTGTTTTACAGATGGTTGCAGATGGCAATCACTCCCCTGAGCTTCTCTGTTTAGAATTACAATTTGGATCAACAATGTAAAAGTTTTTGTCATTTTATCTATCTCAACCTTTTCTCTGTGGCTTTATTGCAGACACCTCCGAGATCATTTATTATGAAGCAAACACTATATTAGGTCCCGTATCAGGTGATTGCTGGATTTCCTTCCTCTTTCTTGAGGACCTTTATTGTAGATGTTTTTATTTTTTAATGTTTTTTTCCCATATAGGCCTGACATTTCTTTTGGCCTCCACTCAACCAACTTCCTAAATATTTTAAACAACACATTATACACTATGGCAAGATAGGTTTTCAGCTAATAGCTTTTTGGGAATCACCTTGTTGAGGCAAGCATTTTTTTTTTTTTTTTGCCTGATCTTTAGCATTTTTCATATACTCAACTAAAAAAAATCAGTAAACATTGTTTTTGCATCAGGCTGTTGGTAACAAGGTGCCTAAAGACACAATTTTAAATAAATTCTTTGCTAAGTTCTTTTTTTGTTCATCCTGGTTCATTCTTAGAGAAAAAATGAGGGGTATCTCAAACTTTCGCACATAACTGTAATTATAAAATAAAACAAACAGAAACAAAATGAACTTTAGTTTTTCAGTTTTTTTCTCACAATGTTGTGTTTATCCTTTTGTATCCTTGGTGTGCTGTGGCTTCATAAGAATAAAATCTTTTCATTTTATTCATGTTTCATTTCTATAACAGTTTACGCAATTAGCCAAAGGTATAAACTACCTGAGCAGCACATCAGTTTAATGTTCTGTATTGAAACTGTGATAAACTGCCTCTTCCCTGTCATAAAAATTAGAAGGTACATAGTCTCTTGTGAATTATAACAGGATTCAGCATTTTTTTTTTTTACAATTGTTTTTCAGTTTGATAAAAAAAAAAAAGTGTTTATCTGCAAAAGATATTAGCAGGATCTCAATAATATGACATTCCTGTAAAACATTCATTCACAGTAGCTGAGCGCTTAATTGTACTTGCCACAATAACTGACAGATTATGTTTTTTACTTGACATTTTACACAGGCTGAACAAAAGTGAGAGAACATCTAGTGATATGCTCTCGTGCGTTTGTTTTTACCTCACTGTTGTGCAGTGAAAATGTCATTAATAAAAATGGCAACACTGAATACATTATTTGCTCAAGTGATTTAGTGAAAAAGGTGCTGGCATTTTAAGACTGCAGAAATCTAGATGAAAAACATTTCTTGCTTACAAGTTTCTTTCTTTCAGTTAACAGATCTTTGACTATTATTTGTTAAAAGCTCTAACAAAGTCATTACGGTAGAAAAGCTTAATTGGTGTAATCTTAGCAAACATATAGAAGAAAATTCTCAAAGAATTTTTTAGCAAGCGGTTATCCGTAAATCATGTTTCTGCTGATAAGAATTATAAGTGATTATGGCACATGTTTTCAAGGTCACATTTGTTTCTACAAGAAGAGGGTGCATGCTCACAATAACAAATGTGAGAATTTACAGTAACTTGACAACACAAAAAGATACAACTGAGTCATACCACCACAGAGTACAGGCTGGCTGCCTCCAAGGACTTCTCAAGGTTGTACAATGAATCCAAATTTTTCCTTTCAGTGGTCTTGATATGTTGTACCAAATTTGCTTCTCCAGCCTTGCCATAGCATGAGGAGATTTTTTAAAGGAAGGGCATATTTAATTGTACACAAAATAAAGCTCTGCAAATTTCCTTTCCCTCTATTCTGCTGTTGGATGGGAGGGGATTAATTAAGTTCATCTACAACAGGCAGAGTTGACTGTGCAAGAAGTCAGTGATTATCTGTGACCCAGGAGAGGAATGGCTGCACAGCTGTGCAGTGCAGCTGGCAAAATGTCAGACACCCCCACCCACTTTTTTTTATTATTGTTTTTAAAGAGTCACTATAAGTTAGTTCATTCTTAAAATCCCTAATTGTAATTTGTTTTGCAAACAAGTATAAAAAGTTTCACTTTACTTTGATGCGATTACTGTGGCACCAGTGGGCCGAGGTGTGCTTGAATTAATGGAAAAGTCTAGAGTATCCTTTAGGGAGTCTGTGCGTAAAATTTAATTCAATAATCTAGATCATGTTCATACATTATTGTGTCACGGCACTGCGTTACAGTAAACATTGTCCCACTAGTTTTCACCTAAAGTAAAATGAATGTGGCATTTATGAATGTTTCTGCAGTTCTGTTTCTATATGAGTACATATAATTGAGGTATGTGCAATATTAATTCTGCTTTTTAGTCAACCAAATTTTTAATGGACACTGTTTTAAGGCTTTAAAAAACATTTATAACTAAATTCTGTCTCTTGTGCCACATAGCAACCTTACATGTTTGGACTGTTACAAACATTATCTCTCTGCCTCCTGGTGTAAACATCATAAATCCACTGTGCATTTAAATCAGTGTCTAGATCATTTATCTTAGGAATGCAAGAAATAGACTTTAGAGCAAGAAGAAGGGCTGATCTTGAGATCTTGAGATTTTTTATTAACGTTCTTATTTCTCTCTAACTTTCTTCTCTTGATCCACATTGTTTTCTCAATTTGATTTTGGTAATCAATGATCGATGGCAGGGTCATTTGAGGCAATTACTGTACACAAATGTTCCCCAGACTGTTGTTGCTTCAGCATTTAAATCTAACTTGAATGTCAAGGCAATATTCACATTCAAGAAAATCTAACATCAGTAATGTTGGCATAGATTTTATTTTGAAACAGTTTTTCAACCAAGGCCAGTAGTTGGTTAGATTTTATTTACTTATTTTTTTACCTCTGTACACCACCAGTTTGTTTTTTGACCAAGATGTAATTGACTGTATTTAAAGTGCAGACCTTCAGTTTTAATTCCAGGGTTTTAACATAAGGATTGCATCAACTCTTTAGAAATTACAGCCATTTATACATAGTGACCCCTTTTTTAGAAGCTCAACATTAATTGAACAAATTATAATATTTATAAATATAAGGTTTGGCTACGTACTTGAACAAAAATGCTTTGCAGATAATGACTGCATGGAGATCTGAACAACACCAGACTTTGCCTTGAGAAACTCTTGATTTGCTTCAACCAATTTAGCAGTATTTGGCTGAATCTGAGCAGAGAGTATCACACTGTACACTTTAGCATTCATCCTGCTACAACAGTCAAATCATGCTATACCATTGCTTTCAACATGTTAAATAGATGATGTCGTATGCTTCAGATCATGAGCTGTTTCCATCCTCTATACTTTTGTCTTCCCATTACTCTAATACAAGTTATTCTTGGTTTCATCAGAATTTTTTTATGTTCAGATCTTTTCTGGTGAAGTTTAATCTGACCTTCTTGTTCTTGATTGTAACCAGTGGTTTGCACCTTGCATTCTCTGTATTTCCTTTCAAGAAGGTGTTTCATCTACTGTGATGGTGTGCAGAGGAAAAAATAAGAAAAACAAAATTTCCTTGTTTAAATTATTATGGACCTAACTGCAGAGATGGGCAGTGACACGTTAAATGTAACGCGTTACTGTGATCCAATTACTTCTTATCAATTAACGTTTAAAGGGATTACTATTGCAAAAAGTAGTCAGATTACTTTTACTTTCCCGTAAGCATGCTGCGTCACTAAATGATGTTTGTGAGAGTGTCTCATGACAATGATGTACAAGCGTGCAACGTCTGAGGCTGCAAAAGACGTGTGCAGATCAACAATGGATAATATGGAGTGCGGGAGAGAGTACAACCATAAAGCGTTTAAAGCTTGGAAGTACTGACATTACTTTGAGTTTGATTCTGTAAAAACTGACAAAACATTTGCGTCTGCTGTACGCTCAACGTGGGAAGAAAAATTTTTTTTTTTTTTTTTTTTGCCTGTCCCGTTTGGCTCTTTTGCCATCAGAATTGTTGTCTAAAGGCAAAGAAAGATGCCCAACGGATTTACTTTACCAAATTTACCATCCCAGCCTTGCCATAATGGTCCATTTGATTCACCTTTTATTGTTTATTTTATTTTCACTTGTTGAATACGGGACAGACTTGACTGGGGGAAAGAAGGGGAAAAAGAAAGAGGGAAAGAGAAACAGCTGAGAAGAGGGACGGGGGAGAAGGGCAAAAAAACAAAAACCAACAGAATGGGCAGAAAAAAAAAGAGAAAAAAAATGCATATATCAATCACCTGGATCACCTGCTGAGAAAGAAAAAAGAAAACAAGCAGAAGAGAACAAGAGTAATAGAATAAACAGCATCACAATGATATATGGGAATATGACAGTAAATACTAAATATTAAACATTATTGTGCAGCACATAAGATCAACAGAACACAGTGTGCTTTGAGGTAGGAGCCAAAAAGGGTGTAGTTTGTGTGTGTGATCACCCGTGTGTACACCTGTGAGCATGGACGCGCTTGGTTTTTTAAAAGGTTCCTTCATGTAATGATCTGCTAGAGGGTGTGGGGGGCCACAGCCCCGTCCTCCAGGGCATGAAGCAGGTGTGGAGGAGATCAAAACTCCAGACATCCAGAGGCCCCCAGAACACAAGAGACCAAGGAAGACCAACAGAGGGGCAGCTGCGCCACTGACCCAGAAAGAGCTGAGGAGAGTCCCAGATGAGGGGTCACTCAGCAGCCGCGGAGCAGAAGCCAGGGGGAGTTGCAGTGAAGCGCCCGTGAGCTCCGCCGGCAGCCAGCTGTGCCTGAGTGACCGAGCCCACCCCACCTCCGAAGTGGCCCGAGCGAGCCCCAGGCTCCAGGCCCCGATAAGCGGCCGCCAAGGAGTGAGCCGGTGTGTACCCGGACGCCCATCCCCAGACACAAAGAACCACCAACGCACCGATGTCTGAGGGAGTCCGCCACTGGCAGGGGAAGTGGTGGTAGGGGGAGATAGGCCTCCAAACCTTGGAGGGCCTGAGATGTCCCCAGAGAGGTGGCGCCTGACACCCAACCTGACATATAGACACAGACATACAGGCACACACAGATACAAACATCCATTCCCACCCTCATGCTCTCATATGCACTTACTCAACACTCAACCAACGTGGAGACAGACATAAAGAGACGCTGTACACACGATCACACTCCCCAAGCGTACTCTACGAACCGGGTCTAGGTACCCTTGCCCCTGGAGGGGGGAACTGCACCCAGACCCAGGTGGTGTTACCCTTTTCCCTGCGGTGGGGAGAGGCAGACCGCCCCGACTCCGCAGCAGCAGGAAGGCCCCACACTCCAGACCGCAGTCGGACGGCCAACTCCTCCTCCTAGCCCCCCCGCTCCAGCAGGTCGCAGAGAATGGGGGTGAGAGAAGACTCCAAACCTCCCTCCACCCGCTCATTGTAGTGTTGATGCATGTGTGTTCTAAGGTGCATTTAAAACCCATGAGGGCATGGAGCTACCTGCCAGAGAGCAGCAGGTAAGCGCATGGTCCCTCCTGCTGGCCCTCAATGTCTACGTGTATTTAAAATTGAGGGGTGGGCAACGACGCCAGGGGTGAGGTGTACACCCTGATGGTCTATTGGAGTCCATGTATCGTGCCCACCCCCAAGATCCTATATGTATGTGTAATGAGAGTGTGAGTAATGTGAATGTCTAAGTTGTGGGATAAAATTGAGGCATTGAGGCAGAGGCAGCCAGAAGGGGACAGGGGGGGGTAGTCTCCTCTGCGCCCTGGTGACATACCCCTACTCCAAGGCCCTGCATGTGTGGGTGGTTGTGGTGGAGCGGGAAGAGGGAGGTAGCTGGAGATGGGGAGGGAAGGAAGGGGGGGTAGAAATATTCTTGCCACAGCAAACGATTCAACTTAAAATCTGAGCAAGCGCCTAGCACGCTGCCACGGGAATGTGAACTTCACAGAGAAACCCCTGGATGCCCCCACTGACATGCCCGCTGCGGCTACAACATCCATTTGCACCGGGAAAACTTCTAATGGCCCCACTCCTGGTAAACAGGTGAAAATAGACTTAAGAGTGACAGAACTAACTAATAAAGTAACTAATTACCTTTGAAAATAAATAAACAGAAAAGTAACGGGATTACTTTCTTGGAGAAGTAAAGAGTAATTAGTAACTAATTAGTATTTTCAAGAAACTTGACCAACACTATACAAACTGGGCAAGACACTTCACCTACTGCCTACTGGTGATGGCCAGAGGGGTCGATGGCGCGATATGGCAGCCTCGCTTCTGTCAGTCTGCCCCAGGGCAGCTGTGGCTACAACTGTAGCTGCCTCCACCAGTGTGTGAATGTGAGAGTGAATGAATAGTGGAATTGTAAAGCGCTTTGAGGGGCCAGAAAAGTGCTATATAAATGCAATCCATTATTATTATTATTAAAACTGTACAAAATATGTTAAACTTTTTTACTTAAGATTTACTATTGTTTGCATATAGGCACATTGAAAAGAGACTACACACAACCATGCTATTCAGAAAGGTGCAGGTACTGATTCAGACCCACTGATTTAGTTTTAGAGATTATGAAATTGTAATATCCTTCTTCTATAATTTGGCAAGGCCTTGATAGAAACCAGACAACATTGCTCAGTAATGGTGTTAACCTCGGCCTACATGATTCACAAAACAATCAAATAAAACAAATAGTTGTATTCCAACAGCTTTCATTCTCCAGGTATCTTTCATTTCCTCAAAAATATTCCATTCCTCTCATGTCGTCAAAAATAATATGGCCTTGAAACTGTTAGCCCACAGTGAGAACACATGCCATAATTCACATCTGCACATAAACTGATGTTGTTTGACAAGCTCTATGCTAAGATTCACTTTATTTAATTTCCCTCCCTTTTCGCTCCGTTTTTAATCTCAGAACATTATGCCTTTGGCAATATCACAACATTTCACCTTGAGAGAAATATTCTGAAAAAGACAAAAATTAAATTCCAGAAGATGGACGATTTTGGCCTGCAAACCACTTCAAAGTCATATACCTTAACGTGGAAAAATGAGAATGGTACCCTATCAGTGGAGGATGACTTATTGCTGTGAGGCAGCCTATAGACAATCTGTCCCGTGGTATAATATGTGTGTAAATGATAATGTTAAAGGTTATTGTCATGCTTCACTGGTGACTCAAAATACATTGCCTCTCTGGAAGCTGGCTGATCATTAACTCAAGGTGTCAGGGGACACACATTTGCTCAGTGGCATTCTCCAAAGCCAAAAAGGTATGTAATACTTCTCTAGAGAAAGGTACAGAGGGAGATGTTCTAGTTGTCTGATGTATATCAGTGCTGAATATCTCAGAACCAGCCTGTTGAATATCTTAAGATTTCGGTATAACCTTGAGAAGGCAGTGTTGTTTCTTGTCACTTACTTCTAACTTTCACTAATCCCAGTTCCTAAATGTAGGAGACAACGTGATGATCTACTGATAGCAAGGATTTTTTTTCTTGAACTCACAGGCCTATACTTTATGCAAACACCAATTTAATTTCTAATAGGAATACTGATTGACATCCAAAAGGGGGAGACATGGACAAGAACGTGTTTGCAAAAATCAAAGCCAATAAGGGAACATGGTGTCAGGTACAAGGGACAAGTAATTACAGAATGCTATGTAGCTTTGCGCTTGACCTTACAGGGGTGATGAATGATGCAAGTTTTATCCATAACACACAAGCAAAGACCCATCAGTGTTTGTGGGCTACTCCAAGGTATGAGGTAATTAATCATGCAACATGGCTCTGGTTCTCATTTTAATTAACAGCAAAAAAGCGAGTTGTTGTCTGTCTGTGGGGAAGAGAAAAAGGCCTGACCTGAGCCAAAGTGCCTCAGCCTTTGCAAAATTTATGATCTGACCATTGCAGCTTTTTGAATGCAATCTGTTATACTTGACCAGGAGCTTTCACAACACTAATGATATAAAAATCACTTTCCACTATTTCCAAATAACAGAATAATCAGCACATTTGTTGTTGATATGCAAAAACTTCAAATCGTGATCATTTAAAAGTATCTGCCAGATCTTTCCGTGCACCAAGATTACAGTAAATATTCAGTTTCATAAGTACTCAGTACTCTCTACCCACAGTGTTCTGCAGTGGGGTCTTATTCTAATGCTAATAACAGCTAATGTAGCCTCGAGTCACAACCCTCAAGCAGAAATGAGGAAGCTTCAGAGGTATAGTCAGCCTGCTTCTTTCAAGTCCCACACCCCCAGATTTTTTTCATTTTCAAACTTGTTGTCTTAAAGTGACAATCGCTCAAGGCGATTTATACAGTGTTGCACAGCTTCTAAAAAAGGCAAAGCTGGATTTTCACCCCACGCATATGAAGCACTATTCCCAAGAGCTGTAAACAAACTTCAATATAAAATACCTACATTTACCCTTACCAACCTGGGTAATGTGCCTTGGCTCGACCCTGCCACTGCCCTCTGAAAACAGAGATGACTGTGCTGCCCCCCACCTCCACTCAGTGCTGCTATGGAATCACTTAAAGGTAAATAGACTCAATACTTGAAATGTGCAATTCACTTGTATTTTTATTTTTTATTCCTATTTATTCTATTTATCCCCTTTGTATATTTTATTTATATTTGTCTCTGTATTTATATATGTGTGTGTGTGTGTATATATATATATATATATATATATATAACAATTCTGTAACTGTAACTTCGGTCGTTGCTGTGCTTTTTGGAAGTCGAATTTCCCAGAGGAACCCACCCGAGGGATTAATAAAGTTCTATCTTATCTTATCTTATCTTATTTGTGAAACAGTTTCATAGATCTGGTTTCCCTCAGTTTTCTTTAGATGTAAAATGCATTGATGTTCAGCCAACCCTCTTTTAATTTTGGGCCAAAATACTGTAGACACTTTTTTATCAATTTTTTCAGCCGTGTCCTTGATACCTAACAATTGTGTAACCCACCAGCTGTTGTCTATTATTAATACTAATTTGTAGTTGGAAAATTCAAACACCCAATTCTACAACAGAAAGATTATTTAGTCTTTTCATTATATACTTTGGTTTATACGGAACCCTGCAAGGGACATGGGAGAAAAAGAAATAAAGATGAACATTTACGAGCTTTTGCGAGATCTCGTAAATGTTCATCTTTATTTTGCCACAGTGCCAGGAGTGCGGTATTCCCCCCAGCTGTAGTGGGCCTCCACCTCCCGTTAGCTTCGAGCTGGTGGGTAACAGACGAAAACGTCAGAACACTTATGTGACAAATATGTGATGTCTTGATAAACCGAGCAGATATTTGAAGTTTACACAGCTACATTCACGCCTGAAAATATCTTAAAAGTGTATTTTGTGACCCAGAAAGAGTAATATTAAAACTAAGTATCTGCCACCATTGTTGGAAACGAATTGGCTGGGCCCTGCGATGAATTCTGGGATATGTTGGGTCATGAAGGACATACTGACTCGGCCGTCAAATCCAACCTGTGAAGGACGCAGTCTATTTTGCGAGATCCCGCAAGTTCATCTTAATTCTTTTTTTCTCCCATGTCCCTTGTGGGGCTCCGTAGGTTTACCTTCAATTTGGTTGCCCATTATTATAGTGTTTTGCCTTCATGTTTCTTAACTAGATCTTGAAAAAAAGCAACATTTGCAAAGATAAATGGATTCTTTTCTTGGCCACGTCCACACAATCTATGCTCAACACTTACCCTACTTGCTAGATTTGCCTCCATGCAAGGGTCACTGTTTTAATGCGATGGTGGAGATCCAGCATGGATCGCAAATGCACAACCGCAACGGACAGAACAGACTTTCATTGAGCAACCTAAAAATAGCAACAGTGCTGGAAAGAGATGCCCAAAAGATGACGTTGAAGGACAGGATATGTTTGGGTTTTTTATTCTTATGGGCCAGTTCTCTGAAATGTTTTATAATACCTTGTAACTGCCATCCACATTACACAGAAGTAGGCAACAGCTGAAAAACAGAAAGGGGTCAGAGCTGTTGTTAAAGGTACTTATTTCAGCTAGTTCTGTTATGATTGGAGAAAATAACCTTGTCTCCGCATCTGTCATATGCCACCCTTTGTGTCTATATTACTGCCTCTTGCGTGTCGTGTGTGTAGTCATCATTAGTTTTAGTTATAGTATTAAGTTGTCCTCAATTTTTAGTTTGGGCACTGATTCAAATTTTACTTTAAAAGTTGTCATTTGTTGCTTTTTTTACCCTAATTAATTCAAAGTCCTTTTTATACCTTGGTGTCTGACACATCATCAAAGTTTTGGGTAACAACAGGTCATCTGTGAGGGGTCCCAGTGGTGAACTTAACATCTCATCAGTGACAGGGTGCTTCCTCTGTTCAGTGCCTTGTAAATGTTTTTGCATTTTTCATCAGTTTCTTGCGCAGCCACTTGCTCTTCTCCACTGGTTTCCTCTAGCAATATGGTCTCTTTGAGTGGTCTCTCTTGCTTGTCTCTGGTTATAGACTGCATAATTTAAGAGACCTGGCAGGCAAACATCTCTTTGTTTTCACAGACATTTGATCAGACTCCCCCATGATTGGTTTGAATCTTCTAATACCTTGTGTTGAGGGTCCTTTGTAATGTGGTATCATTGGTACTGTCACATACTGTAGGTAAGGATGTATTCACTGTGGCTCATTTCCAGTGTCACTTTAGTTCAGTTTCAGTGGCCTACAGTCTCTACACTGGTGAGTCGTAGAGTTTTATCTTGTGGAATGGCCTGGAATAGTTTGTGTTCTGGTATGTTAAAGTCTCTGTTTGGCAAAGAGACGTGGGAATGGTTAGCTAACTTACTTAGTTCTGACTGGTCTTTGATTTGACAGCATCTTGTTCACTTCAAGTTCTAATAAGTATTCCGTGCAGGGGAGGTTTGGCCATTTCATTGAGTTTCACATTTGCTCCGCTGCCTCTAAGCATCAGTTTATCTTTTAGTTCTCAGACATAATCAGAAAACTCTCTTTAAATTATTCCACCATTGCAGAACCAATGCATTATCTTTATATTAAAAAAAGCAACTCGCTTTCTAGTCTGTCAATAAACTGTCAACAAAAGTCTTTGATATACAAGTGTAAATGTGGTACTTTTCACTTTTCAGTTAGTATTTTAGCTTGGTAGATTTATAGTGAATGGTTAGTTGCCAATAAATGTCATACTTCCAATTAATCTGAAAAAGTGTATTTGCTGAAAATATTCCCAAATCTGCTAACTTCACTGGAATTTTCTTGCTAATTTGCTATGACAACACATTTCCTTAACAGTACTAAAAAAGATAATAATAATTTATGAGACACACAAGAGATCTAATCTGATCTTCTTTATAGCTTCTCCTACAATAAAGACTTGAAGCTATATATTGCTGGATGCAGCCAACTGTTCCTACTAATTTACACTCTAATTGTAACATTTTTTTGGTACCACTTTACAATAAGGCTCCCCTTATAGATGCTAATAAATAGTTTATAGCTATATTATTAATTAATTTGTAAATGCTTTATAAACCATTATTAATGGTTTATTATGCATTAGTTAAGGGTGAGAAGGAGGAAAAAAACTGACCGGTTTCTTGCCAAATAGTGAGCCAAATGTGTTCACCTATATATTTTATCTAGAGTTGCTATATTAAACATTTCAGACTAAGTTACTATCCTGTAAGCACAATCAGCATTTGTAAACATATTTTTTATCATATAAAAATTGTACTTCAGAAATGCATTATAAATATCCACAACTATCAATCGGAGCTTTGTTGTAAAGTGTAAAGCATAAAACCATTTATTAATGAATAATAAATATTTATAAATGCCAAATGGGAGCCTTATTGTAAAGTGTAAAGCATGACACCATTTATTTATGACTAATAAACATTTATAAATGCCAAATGGGAGCCTTATTGTAAAGTGTAAAGCATAACACCATTTATTAATGACTACTAAACATAAATGACAAAAGAGAGTTTTGTTGTAAAGTTTAAAACATGTCAACATTTATTAAGGACTAATAAACATTTATAAATGCCAAATGGGAGCCTTATTGTAAAGTGTAAAGCATAACACCATTTATTAATGACTACTAAACATTATAAATGACAAAAGAGAGTTTTGTTGTAAAGTTTAAAACATGCCAACATTTATTAAGGACTAATAAACATTTATAAATGCCAAATGGGAGCCTTATTGTAAAGTGTAAAGCATAACACCATTTATTAATCACTAATAAACATTTATAAATGACAAAAGATAGCTTTGTCGTAAAGTTTAAAACATGTCAACATTTATTAAGGACTAATAAACATTTATAATTGCCAAAAGTGAGTCTTAAATGTATAATGTCACCATTTATAACACTTAGACCTAAATTACAATCAGTGCTTGAAATAACATTTAACTACTGTCAAAAATGGCAATGTATTGTAAGAGTAACACATGTAACATTAAATGTGTTTTTTAAAACACCAAACAGTCACCCACTCCAAAAAAAGTTCATGCCAGACTGGTTCAAACTGGAAATATTTTTTGTATGTCCTTAAATAAGCGTCCCAGTGGTCCATCAGGGTGTCGCGAACCAAGCCAAGATGACCACTCAAGAACCATCAGGTGTTCCTCCAGCAACTTCTCAGTGCGATTTCCTCTTAGTCTACGGACATGTCCTTTGATGGTCATCCAAGCCCTTTCGATATGCTGTGTATGACTGCCAGATTGAGGATCTACAAACCACCTGCTGTGATTTACAGTGTAATGTCTGTACCCTATGTTTGTCAAAACATTTTTCTAGGCTCTCCACTCATCACTGATAATGGCACTACCCAACTTAACATGCTGTCTGATCAGAGGAACAAGGTGGCGCCTTGATCGTTTTTCAACAAGTTTTAACACGAGCCTTCGCCTTTTGTCTTTAATTCCCATCATTCCAAATACCCATTTCTTCCTTTTCCATGCATTTCCAAAGCGTCCACGTGCATACTGAAAACAAAAAGAATAAAATTAAACAGAATTAAAATGAAAAAGAATAAAATTAAATATCTACAAAGAAACATTCAAAAAGATGGTTGCTTCTACTAATTTTTTTTACTTATGGTAAAGGTTTCCATGTTTAGAGGACACAGTCAGATCTGCATTGATTCTAACAAACCTGTCTGAGAGTTTACCAACCTTTCGCTGATGACGGAGACAGCTTTCATCTATAACCACAAATTCTCTGTCACCACCAAGACGGTGTCCATTGTTTAGTCTGTGTCTTTTAATTGCACGTATACAAACATGTCGAATGTGTCTTGCCATGCTACTTAGTGTTCTGGAGCTGCCAGCCACTTCATCATCGATCATATCTACTTGTCTGAGCCTGAGCCCTTGTGAAAATCTGTGATAGAAATTGAGGCAATTATTACTTACTGAGGCCCTAATTTTATTTCACAAGTCTCGTATTGGTGTTCAATTATGAAAGGTGCATTGCTATTAATGTCTACATCTACATATACCTGTAAATGAAATTCATCCAACTGAAAAGAGATGTTTTTGATTTCTCAAAGAGGGAGCCAGTTCTAATTGTTCTGGAAACTCTCCTATGACTTGCTCTTTTGCAGCACCTGAGAACATATCAATGAGTTAAGTAAAGAAATGGACCCTTAAACAAGAGCATTAATTGAAAAGATAATCACAAAATTAAGTATGAAGAAAATAATAATGAAAAGAGGTTAATGCTCCCTCTTGCATTGATAACCGAAATATTTTGTTATATTTACTACATGCACTACATTATCATGCATTATACATACCACATATATTGGTCTTTCTTCACCACGGAAATCATTTTCATCTTATGGTGACAAACAGGACATCTAAGCTTCTTTTTTAGCAGGTGTTTCTTCTGCAGCCATTTAATGAGCCTTAGTGCCTTATATTTAGTTTGTTTTCCTTCTATTCTGGCGCGCAATCTCATTCCCAAAGACATTCTGGTGGAAAAAAATGAGTAATTTATTTTATTATCACCTCGAAACACCGTAAAATACTCTATGGGAGTCTAGTGCAAATCGGTTCAGAGTTAAAGAACTTCACATGCAATATAAAACAAGCCCTATAATCAAAAATAGTCCCACGCAAAAAAGAGGATTGTCTCACCTGTTATAATGTATCTCCGACTTTGTTATGTAGATCTAACCCGCTGGATTCATGCTAAAAAAATATGTTCTGCTGCCAAAGGGAGGGAAAACAAATTTAATTTAAACGCAGAGGAGCTTATACAACCATCCAATCACAGTTAACTTTATTAAGGAAAGCCCCTCCTCTCAGAGCGTGACAGGCAGTGGAGCGCTCTGGAAGGTCAAGCCAAAGGGGCACGAACAGACACACTGAAGGCGCTCGTTCAAGTTGCTGCGCCATGGATGGAGCAGAAGATAAAAATTTGTGTGCGTCTGCGACTTACACAGTTAGCACACGTTCGAAGAGATACAAAAAGCAGAGACTGGATGATCTAGATTGCACTAAGCCAACGACGTCAGCAGTTAGACATGAAGGTGAGTATAATGCTAGCTAGCTAGCCATTTGGCTGCTAGCTACAGTGGCTAACTAACATCACATAACATGTGAATAGCTCTATTACTATTGGTTATTCCAAACGATTGATATCACTTGGTTGTATATTTTTAGTTTTGTTTATGTGCATCATTAAATTTATATTAAACACCCTGGTAAGGCAGTACACATAAGAATTATTTGCCTTGTTTTAGAAATGTCTGAACCACCACATGTGTATATAACATAATTTTTACAAAGTGGCTTTTTATAAATTCAAGTTGTAACCGTTTTTAATCAATATTTTATTTGAGTTTCCCAAGTTTAGATTATAAATTATTTTAGTATTGTAATTTAATAATTGTTTGTTCTTTAGATTCTTCTTCTAATCCTGCCCCTACTGCAACTGCCCTTCTTAACAAGGAGCGAGAGAAACTGACTTTTCTTAAGGAGGAACTGGAGCGCGACACCCTGATGGACCACTGGGACGCTTATTTAAGGACATACAAAAAATATTTCCAGTTTGAACCAGTCTGGCATGTTTACAAATGCTGATTGTGCTTACAGGATAGTAACTTAGTCTGAAATGTTTAATATAGCAACTCTAGATGAAATATATAGGTGAACACATTTGGCTCACTATTTGGCAAGAAACCGGTCAGTTTTTTTCCTCTTTCTCACCCTTAACTAATGCATAATAAACCATTAATAATGGTTTATAAAGCATTTACAAATTAATTAATAATATAGCTATAAACTATTTATTAGCATCTATAAGGGGAGCCTTATTGTAAAGTGGTACCTTTTTTTTTTTTTAAGAAATCTGTTTTTCTTATAAAAGAAAAACTCATTTAGACTGTTCACAATCCACATTGCCACTGGATACATCCTGTTTGCTTTCATACTCTGAACCCTGATTAATTATTGTTGAGGAAACAGTTTTAATTTCTTTAAGCCAAGTTGAAAAAACTGTCAATAATTAGCAGCAAACAACTTATATGAACGACTGCCTGAAAATCTCAGATGTAACTGCTTTGATTGCACTTCCTCTAACCAAGCCGTTCTTGCAGTTCTTGATTGATTTATCACAATGGAGCTTGAGTCGACGGTGCACTTTTCAAAGACAACTACATTATGGTGGGTCAGTTCATCACATACATATAATCATTCATGCCACAGAACCCCTGCATAGACAGCTAGTATTCCTGGAAGCACTTGGGTGACTCCCACCG
Source organism: Rhamphochromis longiceps (assembly GCF_057381845.1). Taxonomy (NCBI): domain Eukaryota; kingdom Metazoa; phylum Chordata; class Actinopteri; order Cichliformes; family Cichlidae; genus Rhamphochromis; species Rhamphochromis longiceps. The sequence continues at coordinate 29,099,995 of NC_140565.1, read as the reverse complement.
TGTTGTAGGTTGAGTTACAAAGCCAGGGGGATAATTGCATCAAGAATGAAGGTGTTTCGTATAGATACTATGGCACCTGTCTCAAATACAGGCAGCTCAGCAGCTGGAGGAACAGAAGGCCTTGATATGAAAAGAAAGTAGATGTTCTTCAGTTGGCTGACCCCAAAGCTTGAGCCAAATTATTTACAATAAAAGCTCCATGTCATATCTGTTTAACATTCAGGATAGGAGTTACATGGTGCTATGGTGCTGAATGTCAATTGGAAAGACATTCTGTTCTGAGCTTGAGAGCAACGAGGAAAATGCTGGCAAAAGTTGTGACAAATATGAAATGCAATAGAAGGCAGCAGATGTAGTACTTTCACAGGGCATTAAGGTGCCAAAATGAAATGTCTTGACTTTTGTTGTCAAGATACACCAAATGTTATTTTATCAAATCATCTGGCAATGATATTTCACTTGAGCTAGTCAACCTTGAAAAGGCTTCTTTATCAGCCATAAGTTTCAGCACATGATCACGCATACGGGCAAAACATTTCAAAAAAAGACATCGTCATCATGTTGTTTCCTTCATTCACTCAACTGATTCATTCGTGATTCATGTATATATTTATATCTCCTTGATATACAGTGGACTAGCCAAAGACAGGGGAGGGGGGGACAGAAAGAGAAAAGCAAGACAGAGAGAGACAGAAGGAGAGAAGGATTATGTTCTCTAAGCCAAGCAAGTCAAGCAGCAAGTGAGTCCCATGATAACATATAGAGCAACGACCTTGGGGCTTTAAGCTGTTGGCCCACGCTCCAAAAAACTTCTATCTGACAAGAAGAAAGCAAAGCTGGGAATAAATAAATATAATCTACTATTATTGGAGTATTATGTAGAAATAAAATGAACATATTCGTGTATTATTTAACCTGATACACCCACCAGCCTTTTCATTATGCACACCTGTTCAACTGCTCATTAAAACAAATGTCTAATAAGCCAATCACATGGCAGCAGCTTAGTACATATACGCACTTAGACGTGGTCAAATGGCTTGCATCAAACTGAGCATCAGGACAGGCGAGAAAGGTGATTGAAGTGAGTTTGAAAGCAGCATGGTTGTCAGTGCTAGACATGCCAGTCTCAGTATTTTACAAACTGCTGATCTATTAGGATTTTCCCCACATGATCATCTTTAGGGTTTACAGAGAATGGTTTAAAAAAGAAAAGAAAAGAAAATATCCAGTGAGCATCCTTTAAAAATCACAGCCTTTCTCACTACTTTTGCTGACCTTTATGACAACATCATCCCACCTTCTGATTGCTGCTTCCAGCAACTGGTTTCTTGAACATAACAATGAGCTCACAGTACTCAGATTGTCTCATTAGTTACCAGATCCCAATCCAATAGAAGACCTCCGGGATGTGTTAGAACAGGAGATTGATATCATGGATTTACAGCTAACAAATCTGCAGCAACTGTGTGATGCTATGATGTCAATATGGACTAAGATTTCTGAAAAATTTTGTGTGGACCTTGTTGAGTTTATTCCAGAAAGAAATGGGGCAGTTTTAAAGGCAAAGAGCATCCAACTTGTTCTAGTAGGTACTCCTAATGAAGTAGTTAGTGAGTGTATTTCTGCAATAGTTTAAAATTAGCCTTTGTGCAACTGTGAAACTACTACAGTCTGAGGTATTCCCCAAATGACTAACAAGTGTTATGGTTCGTTCGATTTAGGGAAGAGAAGAAAGCAAGCCCAGGCCGAAGTAGGTGTCAAAAAATAGTGATCTTTATTACACAATTTGCAATACAATCCTTCGTCGACTGGACCGTCCCGTCTCCTTATATTGCCATCATGACATCACAGTTGGATCTTTACTGGAAATGATAACAATTGCCCTCCTCTTTAAAACCTTGTCCTTATATAGACATCAACTGCTACTCTTAAGAGAAAAACAAGTGTGTATTACATTGTGCATTTTGTGAAAGTATATCTATCAGAAAAACTGTCCTCAGACGACCCTCCTATTATTACTAAGTGTGTATTTGAACGTGCGTGTGTTATATAAGTGCGTGCATGTGGTTACAGGCCGGCGTACGTGCAGAACTGAACGCAGACGGGCCTGGGTCCAACAGGACTGGTGGGTCTGAGCGGTGTGACTGCACTAAAGTGCAACAACTTAAGCAGATAACAAGAATGATACAGAACCTCAATAGACAGTTAGTGTGCATTAATATTTGCTCAGAGTAACACAGATGTAATTAAAAGATTATTCTGTCAACAGATTCAACAATGGTAAATGATTAATCAATGATAACTGATTATAAGAATACAAAATAAAATATCTCCTGGTCACACAAGGCAAGGCAAGTTTATTTATATAGCACAATTCAACAGCAAGGTGATTCAAAGTGCTTTACAGAGACATTAAAAAACAAAAACAATAAAAAGCATGATTTAAAAGTAGTTAAAATATAAGTTTTGAAATTTAAGCTTAAAAGTGTGGATTTGGTGCTTTATTCAAATGCAGCTGAGAACAGGTGAGCCTTCAACCTGGATTTAAATAAACTGAGTGTTTCAGCTGATCTGAGGCTTTCTGGGAGTTTGTTCCAGATATAAGGAGCATAAAAGCTGAATGCAGCTTCTCCGTGTCTGGTTCTGACTCTGGGAACTGATAAAAGACCAGATCCAGATGACCTGAGGGATCTGGAAGGTTCATACTGGGTCAGGAGGTCATTGATGTATTTTGGTCCTAAACCATTCAGAGCTTTATAGACCAGCATCAGAACTTCAAAGTCTATTCTCTGACGGACAGGCAGGCACTGTAAAGACCTCAGAGCTGGACTGATGTGGTCCACGAGCATCAGAGTTCTGAATGAGCTGTAGTTGTCTGACTGATTTTTTAGGTAGACCTGTAAAGATGCTGTTACAGTAATCAAGCCTACTAAAGATGAATGCATGGACTAGTTTTTCCAGGTCCTGTTGAGACATCAGATCTTTTATCCTTGAAATATTCTTGAGGTGATAGTAAGCTGATTTTGTTATTGTCTTAATGTGTTTTTCTAAGTTTAGGTCTGCATCCATCACTACGCCCAAATTTCTCACCTGGTTGGTGGTTTTTAGGTGTGTAGATTGAAGTTCTCTGGTGACCTGTAATCGTTTTTCTTTGGCACCAAAGACTATTACCTCAGTTTTGTTTTTGTTTAGCTGGAGAAAATTGTGGCACAATCAGTCATTCATTTCCCCAATGCATTTACCAAGAGCCTGTACAGGGCCTCGGTCTCCTGGTGACATTGTGATATATATTTGTGTGTCATGTTCATAGCTATGATAGTTTATTTTGTTGTGCTTTATAATCTGTGCCAGTGGGAGCATGTAAATGTTAAACAGAAGGGCTCCCAAGATGGAACCTTGGGGAACTCCACATATGATACTTGTCTGCTCAGATGTGAAGTTACCTATTGATACAAAGTATTTCCTGTTTTCTAAGTATGTTTTGAACAATTTTAGTACAGTTCCTGAAAGACCTGCCCAGTTCTCCAGTCGTTTGAGTAATATGTTGTGGTCAACTGTATCAAATGCTGCACTGAGATCCAGTAAAACTAAGACTGACATTTTTCCATTGTCTGTATTCAGACATATGTCATTAAACACTTTGGTCAGAGCGGTTTCAGTGCTGTGGTTCTGTCTAAAACCTGACTGGAAGGCATCATAGCAGTTATTCTGTTTTAAGAAGTAATTGAGCTGTTGAGACACTGCTGTTGTTTTTTATTTTATTTTTACTCTCCAAATGGATTGGAATGTCCTATCAGAGGCCTATATTAAGACGTGCTCCCTCTTTCTCTTACAAAGGTGTGCTACTGTTAGACCCCTTAAGCTGATGATGCTCTGTAGGTATCCTAGAAAATTGAGCCAAAGAACTAAAACCAAAAGAACTATTTTTAACCCCCAAGTGAAATGTGGTTTTTGAGATTACTGGAAGTTTGTTAAAACTATGGTGGTTTCAACAGAGTTTAGAAGAAAAAAAAAAAGTGTGGCAGCAACGGTAACTCATTTCCATTCACAGTCTTGTTGAAACTTTTGAGCTCTAGACTCTGTAGACTCTGATACAAGACTCCTGGGTATCTATGTCATCAGTTTGGCACAGTCCAATTACCATCACTGTCTTCTTAAGACTCATTTATATTTATGTAAATTGTGTGCCATTGAAACTAAAGCTCAAGATGTGTGTGTGTTCCCAAATAAAACTTTGTATCTGATTTGGCTGTTGTACTTTAGCGATAAATTATTAAACTAAAAACAAAAAAGAAAAAAAACTTCAGCAGACACATAAATACAAATTCAGCATAAACTTGAGATGATATCATTGATGAACAAATTAACATCCTCAGCACATTTTAGCTGTTCATTTTGATCAATGCAATTACAATAAAAAAGATTCCACACATTTTCGTACTTTTGTTGTGTGAGTATGATTCTAATCTTTAGTGAGCCCTTGCTTGTTCTGCTCTGGGCAGCACTGGCTGGTGAAGAGAACATACTGTATCGACAGAACAGAACAAAAGTTTTTAGAGTGAAGTTATTTGGATTCCGTTTTTGGAGCTGAGGACAGCAGATGGTGAATGGAAAAGGTAAAAAGAATATAAAGAAGTGTAAATAACAATACAGCTCTAGTTTGTTGAGCAGAACACAAAGTAACAAGATTGAGAGATGGCATAGAAATAGAAGGTCACAGTTTACCTACCTATTTCCTCAAAATGTTCAAATACTGGATCTAATAATGACTGTGCAATATCAAAAAATAAAATCAGAGTTAGACTCTAATCAAAACACACTGAGTTACTCTATATATGAAAGAATACATATAACAAAAGGGCTTACAAATATTTGCTCAGGGAGGAATTAATTCAGTGTTTATTTAAAAAAATGGGAGGAAAAGGGCAGCTTTTTTAAAATTTTTATTTTATTACCTCTTGAAGATTCAAGTCTGTCTTATCTCAAAGCCATGGTTTATTCACCAGACACTGAAGTGTGCAGTACAGCAGTCAAGTTAAACCAAAAGTGTGAGACAGAATCAAGATAGGTAGTAAGTCGAGGATATCAGTGAAGCGTTTTGGTGACAAATGGATAAAACTAAAGCTAAACCAAATCCCAGATTCACCGAGCGCTGACTTAAGTAAATCAAAGAGCAAATTGAACAATAATCAACTTCCGAATGACGAACTTGAGTTTTGAGGCATAGTTTTTGCTAGTTTTTTTACTTTAGCTTTACAAAATAAAATATTTTATTCTTCCGTACGTTTTTTGAAAGCCTACTCCTTCAAAACCGTTCAACTTAGAAAAACCATTCAAATACCATTAGATTCCTATTATTTTGGACATGACTGCTTCTATTTTTCTCATTTTTAACATTTATATTTTTAATTTTATTCAACTTTATTCAACAAAAATTTCCCATGTATTTCAATGGGGAGACCCTTCAAATTCTCATTCAACTTACTCATTTTTAAACTCTTACTACTTCCACATACATTGACATAGAGCCACCATTCAAACTTTAAAACGAAGACAAGACATTCAACTATTCAACTTGTATTTATCTTTTCAATATCTATTATACTTTTTCTTCAGTTCCAGTTTAAGTTTCATGATGTTTTTTCACCCGTTTCAGAGTTTATAATGGGTGTGTATGGGACGGAATGTTGGGGCTAGAGTGAGACAGCTCAACTGCTAGAGTGAGAGGAGCAAAAAAAATAATCTTAAAATCTTTTTTAAAACTGCTGCTGTGTCCGCAGCGTTTGCTCTACAGGTATGATTTTACCCTCAAAACGTAGCCATCGCTGTCCTCTTTCATCCAATGTGTTTACTATTGTCCTAGGTGTTATGGTTCTTTCGTAAATGTCACCAATGCACAGCCTCCTCCCTCCAACTCTTCCATAGACTCTAATGTTAAAATGGCTCAGAAGGTTCGTTTGAAAATCAGAAGAGCATGGTGTCTTTCCACTGTCACCACGTCCATATAATAAACTCCACAGGCATGAAAACTGAGAATTCAGTAGACTAGACATTGCTGTCACTCACGGTGAAAGAATTTTGTCAATACGACTTTTACTTTTCATTTGGGAACGATTTGTTTCGGCCTGACTTTTCTGTTCATTTTAAGCAGCAAAAGTGAGGCGCATGTCTGTGTACGTGTGTATGGAGCCATTGGGTGCGGTCACTATAGCAACCAGGCTCACACCTGCCTGCTTAACGAGCTCTGCCTGCCACTGTACCAAGATTCATCTTAAGCACTTCTCTTTCAACTGCTGCTGTGTCCACAGTGTTACAGCCATCATTTTACCCTCAAATTGTCGCCATTATTGTTCTCTTTCCAACACCGTATCTTTCAAAGCTCAGGCATTTAAACTTTTTAAACTGTGTGGATCAAAGTGGAGGGATCACATTTGAGTCATTCAGTGATTCAAAGAATATGACCTTTTAATATTCATTCAGATGTTTTCTGACTCTAAATGTTCTTTTCTCATTTCTTAGGGTTTTCTAATTTACATTTAAAACATTTTCAGTTTTTTTCCAACTCCTTCTTCTGTGTAACCTTCAGCTTTTAGCAGTTCAGCACCTTTGTTTTCAGGTTAAATTCGTTTTTTTTTTTTGTTTTTTTTTTAATCTCATTCAATATTTTTAACTCAAAATTCAGCAATTAATTCATTTCAGTGCATACATTCAGATTCAAGCATTCACACTGCAGTTTCTTCAGAAAATGCACTTTCTAGTTTTGAAAATGATTTCCTATAATAAAATGGTAATGTGTGCATTGGACCATAAAATATATTGTCACGAGGCATGCAGCTCCTAAGAAATAAAATCTTGCGTCAGCACAATAAATAACTGCCACTTCTTGTGAACTCACAGCTTGATCCACGGGGTTTGTTTGCTGCACTGGGATAACACTTTTCCGATTTTCCCATTACCCTATGCAAAATTTAGCCATTAGCAGTAACCACAATTCATTCAGTGCAACATATGAAAGGGACTGTTGTAGTTCATTAGCATAATATAGACACTCATCATGCATCAATCTGCACCCATTAACACCCCCCCACAGCCCGAGCCCATCCCACCAGTCCAAGGTACTTACCCCTCCCACCTCACAACAATTAAGTGACCGCTCTGCTCTTGCGGTTTGAAGCTGGGATGTAACAGCAGATGGCAGAAGGAGGGAGAGGAGTATGACCCAGCATATTGATGAAAATAAACCGAATATAAGCGTGAGCGAGGTATTGGCAGAGAAACAGAGTTAAAGGTGAGGACAACATTGAAATTGGGGCTCCGTCCAACACCAATCGACATCAAAGCATATAGCTTAACAGCCTCGGCTTGATTTTACATTATTTGATTAACTTGATTTAATTTGTTAATCTATATGTGCAGTCTCACTCCATATCAGTTACATTCCTATCACATCTGGCCATCCACTGGCATCAGGGCCTTGTGAGAGACATCGCCGCGTACGCAGATGAAATTCAATAATACAGTTTTAGGGCTCGAGCAGGATCTAATTTCATGCTAAGCCACTCATATAATTGTTGTATAAGCGATTGTAATTTCAAAAGTACTATTATGCTTTCTTTTTAAATCAATGGCTTACAGAAAAGAAAAGAAAAAAAAACATGAAAACCCTCTAAAACAGGGGTGCCAAGTCAAAGGTCCAGGGGCTAATGTTACAACTTTTTCTATGTTTAAAGACCCCGCCCAATTGACATTCATACAACACAAGATTAATTAAGTAATATATTTAACTGTTAGAGAGGTTCCTGTTTTTCCATCTACCTTTTTTTGTTTATTTTAAAGGACATGTTTTATTAATCCATCCATTCTCTTCCACATATCCCTTTCAGGGTCGCGAGGAGGCTGGAGCCTATCCCAGCTGTCTTAGGGCCAGAGGCAGGGTACACCCTGGACAGGTCGTCAGTCTGTCGCAGGGCTAACACATAAAAACAGACAAAAACTCACATTCACACCTATCGGCAACTTAGAATCACCAATTAACCTAACCCGACTAATTGCATGTCTTTGTACTGGGGGAGGAAGCCGGGGTACTCAGGAACTTCTTGCTGTGAGGCAGCAGTGCTAACCACCATGCCACCGTCCTGCTGACATTTTTTAGATATTTTATAATTACAGGACACTACATGCATTGCAGTCCCAGAACTTTTTCAGTAATTTTACACATTTATCATGTAGTTTCACTAGTCCATCCAACTTAAGATCAAAATAGGCTGTATGTGGCCTACTATATAAAATACATTTAAAATCCCTGCTCTAAGACATTCTGATTCAATGCAAGTTTTTTTTAAAAACACAAAACAAATATAGTATACTGAATATTTGTTATACTCGGGCTGGCGTTGTTCTGTTTTATTCCCTGCATTATATCACTGCCTGTTTATTGTTTACTGTACCCTTAGTTCTATGAGCAGAGATGGATTCCTCAAACAAGAATCCAGGATTCTTTGATGGCACAATGCTGATGTGAAAGCAGCAGCCTGTCGGCAGCACAACACCCGCAGCAGTCTTCTGTCAGTGCCTACACTGGATCAGTCACACTGAATGAGTTCAGCCACAGTGCTTATGTGCACTCAGAAGCTTTCTGACAGAGCTTAGGGCCCACTATAAAATCATGTCATGAATGTCAGTGTCATTCTTTTAATTTAGAGAACCTGGTCCTTGTCCTTCAAATCAAAGGGACCTAAGGATCTCCTTTTACTTATAGAACTGGTGCACACTTTCATCATTACTACTATATCTTTGTCTGCTGTGGTAAGATTTTATAGACAGACTGAACAGTTCAACCTTATGCAGGTAGAAGAGGACCCAAAATGCTTTGATACTTTACTAATTTGACAGTCACAAAAGATCACAATCCATTTTTCCCTATTAAATATTCATGAAAGGTAAAAAGTCCACTGTTCAGTGAAGCATAGAGAATGAAAATTTCCAGTCTTGTGATGGAGTCACATCTGCTTCAAAGCCAGTCAGGATCTTAACCCTCTAAACCACTAATGCTTGGGAGTCATTAACAAGTTATTACATGAGTCAACATCAATCTTTGATTTATTTATATTTTAAGAAACTACTACCTGGAAAAACTGCTTGATGCTGGGATATCTGGCCAACGCCGATGCCGGTGTTTAGAGCGGAAAAAGCAAATTCTTTATTATTGTATGAGCTGAAAACCTAGATGGAAGTCTTCATAAGCAGCCAAGCAAGAACCTGGGCCTTTATTCAGACAGTACTGTTTACCAGCAATAGGACAGTGGGCACTATCAGCAGGAATAATGGACAAACTGTGGATTCTTGACCTGCACTGACAAGCAAATATTTTATCCCTGTTGAGTCAGGAAATTTTAGTCATCTATACATCTAAGCTTTAGCATTTACAGTTATATAGCACACCGTATATTACTAATGTTTTGTTATTACTAATATTTTTCCTCCTTCAATTTTAAATTCTGTTAGTAAGACAAAAACAGTATTTATATGAATACAACACACATGTTTAAATAGGCATTTTATAATATACCAATGTCCAGTAAAGTTATCTACCCATATAACACTATTGTTTTGTTTTTATGTTTTTGTTGTGTGAAGAAGTCAGTTATACAGACAAGTGACTAATGTCACCTGGAGACTGGTTTCCTTCACTTCGCATGTGTGTGTTTAAAAACAGACATACTACAGTTAACACGAGGAAGGACCAAAATACCAGGAACCTTCCTGAGGGAAGGAAGGAAGGAAGAAAGAAAGGTATGATGGCGTGTATATCTATAGTGCTACGACTTGAGCAAAGATTTTTGTTGTATTTTTCTGAAATGTATGGGTGAAAACAGCACTCACATTAGATTACAATAACCTTGTGCGAGCATAAACAATAAACTGACCTTAGAACAAGAAGTGCACATATTACTGCGCACTGTTTTTTTGAACTGTAGGAATTGTGACAGCTTAGCCATGTGAAAACAGAACCTATTGTCCCTGCTGCCACTCTGAAAAGGATAATACCTGTAGTATAACTAATAGCTTGAACTAATTAAATAATTATCCATATAGTAATTGAAAGAAATACCATTCAAATATTCATATAAACAACCATGTTGTGAAAATTGTGAAAAGCAAGGGCTAGAAAGAAAAGGGGCTATTTTCTGGTCAAAGGCTTTTAGAAAATATTTGTAGATGAACTTTATCAAGACTTGTGTTTACTCCAGTGATCCAAGTGGCCATCTATTTCACTGAGTCATGCTGAAGAGCCCTTCACCAAGCAAGTGAGCAGGTTTCTCCTCATTTATATTACATACTCTGCACAAGGACATCATCTTAAATCAAGGAAATGCAAATGTGATAATCCATGAAAGCGAGTAGGGTTTTTAATAGCGCAGACAATTTATACATAAAAAAACTATCCAGTGATGAATTATAGTATATATTGCTAAAAAAGTAAATGTTTTATAGCTACATCAACAAGGACATAATGTTTTTGCATGTTTGTACACTGAATTCTACTCCTGTGAAATGTAGTTGAGGTTGAATCTAAGTTAATTATAAAAGTGTTGCCAATTTTCACACCAAGGTATTCAGCAACATCAAAGCAAATCCAAACCCCACCTACACCCATTTCAGATGGGTTACAAAGCAGTCTTGCAATGCAGGAGTAAGCAGTTCCTCTGTTTCAAAGTCAGATTATGTTAAGATGATGTTTTGGCTGTCTGGAAACCTCAGCAAGAACAAAATATGTCTTGTGAAGAACACTATAATACTGCACAATTCCATTCTGCTAGTTGACACTAGAAATAGTAGCTTGTTAAAATAATTATTCATATTTATTCTTCTGCAAAACCAGTTCAATGTGAGGTCTACCATGTACACAACAGCAACTCTCTCCCCTTTCTTTCTCTGTGTAAACAAGCTGGAAAGGGACGTGGGGGGGTCATACAAATACTCACCTGCAAGGAAAGTCTTCTGCTGCTATCACTGCCAACTCACGGCAAACCAATCTGATGTTGTGTGTGCCCACTATCATGCTCGACGCAAAGTGGCACAACTTTCAACATTATTTAAATTAGAGTCGATTACTGGGGACGTGATTAATAGTATCAGATGCCTCTTTTTAACCTTAAACTGTTAACTCTATCTATTCAAATCATAGTCTATTCAACTACTCCAGATTCATGTGAAGTCTTAAAAACTGTGACGGAAAAAAAGGCGGACATGTGGTTAATAAACCACATGTAATTATCACAAGTCTCCTTTTACTCCCAACGCATTAAGCGTTCTTCACATACATCAAAATAACGCAGATACACAAATGTTTTCATATGCAGACAGCAGTAAAAACTAACAGTCACTGGTAAGGAAGACACAGTGGCTACTGTGGAGTTAACTTTTTTGAGTGTTTGCTTAGGAATATGTTTTTTTTCCCCATTTAATTAGCTTAGGAATGATTTGCATAGAACATCCCTACATTGCTGAAAACACTGACATCAAACAGGTGCTAGCATGAAGATCATTAGGGGCCAGAGGACCCGCATGCACAATAGATTTAAAAACCACCCACAAGATTAAAGCTTGTGGGTGGTTGTGAGGACTAATGATCGCCATAATTTGAAAAATTTACTCATGATAGGTTGACTGTTAAATGACGAGACTAGCTAAGGGTGAACCACTTCTTAACTGATTGTCATGACTTTTGATTAGGAGAATAATGAGCAGCCTAAGAATACTTGCTTAGATATTTCCTACAAGATTAATTATTGAAAAAAGAAAAACGAAAAACCATACACACAGCTTGCCTCCATTGTCCATCCGTCCAATTAATTTACTGTAGCCTTTTGTATCATTTATAAGGTTAGCAATCTGCACACTGTAATGTGATAACAGTGTTTGGGGCGATCGTGGCTCAGACAGTCTCGGTCGTTGTGTCCTTGGGCAAGACACTTCACCTACTGCCTACTGGTGATGGCCAGAGGGGCCGATGGCGCGATATGTCAGTGCAGCGCGATATATCCCAGGGCAGCTGTGGCTACAACTGTAGCTGCCTCCACCAGTGTGTGAATGTGAAAGTGAATGAATAGTGGAATTGTACAGCGCTTTGAGGGCCCCGAAAAGCACTATATAAATGCAATCCATTATTTTGCTTGGAAACATAATTTCTACAGAGATAGACCCAGAACAGACAAAAAAATAATTAAACCCTAAAGCGCTGGGTTCACTTGCAACCAATGTATATGCACTATCTGTTGAATGTAGAGATCGGGCACATTGGGGCATATTTACAGTGGAGAGATAACTCCACCCATGATGCCTGTGCAAGACCAGCATTTATGAGGTTGCAGGGCGAGCCCTTCCGAGCTGCTGTGTGGATCAGTCTCTCAGGCATGCGGTTGGGGGAGATATCTGTCTCAGATCTGTCCTATCAGCACATCGCAAACAGGCAGCAACGCCAGTGTGTGACAATCACAGCTGGAAAATGAAAAGCGCTGTGAGGCAAACAAACTCCATTAATACATATAGCGCCATGAAGTGCCCGATGGACACAGATGTCAGAAACATTGATTCAGATGGCCATTTTTATTTTTTTTAATACCAAAGCCTAGGGACTTCAAATTCCCTTTAAAAGAAAAAAGTCATCTTTGGGCTAATCCGGCATGAAAGATAATGGCTTTACTGAATTGAATCATTTAGTTGATTATCGATTGCTGACCACAGTAATGAAACTTTTTTTTTAATCCTATGGTCTCTCAAAGAAGATTTAGATACAACTCTAGCAACTGCATAGCATAAAATCCACTTTGATCATTGTCATCTTACATTAAAACATTAACACAATTATCTCTCTTATAGTCATAAGTGAAAATGTAGCTGCTTCAAATGTTTTATATCTATCTAGTAACACCAAGAAGACAGAAGAGTTTTCTCAAATTCACTTTGCAGCATAAAACAGAAACCTTAAACAGCCAGCTAGAGTCAGAACTACATTCAGTGGTAAAAAGAACAAGGAGTCCTGCAACAGATGGCATGGTCCCCACAGAGCCCTGATCTCAACATCATTGAGTCAGTCTGGATTACATGAAGAGACACAAGGAATTGAAACAACCTAAATCCACAGAACAGCTGTGGCAAGTTTTCCACCACCTACCTGCCTTTATGTAGGTTGAAAACAGAAAACTGGAGCAATTTTAAAGGCAAAGGCTGCTCATAGCAAATATTATGTTATGCAATGTCCACTCAAGTGGCATAAAAATGCTTCTCCACACCTGCTTATATTTTACCAACTTGCAATACCATATTATCCCAAAAATGATTCAATTTTACAATTGTCTCAGAGCATTTTACACAATAAAGGCAAAACGTACAAGTGCTTAACTGTGGTTCTTAATGTAATCTCAATTCTTTAACATGAATATTCATGAACTTAATGCACACCAGGTATTTAGATTGAAAATATAGTCTTTATTTACCTGAAAATATAATTAAAGCCCTGACTAGTTGGAGAATTGAATAATAAACCTCTTCTCACAAAAATCACTGAAGGCTTGTCACCATCTTGGGATATCTGTGTTGTAGACTGAGACAAGAAAGGCCCCGTGGGGAGCAGACTGGCTTCCCTCAAGGACCTGCATGACAGGAACTGGCTACACTCAAAGAGGACAAGCATCTGATGTGTGCCACTGGACTGGGCGAGCCTATAGAAACCTTTTAAGTTTAAAATCCAACTAATTACCGAGCTCCACTCAAAAGTAGAATAGTCGGCATAGCTTTCAGGTGGATCCCGACTCTCTTGGGGAGCCTGAACCATCCCTTAGTTATAGTACAATAGGTTGTAATTGTGAAGGACGTCACCCACTCTCCTCTTTTCAATCGCATGTATTTATATGCATTCATGTTTGCAGCATTTCTGCATGTCGATTGTTGTCTTCATTTTTCTCTTACCTCAGCCAGTTGCTGCAGACGTCTGTCCCTCCTTTAGCCTGGTTCTGACATAGACCTCTCTTTCTTCTGCTGTGACAAAACAAATTTCCCACGTGTGGGACTAATAAAGGTTATCTTATCTTATCTTATCTTCTTAAATGATCATTTTCCATCCCCGGTGTCAGGGCATCATTTGGTTAATCTCGATACAAAAGAAAGCACCTTGAGAAACTTTGTGGTCTGAATTGACACACCATAAATGAGACTGGACTCAATTGTTCATCCCCTTAATTAACTGTAGAAAGTAGTGATATAATGTATTAATGGCTTTATTTTCTTAAAGCATAACTTACTTTTAGCATGAAAAACCTTTAAAAATCTGTGAATATCCAATTTTAAACTGAAAACTACAGACATTCCACAAAACACCATAGAAGTTAACAGAGAAAGTCCTCTCCGATAGTTATGGTTTTTATAAAGCTTTAGTCAGAGCTATTGCTTCAAGGCTTCTTCAATGATTCTTATTCTAACCACACACAGTTCCAAACGGTTAGATTAATACTGCCTATTAAGCAACAACAAAACCAAGAACAGGGTCACACGTTGAATTAGCATGTCTCAGTGAAAATTTTTAATTACTGTCTCTCACTTATACACTCACTGGATTCCTTACTGTGTTACTTCAGGTTTTGCTATTAAAAAATATGACACTGAAAAGGAAGATGACAAGACTGATGTGTTACGTTCAACTGCTCAAAATCTTCACCTCACAATTACTTGTCCTTCCTCCTTTCAGACCTTGTAAATGCGTACAAAGGGACTCCTGTGAAAAACCAAATCACAATAAACCTGCGATGGAATTAACACATTCTGTTTTCAAGGGGGAGTTTTCTGTGCTACTGCAGTGTTTTTATGTTGCCAGGGAATAAATTTGACATACAGTGTCCTTCTGCTCCAGCTGGCTGGCTGCCCAGAGGGCCACTGTGTCTTCTGCGATTAGTCGAAAGTGAGAAATGCAATTAGAATGGCAGGTAGCTGCTTCTTCTTGTTACGAAAACGGAGAAGAGATGTGTGGTCTCATAGGCTCTGGCGCATCTACTGCTGCAGAGTTTATGTCCCCTGAGGGGCTGAGCAGTATTTCTGGAAGACGTAGATGTGCTTATCCCCAATTGGGGTTGTGATTTCCTTCTTATTTAATCTGCTAGTCAACTGAAAAGTTAAAACTCAACAAACAATGAGGCTTTCTGGAGTTCACGGGAAACATAAAAATAAAAAAATAACAGTTAACAGACTGATAAGTTGCTGTCACTGATTGGCTTAGTGTGGATACAGTAGTGTTCATTTTTTTACTGTTGGTTTTATCTGACTTATCGGTGTTGCATTATGTTAAAATATGATTTCAGGTTGTCATGTTTGAAAGTCTACTATGGCCAATCACCTGACAGGACCTCAATACATTTACACATTTAAGTTGAGCTGATCTGCTGAACTTCAGGACAGCTAAACTGAGGATCAGAGTGAACAAGACTTCTTAGCCAACAGGCTTCAGTTCATCTCAGAATGGTCAAAACATACCTTCTTAGTTGAGCCCTGGCTAGATGTTGAACAGGCACTATGCAAGGATCTAGAGATTTCAGACCTACCATTTATTAGCTCAAACATCAAAAGACATGAATGCTTTAAAAGTATCAACATCAGCTTTTCTCTAACAGCATGGTGGGAGTTTCTAAAAATAACGGAGTCTTCATTAATCCCATGCAAACGTACACCTATCTGGAATAACCCTGACATATTACAAAACAATAATATGATTAATTTCCCAGAATGGAGTTGTAAAGGAATTAAATACTTAGAACATATATTAGAGGGAACAGAATTTATTCCATTTGACAGACTAGTTGAACAATATGGGATCAACAAGACAAGGTTTTTAGAATATCAACAAATTAAATCCATAGTAAAAAAGAAATTTAACCTCAGTCAAGTTGAATTACAAACACCACTAAGTGCGGCACATTTTCTTACTCTTAAATCCCCCAAATTATTATCTAAAATATACAGAACACTTTCTAAATTAGATGAATCAATATCCCTTCCTACTGCAAAGTGGGAAGCAGATTTATCAGTCAACCTAGACCAAAACTTCTGGTCTCAGATTTGCTTAAAAACTTTTAAATTAATTAAAAATCCCAGTCTGCAATTAATACAATACAAAATACTTCATAGAGTGCACTATACAGGTCATCGGATGTTCAAGATGGGCTTTACATCTTCCAACAACTGCTCACACTGTCAAGGCAATACACCAGACAATTACATCCACGCTCTTTGGTTCTGTCCACCAGTGCAAAAGTTTTGGCGCGAGATATGTGAAGACTTATCAAAATGTCTGAAATGTAACATTCCAACCTCCCCCTTAGTGTGTTTGTTGGGCAGCTTAGATAATGTCACTTCAGAAAAGAATATAGCCCATATGATCTTCACTGCCCTATGCATAGCCAAGAAAACAGTCCTCATGAACTGGAAAAATAAAAATAATCTTAATTCTAACCAATATAGAAATTATCTATTAGATTACATTAGTCTTGACACAGCCTCTGCCACCACATTAGATCAATTGCTCTGGGCCCCTTTTATCAGCTCCATCACCTAGTGGGGGTGGGGGGGTCATAGTTTGGTCCCGCCTTCACTGTTGTGATTGGTGAGGGGGTAGGGACAGGCTTAGGGCGTCGGGGGGTTCCCCGGAGGCATCTTCCTTGGGGGGCTCAACCCGGGGTAGCGGTCACGTCCGGTTGAGGGCTCTGTTGGCTCTCAGGTGACTGTTTCCTCGCGGCTGCGTGCAGCGGGGCTAGGGGAGGGTCTGTGCTGACGGACGTGGGTTACTGACCTGGCAACCTGGCTGCCCCTGGGTGGGTCCGGGATGGGCGTGAGGTTTTGGGGGCGCTCCGTCTCTGGGCTGGGGCCCAGGCCGGGCCTCGGGGGCTCGGGTCCTGGTTGGTGTGTTGCCGGGGTTGTGGGCGGGTGGGTGCATGGGGGCCCGGCCCTGGAGCAGGGTGCCGCCGGTGCATCGAGCCGCCTGGGGGGCTCTTCAACTGGTGGGGGGGATGGTCACATCTTGCAGGAGCTTTCTTCTCTCAGGAACTCTCTGCAGGAGGGGGAGATACAGGAGAGGTGGAGGAAGATCTCAGCCTGGGCGTTTACCGTCTTATGTAGTCTGGAAGATGTGTGGTTGGTGGGGTGGGTGCAGTTTTCTCTGTGGTGGGGTTGGGTGGACTGTCCAGGGCTCTGTGGAGCCGGGGGGCGCTACTGCACTGGGCCCCGGTCTGATGGGCCTGGGCCCCCCTTCCCTGGCGGGTCGCGGAGGGTGGGAGTGCCTACTGGGGTCAGCGGGGGAGCTGGCCCCAGGGAGGGGTTACCTGCCCCTCCCTTCCTTCCCTCCCCATCTCCAGCTGCCTCCCTCTTCCCGCTCCTCCACAACCACCCACACATGCAGGGCCTTGGAGTGGGGGTATGTCACCAGGGTGCAGAGGAGGCTACCCCCCCCCCCCCCCCCCCTGTCCCCTTCTGGCTGCCTCTGCCTCAATTTTATCCCACAACTTAGACATTCACATTATTCACACTCTCATTACACATACATATAGGATCTTGGGGGTGGGCACAATCACGGAGTCCAAATCACCATCAGGGTGTATACCTCACCCCTGACGTCGTTGCCCACCTCTCAATTTTAAATACACTTAGTCATTGAGGGTTAGCAGGAGGGACTATGCGCTTACCTGCTGCTCCTTGGCAGGTAGCTCCATGCCCTCCTGGGTTTTAATTGCACCTTAGAACACATATGCATCAACACTACAATGAGCGGGTGGAGGGAGGTTTGGAGTCTTCTCCCACCCCCATTCTCTGCGGCCTGCTGGAGCGGGAGGGCTAGTAGGAGGAGTTGGCCGTCCGACTGCGGTCTGGGGTGTGGGGCCTCCCTGCTGCTGCGGAGTCGGGGTGGTCTGCCTCTCCCCACCGCAGGGAAAAGGGTAGCACCACCTGGGTCTGGGTGCAATTCCCCCCTCCAGGGGCAAGGGTACCTAGACCCGGTTTGTAGAGTACGCTTGGGGAGTGTGATTGTGTGTACAGCGTCTCTTTATGTCTGTCTCCACGTTGGTTGAGTGTGGAGTGAGTGCATATGAGAGCATGAGGGTGGGAATGGATGTTTGTGTCTGTGTGTGCCTGTATGTCTGTGTCTATATGTCAGGTTGGGTATCAGACGCCACCTCTCTGGGGACACCTCAGGCCCTCCAAGGTTTGGAGGCCTATCTCCACCCACCACCACTTCCCCTGCCGGTGGCGGACTCCCTCAGGTGTCGGTGTGTTGGTGGTTCTTTGTGTCTGGGGGTGGGCGTCCGGGTGCACACCGGCTCACTCCTTGGCGGCCGCTTGTCGGGGCCTGGGGCCTGGGGCTCGCTCGGGCCCCTTTGGAGGTGGGGTGCCCCCGGCCTCTCGGCCTAGGGCTCGGTCACTCAGGCGCAGCTGGGGGCCGGCGGAGCTCACGGGCGCGTCACTGCAACTCCCCCTGACTTCTGCTCCGCGGCTGCTGGGCGAGCCCTCATCTGGGACTCTCCTCAGCTCTTACTGGGACAGTGGCTCGGCTGCCCCTCTGTTGGTCTTCCATGGTCTCTTGTGTTCTGGGGGCCTCTGGATGTCTGGAGTTTTGATCTCCTCCATACCCGCTTCACACCCTGGAGGACGGGGCTGTGGCCCCCCCACACTCCCTAGCAGATCATTACATGGAGAAACCTTTGGAATGCAAGCATGCTGATCCACACAGGTATGCACACATGGGTATTCACAGACGCGGACTAAAGCTTTCTTGGCTGCTGCCTCAAAGCACACTGTGCGCTGTCTATCTTGCGTGCTGCACAATATCGTTTATTACTTAGTAAATACTGATATCTATGACTAGCTAGTTTATTGTGATGGTGCTTTGTTTTCTCTATTATTATGTTGCTCTTTGTTATTTGCTGTCTCCTCTGTTTGTTTTTGTTTGTTTGTTTGTTTTTTTTTCTCCATACAGGTGACCCAGGAGTTTTTTTTTTTTTTCTTTTCTCTCTCTTCCCCCCCCTTCTCACCGTCTCTTCTCCCCTTTGGTTTTCTTTCTTTCTCTCCCCCTCTCTCTCTCATTCATTCCCCCTGTCCTATTTATTAAAAAAAAAAAAAAAAAAAAATGACAAAGGATGAACTGAAGCTCTGCCATCACGTAATGTCGCATACTGCTGTTTCTGATGTCATTTAGAAAAAAAAAAAAAAAAAAAAAAAAAAAAAAGTTGAGCTGATCTGCTGAACTTCAGGACAGCTAAACTGAGGATCAGAGTGAACAAGAAAGGTGATTTAAATTATTCTGAATTTAGCATGGTTGTTGGTGCTAGACTGTTTTGGGTATTTTAGAAACTGCTGATATACTGAAGTTTCCCACAGCATCATTTTTAAGGTTTACAGAAAATGGTCCGAATATATCCAGTGAAAGGCAGTTCTCTGGGTGAAAATGTCAGATGTCAGAAAAAGAATGGCCAGACTACTACAAGTTGATAGGAAGGCAACAGTAGTGCAAATAACCACTTCTTACAACCAAAGAACGTAGAAAAGAATCTCTGAACATCAAACCTACAGCTACAGTTACAGCAGCAGAAGAACACACAGGGAGTCACTCCTGTCAGCAAAGAATAGGAACTAAGGCTACAATTTAAATGAGCTCACCGAAATTGGAAAATACAACAAAGTCATTGCTTCATCTGATAAGTCATGATAACTGTGTATTGTTACTGACAGTGTTCATCTCAATATAACCACGTTGCCTCTTCTGATGTTTGCTTACAGTAGAACAACATGCCCTGTTACAAATCTCAAGTCATCCTGGTTTTAGATGTGATGCAATGAAAGCTTTGCATCATGGATGGATCTACTCTCATCATTTAGCTCATTGCAAGACAACAGCTCTGCTTAAATATTCACTTATAGTTCAAAGTTTCTGAAACCACTAGAAACTATTAAAAAGACTCATCAACATCACATTCGTGTCATGCTAATTTGACCTGACAGCAGCATCAGTCATCATAAGTGCCCATCAAATTCCCATTGACAAGGTGGGAAGTTGACCCGTGTTGCCTGAATGTACGGCCAATGGTGAGCTGAATCCATGCAGAGGCTCTTCGGGTAGGGCAGATGCTGTTCCGCTTGACAAAGCTGCACCGGGGGGTCTAAAATTAATCTGCAAGCAAGGCTGTCATTTCTTTTTAAGATGCTATTGTCATCTATTAAATCCCGCTCCCTTTCCCCCACAGAGTGTAATTGTTGCAGTCGGCATCGGAAAAAACAAAACAAAAACTGTTTTGTGGCTCAGTCCTACACTGTGATTTCTTATTAAAGATAATCATGGACAGCCATTTATTAGAGCTAGAAAATCTTTCACTTCAATTTAGTATTGACCTTTCTTTCTTTACTTTTTTCATTCCCGTTCATTTTAGCTTTTTTGTGTGTCCTCAACTATTACCTGCTATTCTTAGCTTCTGCAGTGACCTAGTTTTTAACTACTCATCTGCTCTTTCCTTATCTAACATATTTAAAATCATAACAAACTGACTGACCTTGTCCTTCGCTTAACTACAATTTCTTTTCAAATATTTTTTGCTTCCTTTCCAAAGAAAACTCTAACTTGTGTAAATTTTTTTAAATCACTTTTGAGCCTAAAAAGTAAGTCCCAGTTAGAAACCACGTCAAAAAGTTTGTATTCATCTAGTTTCCATGAACCTTTAGGTTTTTAAATAACTTTGCTTGATTCATAAAGACAATCATTTGAAAAGTTGAGCTTTTTGTGTAAATGATTCTCTGTGTAAAAGATGTAGATTATTGTAGGCTTGTCAGTTCCCTTTGCATTTTGATGTGGTATAATTGGGGCACTTGGCTGCTTCTGGGTCCAAACTCCTACTCTGTTCAAGGCTATCTTTTTAAAGTCTTTTAATGCTTTGCATCTTGCTTTATTTAATGTGAACAAGCCCCTAAAAACAATCTGTGATCACTGTAGGCTTCTCTGGCTGTTTATTAGCACAATTCCTGTGCATTGCATCTTTAAGCTCAGTTTTAAATCCTTATGATGTTACTACAGCCTACAGCTCACAGTTTGCCAGACACCAAATATTTGAATGCTTCAGAAAGATCCACACTGAGGCCAATTAAGATTTGAATAGATGGATGAATTTGACGATCAGCATTTTTTTTTCATAATGAGTAATCCAGCATATTAATGACTAACCTGGTGTTGTGGATAGATCATCTCGGGTGTTCTTGAGGTTTCCCAGATTTTTTTTTTTTTTTTTTTTTAGAATTACTGTAACTAGCAAGCTAACGTTCTGCTAACTTCAAACTCGGTCAACCTTCATAAATCCTCTTTTTCATGGATGCCTGGATGTTAAACTTTATTGAAACACCTGGGAGAGAAGCCACACTGATCATTTTATTGAAGATGAAATCATTTGAGCCATCTTTTGTACTCTGATACCAGTGTTTCCTGAAATGGCTAATGATCTCAGATTTAAGTCGTGGATACCTTGAAATCTTCGGTTCGGATAAGTGTGATGCCCACTAATGTGTGATGACATTTATGTGAATTAATTTATATTTAAGCTATTTTACTTTAAATGTAAGTGATATTTTCATTTGAAAAATTAACTAAATTAACTAGCTATAACTAGAAACTTAGATATTTTTAGCTGGCGCTCCATTTTTGTACCAGTAGATGGCAGTGTGAGGCTATGGTTAGTAGTTAGAAGCGCATGCTCAGAGCGTTTTCTCATAATGGAGTATTCAGGAACGACAAGCCATGTCTCCATATCTAATAATTTCTTTCCTACTTGCAGGTTAGTATTGTGCCAGAAATAGGAAAAAAATCAGTCACACCAGATATATTGCATAGATTAGTTATTAAGGTCGGAAACTGAAAGAACACAACATTGTTTAGTCTAGTAAATCAGATTTTTGTAAATATTTGTTTACTTCTTTAGCGGCATGCTACGGGTAGCATGTTAGTTTGGATCACACACCCCCAACATTCTGTAATGTTATTGATCGGCTCCACCTTTATCGTGTATTGTTTTAGTCAAATTTAGTAGTGTTTACCTAAATTCAGCGCACATATGAAGACAGTGCTGATTACACCATTCTTTCGGAACATTTGAGAGTTATGGATTTATCTTTTTGGCATCATTTTGAAGGGAGTTTCATAAGAAAATTGGTTATGTCTGTGACATTGGAATATGTTGATTGTCTTTGCCCATCTGATAACAGAACACATATTGTGACTATGTGAACTATGTTTGGAGAAAGTAAATACACAGTTTTAATACTGTAAAGTAACAAAAGAGCGCATATATGTGAACTGGAATAAATAATGACATAGTTTTCAGAACATCTGTGTAATCTGGAACACTTTTATTCCAGAATATACATACTGCACAAGTATCAGCTTAATAAGTGGCAGCACACAATCTACCGTTATTGTTATTTTTAATTGTTTATATTGTGGGTTTTAGGTTTTGTAGAGTTAGAGATGGAGACTCTTATGGATACAATTTTATTTTAAGTGTTATTTATTCCCTTGGCTGACTGACTGTATTATTGTTCTTTTTTCTAATTTTCTAAACTTGGAATTTAATAATATGATTACAAGAAGTCTCCTTTTCACAACCATATAGATAATAACCGATATACCGACATAAAAACCATTTTTTTCCTGTTTGTTTGTATTATTAATGTTATATTTTTACGTGTGTTTGACACGTATACGTGCTGTTATGCAAAATGAAATGTAACCCAACAGTACAGACTGTTAAAACTAAGAAACAATATTAAAAAAACAACAATAAAACCCAGCGACGGCAGAGAAAGACAGATGGTTTATGATTAGAAATAACTTAACTTTCATTTTAACTTTTACTCACTTGCCCAGGTGGTCTATATTGTTGAAATCATTACACTCTAATAAGAAGTTCAGTGTCTTATTAAACTGACTGCGTTTACAATCTTTTAAACAAGTTTTAGCAAAACAAGTTTACAGCTTGCAGCATATGGTAACACACACACAGCATTGTTTCACTGATAAAGTGACACTAAAATTAACTGTCTATGGAGGCGACACATGCCCACATCAGCAAAAGGAGCTGCACAGACAGGAATATATTCCAGTTATGCGTTTCTTCCAACACCCTAATGTATTCACTTCTCGAAAAATAAATGGAACTGCTGTGATCTCTTTAGTGTTTATCTCAAAGCAGTATGAATATGAATCACTTTTTAGTAGCCTACCAACCGCCCAATTTAAACTTAAGATCTGTTCACTTTCAAAGGGGCTTATCTGCCACAGATTTGAACTTTGGCCATGCTTTTTTGAATCAACCGCAAATCCTCAGCCCAGGGCAGCAAAAAAAAAAAAAAAAAAAAAAAAAAAAAAAAAAATGCTGTTCATTTTCATGTTGCACCTTAATTCTGCTCATCTCTTGTGACTCCATTTATAATAGAGGAGGCTTCACTGTACTATCTTGGTATTGTCATGTGACCCAACTATAATTTCAGTTCTAAATTTAATTAGCATTTCAAACGCATAACAATTCCCTCTGCCAATCCATGTCTCATTAGTGCTCTCTAAAACTCTGAAGCTGTTTCATTAACATAGGTACGTTCCTGTTGATGTTTTTCCCCTCTCTTCAAGTGTTAAAAAAAATTAGAATAACACGAGTTGGTGTAGAAGGTGGAAATATGAAATGCTGCATTTTTATAATTTTGATTCCTAGAGGTGTTATTGCCTGTGACTTTTGGCTTGCCTTAGATATCTACAAAGCTTGTCCTGACATTTCAGCAAAAGATTCAGTGTTGGTCTTAAGAAATAATGTGATAATTGGAGGCAAAGACATTTATATTTAGTGCCTAACAACACTTAATTGATAAAATACATTTCAGGAACGCTCTTTAATACCTTTATCAGCTGGTGCTTTCAAAAAATAATTTTAAAAATTCTCTGCTGCACAGAAAGTGATGCATTTTCCATTATTTTGAGCAACAGTGCTGTAATTATTAGGGAAATCACATTACTGAGGGGGGAAAAAAAGAAAAACTATACTAACCGCTGCGGCAGAAAAGGAAAGGAAACCCTTATTCATCACATCAAGGTAATGCAAAATTATCCTTTAGTTCTGTAAGGGCAACAGCAGGCATGCTTACATTTTGAGCAGCTGTTCTGATAGTGGCAGGTGAGAGCAAATCAGGAGTAGGAAAACACTGGACTTAGCTGGCACTAAAAGGGGGAGGGAGAGAAATAGTTTAGGGAAAAGGGTTAAAAAAAGATTAGTGGGAACATCTGTTTAGTGTGACAGATGCCCTGCCCGTAGACGTATCTTATCTGCTGATTTACTAAGAGATTATATTGTCTGTTTGAGCAGATCCTGCATGTCACACATGGATGCATTTTAAAAATCAAGGCACTAGCTTACTTGTTCCTATACATTTTTTTTTTGCTTTTCACTTCATTTAAAGCCCTTTAAGTTAAAAGATTAAATGTTGCATTGTTAAATGATGAATGTTATGTCTGATTATTTTTCCAGAAAAAGGCCCCTAAAAGATACATACATAGAGATTAGTTTTAAATACCTGCGCTGGCATTTCTCCTGCGGTGTTGCTATCAGTGTGTGAAGAGGGTTGCACTGACAATCCAACACTATGGGCAGCACATTGAACACATTTTATAAGTGGTCAGAAACCTGTAAATAACTCATGAAAGAATAAAGTTACATTGAAACCAAGCACACCATTGTTTTTCTTGTGACATTACCAATAAGTTTGATGTGTCACATGGCCCTCTTCCTATTGAAAAAATAAAAGTTGTATCCAAGATGGCCGACTTCTAAATGGCCACCATGGTCACCACCCATCTTGAGGAGTTTGCCCCCTCACACATACTAATGTGCCACAAACAGGACTTTAATATCACCAACCATTCCCATGTTATTACGGTGTATCCATATAAATGGCCCACCCTGTACATTTACTAAAAACCAAACACAGCCTACGAGCACAAATACTTCATACAAACTGTGAAGTAAAGTGGTGGAGAAAACTTGCCCCAAACTGGGTGACAATGACCCTGTGCACATTTACAAATCCCCTCCCAGAGCCTGGTTCTGCCGGAGGTTTCTGCCTGTTAAAAGGGAGTTTTCCCTCCCACTGTCGCCAAAGTGCTTGCTCATAGGGGCTCATATGATTGTTGGGTTTTTCTCTGTATCTATTATTGTACGATCTACTGTATATACTGTATATGTAATATAAAGCGCCTTTAGGCGACTGTTGTTGTGATTTGGCGCTATATCAATAAAATCGAATTGAATTGAAATCTATTACAGAATGTCTGAAAAAGAAAAGAATTACAGTGATGTAGTGATCCAGACGTCCATACGTCAATCCAAGTGCTGTGCATGAATGACTGTCCACAAAACTCAGTGAACTGAAGCAAAGCATTGAAGAAAAGTGGGACAAAATATCTCCACAGCTACTGAATCATGGGGTATATTTAGCTTTTCCACACGCTACTTTTCTATTTAACCATAGTTGGGGGGTTTTAATAAATACATACTGTGTAAACAACAAAATGGGAGATCTGTTTATTTGAGGTTGTATTTGAGTTAAGGGCAAGATGACTTTTTAAGATGTCATATAATAAAGCCTTATAGATGAACGCAGGTTTATGTTATTTAAACCATGACTGTGCACCAGCTTCAATAGCTAGATTTCACCAATTTAATATCTGCGAAGGAGTAAAAAGTGCTCGACCTTATATGATTTTGAGGGGAAAAATCACAATGTGGGACAGGTGGCTGGTCAAAATTTAAAGACTTTATAAAGACCTCTGATAAGGATGCACATTCTTACAGATGCTGAAACTTCTTCTGTCAACTATTTTGAGTACACTAAAAGTTGAGGTTTATATTAAACGCTGCATATTTAAGTTGCATCCAAAAATAGATATTTAAATGATGCACCTTGGAGATGCTCTGCACTGTCGAGTTGTCATTTTTTATTTAAAACTTCAGCTAGTTTAACTGAAGAGAAGTGTGATAAATTGCTAATGTTCCATTTAAACGTCTTTCTGCTCGCATGCTTGTATCTACTTCAAGTGTGAGTTAAGTAAGTGACATAAAAGAGATGAGGATTTAAGAAGTTGTATCCCTGGAGTTCCTCAGCTTCTTCCAGTGCTGTCACTCTACTACTGTCTGGCTCTTTGCTCTTAAACCTAAGCTCATTATCCCAAAGACTTAAACTGAAATGTAATATTACCACAGGACCTTCTTCCTCTACAAGCAGATTTCTTATTCACTCGTCGTATTTTCTCCTGAGAAACCAGTGCCCAGGCAGGAATTGTAGGCGAAGGTAATTCAATTAAAAACAGTTCACTTAATAGCATGACTGAATGGTGCCCTTCAAAGAAGTTGCTCAGCTAATGACATAAAAGTTGGAAGATTAAAGATTCAGTGAAAGACAGAAATGATCGGTTTCGGTGATGTTAAAGGTTCGGGGATGTTGATATTATATGGCCAAATATATTGGACCACACCTCTTAATCTTTGAAGAAACGTGACTTCAAAGATTAAAGCACCTTGGCATGCATTCTGCCTTTGGAAACATCCGTGAAAGAATTGGTTACTCTGAATTTTTCACTGAATTTTAATGTGACATTTTAACAGGATGCTACCATTGCAACAAGTGAGTTCATGAAATTTCTTCCATCCTGGATTCTTCGCAATCAACTGTAAGCGCAATTATTGTAAAGTTTAAGTATTTAGGAACCATAGAAACTCGGCCACTAAGTGGCAGACAGTATAAAATTACAGAGCAGGGTCACCAAGTGCGGAGTTGCATGGTGTCTGAAAGTTGTGCTTTGGTGATTCAATGACCGCACAATTCTTGTATTAACATCAGTCCAAAAAATGTCCACCTGGACAGTCATGGCATGGTGATGTGATGTGGTGCAATTATAAAAAAACAAGTTTGTTCTTTGTTCTTCTATCAAATGACAGAGACGTGAAAGACTATATTTATAACTGTTGGTATTAAAAAGGAACATAATCTGCAGATCACCCAATAATGGTTATCTACAGTTAGGTTTATACATATTTGGACAGAGACAACTTTTTTATAATTTTAGTTCTGCACATTAGCACAATGAATTTGTAATAAAACAACTCAGTGTCAGGTACCTGGGCTTGAGCGACTAAGGCTCCCTGAGCAGTTATGGACTTTTTAAAATATTTTGTAGAATATATGTGTGCACTGTGCTTGCTGTCCGTTTGTGTATTCCATGCGTGTATGTTTAGGCAAGTGTGGGTGTGTGCATGTGTGTGGGCAGATGTGGTGGTGTCCTGTAGGCCGGGTGAAAGCCACCTAAAGGCCTAGAGGGTGCGGCCCGGCTAGGGGGCTGGCCACACCAGAAGACCATGCCATGCACCTGCTACTGATGAGGCTCGTGGGGAAGCTATTTAAGTGGATAGTGGTGCTCCCACCGATGCTGGATGATTGAGTTTAGACTCCAAGTTAGTGTGTGTATAGTGACGTGCAGATAGTGTATGCCTCCTGGACTGAGTGTTCTTACGGCTGCTTCTGTTGTGTTTTCCCCAGGAAGAGCGTGGAGTACAGGAGAACAGCGAACACGGGGAGTGCAGAGACACAGGAGCAGAAAGCACGAGCACGGACATGTTGGGCGAAGACACGACACATGAGTTGAGGGAGCTCACGGGGATTAATTGTGTTGTTGTTATTTACTCCACTGCGCACTGTTTATCGCAAGGGTCCTGCGTTTAGGACCTCCATTCCCTCATCCACACTCAGATGCAGTGTGGATGAAGGGATGCAGACTCCCAGTTGCAATTCTGCAGGTTGAACAAAAAGATTGCATTAAAATAACAGGAACTTTTGATTTTGTTTTAAACACAATCCCTTCATTCCAGGGGCTCAAAAGTAATTAGACAGGATTTCCTCCTTTTTAATGCTCTGCCAGGCCTTTACTTTAGCATCTTTCAGTTGAAGTTTAGTGTTCAACAAGTGAAATAGAGACTCAATTGGGTTAAGATCAGGTGACTGACTTGGCCATTCAAGAATATTCCACTTATTTGCTTTAATAAACTCCGGGGTTGTATTGGCTGTATGTTTTGGGTCATTTTCCATCTTTATTATGAAACACCAACCAATCAATTAAACTGCATTTAGCTGGATTTTAGCAGACAGTATGTCTCTGAACAATTCAGAATTCATTAAGCTGCTTCTGTCCTGTGTCCCAGTGCCACTGGCACCCATGCACGCCCTAGCCATCACACTGCCTCCCCGTGTTTTATAGATGATGCAGTATGCTTTAGATCATAAACTGTTCCACACCTTCTCCATATTTTTTATTGCCATCATTTTGGTAGAGGTTAAGCTTGGTTTCATCTTTCCAAAGAATCTTTTTCCAGAACTGTGCTGATTTATTTGGGGGGATGTCTTTTTAGCAAAGTCCAATCTAGCCTTTCTACTCTTGAGGTTTATGAGTGGCTCACACCTTGTGGTGAACCTTTTTTATTTACTTTCATGCAGTCATCTGTTTATGGTAGACTGGATATCAGTACACCTACCTGTGTTGTTCACTTGGTTGTTGTGAAAGCATTTCTCTTCACCATGGAAATGATTCTGCGATGATCCACCACTGTTTTCTTCTGTGGGCGTCCAGGTCTTTTGGCGTTGCTGAGTTCACCAGTCTTTACTTTCTTTCTCAGAATGTACCAAACTGTAGATTTTGCCACTCCTGCTATTGTAGCAATTTCTTGGATTTACTGTGTTGAGTCAATTTTCAAATTACTTTTGGTCCCTTTAAAAAGACATTGGCACATGTTAAGGGAACTGAAACCCTTCATTTAACTTGAATTTCTCAAATGAAAGCCAAGAGTCTACGCATTATATGAATGTAAATTATATAAGTATAATTGGAATATGTTTGCATAAACTGTGGCGACTGTGGCTCAGGGGGTTGGGAAGCACATCTGTAACCGGAAGGTCGCTGGTTCGATCTCCGTCCTGGTCGTTGTGTCCTTGGGCAAGACACTTTACCCTACCGCCTACTGGTGTTGGCCAGAGGGGCCGATGGCGCGATATGGCAGCCTCGCTTCTGTCAGTCTGCCCCAGGGCAGCAATGGCTACAACTGTAGCTTGCCTCCACCAGTGTGTGAATGCGAGAGTGAATGAATAGTGGTATTGTAAAGCGCTTTGAGTGCCTTGAAAAGCGCTATATCAATCCAATCCATTATTATTATTATTATAAACAGGTAAAAAAACAAATCTTGTGTCAATGTCGAAATATATATGGATCTAACTGGACAACAAATTCAGTGTCCACAGACATGACCACAACCAGGTTATAGAAGGGGACCAAACCCTTGTAACCTGATTGATTTTAAAATAAGTCTGCTAATGTTTGAATCATGTTTCATTTATTTATTTATTTTTTGCTTTTGAGATTTTGTTCTTTGTTTTTTTTTCCCTTGCTGTTGTGAACATACAGCAATATAAACATAAAAAATAAATGAAGTACTGGAAAGAATTCTACAGATTGATTAAAGAAGGGTAGGGGAAAAGGACTACGCTGACGTTTATTAAGTAAAAGACAAATCAAGGCAAATGGATGCCCACTTACTGCAATCAGTAGTTCTTTATTGACTTTTGATCCCAGCTGAATTAGAGACTAAGAAAATAAATAATTCATTATCGATTCAGAGTGCGGTGTGTTATACTGCTATACACGGAGCAAAATCATAGACTTCTCGTTTTAGCCATCACCTTGTTTGTCCTCCTGAACATAACAGACATACAGCATAAAACTCACTCAGACTGACACCTATGGTGTTAAAAACAAGCGATTATCAAAATAACCAGGGCTGCATGGGTCACGGCCCCTTTTAAAATGTCAAGTGCAAATTACAACACATGATGGCAGTAAACTGTTATCACACTAATCCATTTCTTATTTGGCTGGAAAACCACATTATGTCTGTGTTTTTGCCAAACAGTGTACTGTCACTGTGAACTAAAGTAATTATTTCCCACATGTCTCCGTCTCAAGATTACTTTTTTTTTTTCTTATTTACAGCTTCAGCTTGAGCGAAGAGGCTCAGATTTGGTCTGGGAAGACTCACATGTCCATGTTTAACTAGAGAAAATGAGTAATTCTGCCTCCTAGGCAGAATAGTGTGCCAGGCCTGTTAGCATTTTGACAGCTCCATGTATTAGACCACATGCTCTTGCCAACATTTCTCTGTGTTCTCTGACAGCGGGGTTGCCTCAGATTGAGAGCGAGTCACAAGCCACAACTAACACCCCCATGTTCCCTGCTGGCTACTAATACATTACAGTGCAAGTAGCTTTGGACAGTGGCATGTTGTCAGTGGCAGTTGTAAATGACTTTATATCAAGCAGTGTATGTGATCTTTTATCATTTTGGTTCTGTGCTTTTACATAATGTACAGATTAAACTAGGCAAACATGTGAAAAAAAAGTTTCAAAAACCCTTTACAAGAAAGAAAAAGTCATTTGTCAATGTGTCAATGTGTGCATGCATGATGGTGTTGAAAGAGACCTATCTCAGTGTTTGTGAGGAAAACACTGAGATATTGTTTCTCACTGAAGAAACAAGCACATTTCTTGCTACAATAAACCGTTAATTTGTTCAGTAATAACTGCAGGTATGGATAGAAATCTGTGTTGCTTCAATAAAAAACATAAAAATTACAATTAAACATCAGATATGCATAAATGAAAAAAAAAAACGCAGTGAATGCTAATTGGTTTAATGTCATAAGAACATCCAATTTCTATTCATGGTCTGATTTCTTAGGCCAACCTTTAATGCTGATCTTTGTATAATTAATTTATTTGTCAGCTGTGGTGACATTGTTATCTATATATGCTGTTTTTATGACTAAAAATTTTTCATTTCTGTCATTAGAATCTTATATTTCAATACACAGATTTTTTTTTTTTTTTACACAGATATTTGCCTTAATCTACCATGTTATCCTTTCATAGTGCGTTTTAAAGCCTATGGCCTGAATTATGTACAAACATGTGTTTATGCAAGATCTCCATGCGACAGCCTGAAGTGCCGGTATTTCCCACCTTTAGCTTGCAATTATTTCTCTCCTTTGCATGGCCTTTCCTTAATTTAGCTTTGCCAACCCAGAAGGGGGTATCCTAATTAGACACAGAAAATAATTTAGGCCTATAAATGAATACCCAATAGCATTTGGGGGTATTGGTACTTTTAGCATTCAATCATTAATAGACCACTGTGAAATCAGCTGTAATTAAGCATTCTAATGCCGTGACTATTACGTGCAGTGATCAGCTTTTCAGCTATTATTAGGTTTGGATTTGGTTCTGGCTGATTAGCTAAATTGCCTTAACATGTGATCACCTTTCAGACCTGTGCATAAAGCATAAATGACAATTAATTGTTGTCTGTCGCCCAAATGTACAACCAAGATCAGATTCACTGTCTAATGAAAATATAACAAACTATACTCTAGCACTTAATTTCGACCTTTTTTACTATGACTCCTTAGAGCTCTCTATCTTTTGTGGCTATTTGAGATTCAGACTTACCATTATGCCAAGCCTGGCATGTAATCTAATGGCCAGAAGCTCAATTTCAGTTCCATTAGATATCAGAGCCCTCTTTCACTTCATTTCAGTATCTTACATGCGGTTTGGAAAACCCAGTCTCCCTTGTGGGGAAGCTGTGGCTCAGGTGGTAGAGCTGATGGCAGGCGAGCACCATGCATGGCAGCTCTGCTGCCATTGGTGTGTGAGTGTGTGTTTGAGTGGTTGAATGACGAACACATGCAGACTATTTACCATTTAGTCTAAATGTGCTTCCCTTCTTCCGTTTCCCACACACAGATATCCTTTCAACTACAAGATAACTGCATGCACTATTTTACATTATTTATTTGCATTTTTTTAAGTGCCATACCAGATCAGTATTTTCCTGTTAGCAGTCACTTGATTTCTGCTTTGACTTTTTACATACCAGATAAGTCCTAAATTCCTAACACAACAGTGTGGATGGAAAGGTATTGGGCCTTGTATTTTTGCCATCAAGTCTCAGACATTTCTTATCCTGACCTGAAACCTTGACAAATTATCTGGAATGGCAAAAAAAAACAAAACAATGGTAGACTGCACATTGAAGAGTACACATGCATATACACATGCACCTGTAGGGCAATGTAGGGTAAAAATTAAAAACAGGCTGAATTTGCTACAATGGAAATGTGAAAAAAAAGTTTTTCCTTCCACGTGACAGCTAACTGCGACATCACAAGAAGCAGATGACAATTCTCTATTGTATGTACTGGACACGCACTATATTTTTTACACTTTTAAGTACAAAGAGGCTTTTAATTGTACAGCCACGAATTCTGTCGAGGTAAATGTCTAAAGAAGACATAAGCATCCTTATTTTTGAAAACACCCTTACCATTCCCTGAGACAATGCAAGTTTAACAGTTCATCTCCACTGTAGGTTTTGCAAAAGGAAAGAAATAGACTGCTGACAAATGTCAGGTTTTGAAGCCGGCCACTTCGGGTGACTTCTCACTGAAGGATGTGTTCCACTCCCCTTAAGTACTGCTGGGCACTTCATATTTAAAATGCGTCTCTCAACAGTTCATTTTGTGTCAAGTTTAGTGTGGATACCCTGGGAGCACCATTTAAAAACCATGACATGTCAATGGTGAGGCAGAGACTTGAGTGACAGAATAATTCTCCATTAATAGAACTGGTCGCTCAAAGATCCTTTATTTCTCTAGCCTTCACATGACAATCACTGAAGACTGTTGATAAAAATCTCCAGCAGCGTATAGTGGGAGGAAAATACATGTGGACCAAGAATATAAAAGAATTTATTTATTATGTGCTTGGTTTATGACATTCAGAAAAAAAGTGATTCAAAGGGCCAAAATTTAAAAAAACAAACTATACTGGTTTTTGTGTTCTAACTTTGAAAGGTAAATCAATTTTTCATTAAGATTTGTCCATAGTTAACATTACACTTTTTCAAAATGATTTTTTTGCTTGATTGTATGTTTTGTTATTAATGATTGACTAAAGTATATTTCTTTTTGTAGTTCTCCTTTCTCTGAACAATTTATCCCTAATCGCTACAAATATGAACACTGATCAGAATCAGAAGACTTTATCCCCAAGGGGCAATTAACAAACAATCGAGCAGCATACGTTGAAGATAAGGACAATAAGAACAGGCAATAGGAGTGAAATAATAAATACACAGAATATACAGTATATACAGTTTTAAAATTACACAGTTTTAAAATTAAAGTGACTGAAGGTGAATAAATGACTGCAAGTGACTAAAAGTGAATAAAGTGTCAGTAGTGTAAGAAGAGTGTAGGTTATGTTTATGGGTGTGGGGAATGTTCTTATCGGCTGGAGTTAAAAAGCTGAGTGGCTTTGGCGACAAAGGTGGCTCTCCTCCTCTCAGTCCTGAAGGAAATGCAGCGGAGGCGTCACCCAGAGGGGAGCCATTGAAATGTGGGGTGAAGAATGTGAGAGGGGCCATTGATGATTTTGGCTGCCTGTCTTTGGGCCTGTTTGCTGAAAACCTGTGCCAGAGTTCTGACAGGCAGGCCAATGATTTTAGAGCACACTGATGAAGTGTGCTGCAGTCTGTTCCTGTTCTGAAGGCTGAAGGAGTGGAACCAGCAGGTGATGGAGAAGGTCATGATGCTTTCCAGGAAGGCATAGTAAAAAGTCATCATGATGGGTTTGCTGACTCCAAAGGAGTTGAGTTTACCAAGGAGGTATAGCCGTTGGTGGCACCTCCTGAGAATCTCCTCTGTGTTGGCAGAGAATTTCAGGAGGTTGTCAAAGATGGTTCCCAGGTATTTGTACTCCTCAACTACCTCCACTGGCTTCCCGTGGATGGCGGTGGTCTCTTTCCGGTCTCCGTTCCACCTCCACTGGCTGCTTCAGTCACCACCACCATCCACGGGAAGCCAGTGGAGGTGGAACGGAGACCGGAAAGAGACTTGTTGACCTGAACTTTCTGAGTCCTGTTGGTCAAAAAGTCCAATATCCACAGGATTAGTTGATCATCCAGGTGAAATCGGGTGGAAAGCTTAGTGGCCAGGATATGAGGCTGCAGAGTGTTGAACGCCGATAAGAAATCAGCAAACAGAAGTCTGGCGAAGGAGTCAGGGAGCTCCAGATGTTTGTGGATGGAGTCCAAGATGAAGATTTTGGCATCATCAACACCTCTGCGTGCACGGTAAGCAAACTGGAGTGGGTCCATCATGGGGTCAGTTGCTCTTACGATGTGCTGTTTTATGATGTTCTCCATGGCCTTCATCACCAGGGAGGTGAGGGCCACAGGACGAAGATCATTCCGAAACTTTGGGTTGTTTCTTTTGTGGATGGGAATGACGGTGGAGTGTTTCCACAGCTGGGGGACAGTGTGACTGTCAATTGAGATTTGAAATAGAGTCCGGAACACACTTCCTAGTTGCCCTGCACAGTGCCTCAGAACTCGACTGCTGATGTTGTCAGGGCCGGGTGAGCTCCTCTCCCTGGTCCTCCTGAGGGCTTTCACCACGACCAGGGAGAGGAACTTTCTGATGTAACTTTTTTATTGTAGCTAGACACCGATAATATTATTATAATGTACTTTTTTTATCCTTGCATTACAGATTGCGTTTTAACATGGTACTGTTACACAAAGACTTCCAATTTGTTTCTTCAAATTGTCTTCTTTCAAATTCATGCTGCAGGGCATGCAGAACTGAGTTTGCAACATATATCAATGTGTGCCAAAGGTTGGTGTCATGCTTCTCATTACATCCACGGGTTCTCCAAGTTGACTGCAGTAGGCTTTGAGGCACGATGTAATATGCAGACTAAATGATGCATTTTGAATTCCTAAGTTGAATTAGGTTAGAGGGGTATAGTGGTTAGAGGTCAGAAAGATGGGATAAGCTGTGCAAAACAAAACCCAAAAATAACCATAATAAAAAAAAATGTATGTTCTTAAATAGGGGATCGGGTGGGAGTGTGAGGCTTTTTGTGCCCACTATAAAGACAAATTAAATGCATCACCACTAGATTAATTCTTGTTGTTAAAATCCCAGTAATTATGGTGTACTAGAGTCAAATTGTAATTTCAGCTACAATTTTGTCTTCCAAAAGTAATTAATAAAGATAAAGATAATCACAATAAAATCATTCTGTGCTGCATTCTGTTTTGCAATAATGCTCCTATTTTGCCTTTTCAGCACATCATTTTTTCTGTACTTTCAGTGCTATATTAAAACAAAACAATAAGATTTTTTCTTTTTTAAAAAAGAAAAGTTTATACCTTTTATAACCTTTAATAAATCTGCTGAGCATGTTGGTACCTCTGTGTTCCACTTAAGTTATAACTAATACTTCAGCTCACCTTTCACTTTTTACACTATGAGGTCTGGCTGGTGGATTTTGTGTTTTTCCAAACTGTGTCATGCCTCTAAAAACAGGCAAATAACCACTAGGTAGAGGGCGGGAAAATATGGAAATCTTATGGATGCTGGCTGTCAAACACTATATATGGAGACTGTAAGGTAAACAAAGGGAAAATTACATGGGATTCTGAATTCTAATTGAGAAAGATTTCCTTTTGATGTAAGTTGGGAGATCTGAGAACTGCTTTTTTGAGCTAATTACAGAGCCATGGCAGAGATCTAATTAGAGTGATGCTAATGAGTCTTGTTTATCCTTATCTGATGCCAAAATGAAAATGGTTAAAAGTGAAAGAAAAAAAAAAGTGCCGACATTAGCATCTTGCCAAGTGGGATAAGAAATGTCAGCAGTTTTATTGTTTTCAAGTGATGGAATTACATAGTAATTGTGTTTCATTTTATAAAATCCAAGTGGAAAGCTTTCATACAGGGTACCTTCAGGAAACACATTCTTTGATTACAACATAGGGGTACACCTGTAAAATGTTATTTTCCTTAATTAATTTGTCACGTCACTTCATAGAAATAACCTTAATAATAATAATAACAAACACAACATGCTAGAATTGCATTTTATAAGATATACATTATTTTGTGCATTCTTTGGATGAGAAAATAAAGAAATAATAAAAAAATAAAAAAAAGTAATTTCTCCTTGTTTTCTCTCTCCACAGCCCTGCTACCATTTATGCAGGTTTTTTTTTTTAATGCAAGTATGTGATAGTGGTTTCATTTTAAAGCCCTCAGCAATCTGGAAGATAACTGCTGCCAGTTCTCAAGGGATCCTCAGATCAGCCATAGCACCAACTCCCTGCTCTGGCACCAGTCAATTTGAACTTTATGACTTCAAAAGGAAAGTTTATATTCTTAATGACCTTGAGCAAGCATGTGTCCTGTATAATGAAAGCTCACATTTTCATTAGAGGAAAAAAAGAATTGTGAGATTTGAGATTTGAACACATTCAACTTTTAACTGAGGCTTTAGAATAAAAGACATTGCATCCTTTAACATTTGATTCAGCAAGTTAGTAGTAACAAAAATGAGTTACAGCAAATATAATAATGAATATACTTAGAAGAGTGAGCAAGACATTTTCAGTGAAGTGTTCAACCTCATAAAAACCACCACTACTGCTACTGATATGCTATTTAGATTATATCATTAACCTTGATCTCTGAATCCATTCTAGAAGTTGGTAATTTATGTCTGTAGGTGGTTTTAATAGTGTTTTCCAAGAAATATCTAAAACTTTAATATAAATCAAGTTGTCAAGTCTCCAGGCTAGTGCCATTAAAAATAACACAAACCGTACCATATCAAACAAATACAGATGTGCTGCATTTAAGTGAAGCTTTATGAGTGTTAAATTGATAAGATCATTAACTGTTCCCTCATTGGTGCTGGAGAGGATATCATTTCTGTCCAATGTGCTACAGCCATTTAGGACATGACAGACAGTCCATCATGTGCTGATCCAGGAAAAAAAAGGGGATGTGTTTTGCTCAAGGCAAAGTAAACTGCAATATGAAAAAGTAACTATAAGAGAAGAAAAAAGATGGGGGCTACATGTTTGTTTACAGGACTGTTCACTATTCTCTGTTTTTATACAGTTTTCTTAAGAATTTCTCTGACAATGCTATTACAAACTTTACTTGAGTAAAGAGGCAAAATGATTTACGGTTTGCATAGAGCTGAGAAGCTAAAAGATTCTTGCCATCTTTATGCTGGAGTAAGATATGAACTGCAGTGATTTATACAATGGTTCCTCATGGGTCTCAATAAATCAGAACATCCAATTTGTACAGGAGTGAAAAATGTACAATACACTTGGCCATTTCCCCTAACAGAGCCATGTGGCTACTATGGCTATAGAGAGATTACAATGACATCCTTTACACTTTGGTGACAGCTAACCCGGACACAGCCTTGATGCTCTTCTAAGAAGGTGTCAATGCCAACATAAGAAATACTTTATGAAGGTGAAACCATTACTTGACAGAAACTGCGTGCGCGCGTGCGTGCGTGCGTGTGTGTGTGTATCAAGAGGAGTGTGAGGTCTCATCGACTTGCTGAATGGTGGGTTGCATACAAGATTTTGGGGAACCGGAGAAACAGCAGCTCTCATATATCATAGTCAGCGATTACAGGCAATAAACATTCATCTTCTTACCCTGTTAAAGCGATATTTTAAAGTCAAAGGATTAGGGCAGAGCATGCTTGTAATCACTAGTAGAAGATAAAGAGTCACATCTTCAAATGCCTCCAATTAGAAGAGATATACCACCTGTCATGCATTTAGTTGTGCTTATCATATCCCTTACATTCAAGACTTAGGGAATCCAAATCTGGGGTCATTTCATTAAACTAGAGGGGATAAACTTTAATATAAGTTATCACCATCCCTAGGTTTTCGTGTATTTGATGGAAATAGAGCATCACTTGGTGTTGTACAAGTGTATAATTATTCAAAAAATAATGTGCATTCTATTCAGTACAGCCTGACAAAGAAAAGCGACCGATGTTGCATAATAAATATATGCTGTTTATCATGTCTAAGCAGCTGATGATTATCACAGCATTATCAGCCTCACCGTTATCGAGCAAAACCCCCGTGGTAGTGCAATGCTCATGTAAGGGATAGTTTTTTGTTTATTTCTCCTCATTCTGAACAGCACCGACTTCAAAGCTGTGCAGATAAACAGGTCTAAAGCACACACTTTCATTTTCCTGTGATGTTATTTAAGCAGTTTGACATATAAAATGCAGAGCAAACTCTTTGAATCAGATAAACTGTGAGGCCGTGAATTATCATTCAATATTGGTATACTGGAAAATACTCAAAATGTTTCAGTTAAAAGTCTACACAAAGCTTGTGTGTGAAATTATATATATATATATAATTTTCATTAACTGATGAAGTGCTCGGTAAAGCACTCTGCCACTTTTACTTTATCTCTCTTGTGCACACAAATCTCCTTTTTGAAACACCCTAAAAATCAGAAGGGAAACATTTCCCACCAATTCTATGAACAGGTGGAGTAGCCTTCCAGCAATAATGCCTGCATCTGGCATCTGTATGTTAAGCAAACTGCCAGAGCCTGCATACAGATGGAAGCAATGAGGTGTGAGAAGCATTTTTGCTGACAAAACAATTGTTTTCTAAGGGAAATGTGAATATAATGCTGTATGGAGCATGAAGACTAAAGAAGGACAACTTCTACTGTATATGCATATTTATTTCTACTTCATATATCTTAAAGGCAACAAATAAGCAGTTCACTGAAAGAGTAATGCATATTTTTCCGATCTAATCTAGGCATATATGCAAGAGCAAAACATTTCATTATGTATGTTATAGGCTAGCCGTAAAGTAATTGTGTAAATATTTTATCATTTCATTTTTATTCATCACAGAGACTCATTTTTCTTCATGTGTTCTCTATACATGCCCCAGCCCACCCACAAAAAAGGCAACAAATGCAAATTTGTTAATCTAACACAGAATTTAGTTCAGAATTCAGTAGACTGTTAAACTTGCAAATCCACATAGGCACCATGTGGATGAGGGACTGTTGTGGAACCCATCAGAAGGGGTTCCACAAGGGTCTAATTTGCTCTTTTTTTATTTATATTAATAACATTTGTGACCAGCTCAAATTCACTTCTTACCTTATGTATGGAGATGATACAATTTTATATTCATCAGCGCCTTCTCTGAAAGAAGTATACACAAACCTTCAGTCCCATTTTGTCACCTTACAGATTGCTCTCCATGATGCAAAATTAGTTCTTTGTTTTCCCATAAGTCTGTCTGAAGCTCCTAACATCAAAACTCTGAAAGGTGATACCATAGAGGTTGCTGACTCATACTAATATCTATTTGGCTTGATAAGGATCTCGACTTTAAACATCATCTTACATTTTGATGAAAAAGCTCAAATTTACTGTACATTTTTTGTATAGATTAAAATGTTCTTTCTCTGTTGCCTCCCATAAGCTTGTTTTGATCTCAGCTGCATTATGGTGATGCCGTCTATCGATTTGCCTGTCCCACTACCTTAGCTAAATTAGACCGCATTTACCATGCTGCCCTAATGTATAGAACAGGCTCACATTTTATGACTCATCATTGCACTTTGTATATACCCTTGCTGGATTTACCTCACACAGTAATCGAAGAATGAAGCATATATCAAAGCAAAGCATATCAAACGTATATATATAGTTTTATAGTTGTTGTCTCGATTAATTGTTCATCTCAGAAAAAAATTAAAATTCACACTCAATGTTTTCCAAAGAAATGCATGTGACTGGGTAAATTTGCCTCAACAAATCACAAAGGGAAGCAATCAATTTTTACATTTAAGATCCTCAGCTGAACATCTTTTTTAAGACAAATAAATTAAACAAAACACGCAGACAAACAAAAATGCTCTTTCAATCAAATTACTTCAAGTTATGTTTCACAGTAAATTGTTGAGTTTATTTTTCCAGTACCCACTTCCCTCTACTATCCTACACCAAACATTATATTAATAAATATTGTCTTTGGTTGCAATGGGTGCAGCAATGCAGCTGAAGAAATTATGTCCTTGCTATTGGGGAATGATGGGTTTTCTCTATAATAATACTTAACTTTATTAAGCTCCACCCTGAGGTGACCTATGTTATCATGTGGTCTATATATCATATTGTCCCTAAGTCTTCACCCCCCATTTATCATTAGCCATAGCTGCTCTAATTTAACATTTAACAAGTTTTTGGTGATTAACAAAAGCATTAGTTATGTTGCCGTGATAGTTACTCAACTGGTAGGTGCAAGCTCTTTAAATTGTATTTTACTAAAATGTAATTATTGTTGTTATTTCTAGTAAAAACAAATTCAGAAATTATGTTACACTACTTCATATTATTGTTTTTGATTAAGATGCCAAATTACAGTTATTTATTTGCATCTATAAACAGAGCACACATAGGTGCATTTTATTGCACCTAAATTGAGTTCTTGGCTAGGTTTTCTGTTATCTCTTATGTGTGTCACATACAGGCAACTAACAGACAACTTAGCAGAGAACCAATTTTAAATTGTATCCTTAGGCCTTTTAACTAGCACCCTGTCACAAAAACACATATTTTTCCCAGTTCTTTAGCTGAATCTAATAAAAATAAAAGTACCACTGATGACACAATTTGTCATAAAATACTATTTTTTGCACAACCAAGCTGATTTACAGCTGAAAATATGGCATAGTTTGGCATGGTCTACTGTTTATCCTTTAAAAATCGGAGGAAGCTGGACAAGTGGAGGACAAAAGACGAAATTGCAGGCCTAAAAAAAAACTACCTACAGCACATAAACAGTATTTGAAAGTCCTTAAGAAATAGGAAGGAATCCAGCAAAGAACAATCTACTGTTCACCAAAGCCTCATCAGAAACTGTTTCAGAGGAAGGGTGACTGCCAAGAAACTAGGATAGGAAAGAGCAGAGGAAAGACATACCAAATACTACAGGAACTATGGTCACTGGGGAAGAAAGGTGGTGTACCAAACATTAACTTACAAGTTTGTTAAAACTGTATAAACTCTATTTTTGATTTATATACTGTATTTCCATTTATATTTGCATATTTCATTAAATCACTGCACCTATTTCCCATTTTCCTAGCAAAATATTAAGAAATGGGGGTGACTCAACTCTTAAGCATAGTACTGTCACTTCACATTCAGTCTATTAATTGTTGTACATTCATTGCAGAAAAGTCTTAAATGTTACATACATGGTACGATATAAGTCCTAGAATTATATGCATTTAAGTTTTTAAATATAAGTTAAAATTTGATGCAAGCCAGAGTGAAACCGCATCATGATCTCCTCAATGTCCAATCATTACTCCGTCTACGAAAATAAATCCTCGGGCACTTCACAGCATCCTGCATACACCATCCCAGTCTTAATGTGCTCCCTTATGAACAAACACATTAGTTGAGCAGTAGACAGGCCATTTATATTTGATGTACTGTCAGTGGTTCTCTCCTTTTGGTGAACATTTACACACATTTCTATCTTATTACAGTGGCCACTTCTCCCCTGGGAGATTGTTTTACGGGACTGTGATGGTAAGGTGGCCGACAGGGCCATTACAGTAGCAGTGAGGGGTCTGGAGGTTGGCCAACAGCTGCCTTGCCCACACTCTCAGCTGTTTCTACAGGCCCTTACACAGCAGGGGGTTCCTCAAGTGTCCCTAATATAATTGACACAAACTCTAAGGCTAATGGAGTTGCGATATAGCAATTTTTAGAAAGATTAACACTTTAGAGGTTTTATAGTTATGTTAGAATAAAGAGCTGGACTGAGAAAAAAGTATATGGTTAAAAGCATTGACGCTACTGGCAACAAGATGGATACAACTTATATGCCTGTTAGATCTTTATAGAGTAGACTGTATAGTCTAAAATGGTAAATGGTCTGTATTTGTATAGCGCTTTACTAGTCTACATTTAAAGTACATATTTTTAGATTGTTCTAAATATGTGTTTCATTAATTAAGAGTAATCATTGGCATGGAGTACACTTTGATGCGTAATGATGGTGCTCAACTTTATTAAATCCATGTATTATTACTGCTATCTGTTAGAATATCAAAGGGTAGATATTAAGCAATATGAATACTTCAAATGTAATTTAACAGATATGAGTTAATGATCTAATCTGAAAATCTAAATGTATCTCCTGACAGGATATTACATTTTGCACTGAACTAGTTCTTTCACCCCAGGAATAGGTTTTCTAAAGCCCAGCCCATTCCAAAGCACAAACAGGAGGTTTATTCAGATCCAGGTTATAGTTGAGCTTGACAAAAAAGCAATACAAAACAAGGTAGTCATTCATCACTGAAATGTCCTTCGGCACTTTCCTATTAGAACCTGTCAGGTGGGCTGGGCTCATTATTACATCATCATAATGGTGTCATCCTTGAACTTCATCAGAGTAATTGCTGCAATTTGTCACTTTGAGAGAGATGTCCCTCTGAACAAGCAACTGTATACAAGACTCAAAATGTAAACCACGCGTGCAGTCTCCACAGAAAAAATGATCTCTTCTGCTTTGTCAGTGTTCTTAAATAAAAACATGAATTTCTGAAAATTCTTCCTCAATCTGTGGCAAATATTGCTGTTATGCCATATGCCACTGGTGTTGCATGGCGT
Source organism: Rhamphochromis longiceps (assembly GCF_057381845.1). NCBI lineage: Eukaryota > Metazoa > Chordata > Actinopteri > Cichliformes > Cichlidae > Rhamphochromis > Rhamphochromis longiceps. The sequence goes on along the minus strand of NC_140565.1, from coordinate 29,057,221 downwards.
GTTCTTTGCCCTTAAAGCACCAGCTTGGGGTTGGTCATGATTTCAGTACTTTAAAAGTCACTAAATTAACAAAAAAAAAAAGAAAAAAAAAAAAGAATAGAACCAAGCTCAGGGAGGGGCAACCATCTGACGTGACCAGAAATACAAAAAGAAGAATGCATCACTAGCTACTTTTTACACAAATAGATTAGCTGCTAATGTTCTAAAAAGAGACACACAGAAAGACAACCATGGTTGTTAAAGTCTCATGTTGGTGCTCATTTCAAACAAAAGAAAGAAAAACTCTACCATAATTAAATATAGTCATTCAATTGGGGCAAATATCAATGAATAAATGAATATCAAATAGGACAAAGGTACCAGTACTTTTAAAGACTCTGTAAAAGTTAGAAGGGGTAAGCCACATGTTCGTAGGAGAGTTTTGCTTGTTTCCCATTTTTGGGCTTTTTGTTTTGCACATTGTTTCACTTTCTTTGAGTTTTGTGTTGAATCACTGGTCAGGGAAAGGTACCAAAAACTGCTTGGTTTGCTCGAGGCACCTTTAAACTATGTGTTAGATTAAGTAGAAGTGTGGGGTTTAATTAAAATACACATTAACCCACCATATTGAAAAATGATGCTTACCCAGCGCTTTTAAATCTGATGCCAAGCAATCCTTTACACCATCCACATGTGACACTGGGAGTAAGACGTGTCTCACTTTTGCCATAACCTGGTACATCATGTGTAAGTACACCATATGCATATTAATGGGATGCAAGCGGCTTTGGCTAAAGAGTAGTATGATACAACTACCAGCGCACCACTCTCTTCCACCCTGCAAACAGCTGGCTGCTGGAACATGTGACACACTTCTGATTACACGCAGCCAATTGATGTATTGCTAATTAGCGCAGCTCTGATGCCCCTTTTGAGAAACAGCAAACACTAATTAGTCTTTTATTGATGTTGTTTCATATTACTTAAGAAATATATATCAAACATTTGCTTAGTTCTTAATGTGTTGACTACGGTAAAGCTGATGTATAGGTTAAGGGCAGAATAATGTACCATGTCCACGATGTAAGGGAATACTGCTTTCACACATTGCTATGATAACATCTATTTTTCAATTTTAGAAATACATGAAGTAACCTATTATAATCCATTTGTGAGCTTGAAATAGCTCAGTGGTCAGTGATTCTAACACACTAACAAGGGGTAAATGGAGGGAGCAATAATTGTCACTGAGGGACCAATGGGCCTTTTTTAAACAAAGCTACAGTGACAGGATGCTGTGAAGTGTGCAAAGGGAAAACGGGGGTTACATGCACTCAAAAAACCCATTTAGATATTGCCCCCTGTCACCGAAAACACTTTAGAGCTCTCAAAGAAAAATAAATAATAAATGCTATTGGAAATAGACAGCTGCTAAGCCCCCTTCCCCTTTAAAAGGGCACACCGAATTAAATGCACACACCTAATATCGTTAATGCATTTTAGACCCCTCCTCCCTTGTTCTAGACATGCGCTTCAAAAAGAGAATGTGAAATATGAATTAGAGGTTGGACTAGCCAAAAAATCTTGAGTACTATACAGAAAATGGTATTACACTGAAAATGCCACTGACCTATTTGAATGACTGTTGAACATGGCATCAAACATTTAAAAATACATTTAACAACATAGCATTTTTAATTAAGTTTAAGGTATTTTACAAATTGTCCATTTAGAAGAATAGGGGAAAAAGGTCCAGGACAGATTAGACTGAAAAGCTACAGAGACTTGTCAGGATGTTTTGTTCCTTAGTGTGATTTTTTAGTGTCTCAGAATTTCAGATACATGTACTACTTGTTTTCTATGCCAGCTGTTACTTTTGAACCTTCAATCCAAAAGACATGGCACAAATGTTTTCCAGATAGGAAAGTTTCTACATGCCTGGACAGGTTGATGTAATGTAATCTGACAGTGAGGACGAGCTAAACTGGAGGCGTGTGTTTAAACTTGCTATTATGCCACTGAGAGGAGCATTTGAAGGGTGCTGTCCATTCTTTACTGCCCAGAGCTGCAAGGGCCAAAAATATAAAATGAGAAATATCTTTGTAATTACAACTTCATTTTTTGTTTAATTTCTTTCACCTTGGTAACAGCATTATTATTAAAAGTTTCCCTTGTATTCGATTAATTTTAAAACAAAATCATGACTGTGTTAACTAGTTGCCTAGTAGCTGGTTTGTAAAGTTGGAAGCAGCATTTTAAAAGTTTGCAAATGGTTAAAAATAAGGTGTAGTTAATTATTATAAACATTAGTTAAATGGCTATTATAAAGTTGTAGCTGAAAGTATGAATAGGCAGGTGAGTTAGCAGTTTCCACATGCTTTCTTTTACTTTTACTAGCTGTGTTAAGGCACCAAATGTCCTTGCTTCGGGTAAGGAAAATGTAACAAGGTTGGGTTAAAATGTGATGAGTTGGGAGTGAGACTAGTAGCACTACTGCCTTGGTACAATTCCAAAGGACATCATGTGCCCATAAAAAAGTAAAATTCACACTATTAAAACAATATAAGTAAGATTACTATTAGTAAATATTAATATTTATTGAAGTTTAATTATCAGTCATTTCAGAATGAATGGGGAACAGTTAATACGAAAGGGTCAGGCTATCCGTTTAAACTCAATAATGCAGTAGATGCATGGCCTTGGATGTAAACATACGAAAATGTATAAACAAACAGAAAAAAAAACATGTTTGCTATGTTTTGCAATATTAGCATATCTGCATTACTGACACATACACTCACTGGCCACTTTAATAGGTACACGTTTTAACTTATCAACAGTCCATTTACTCAAATATCTAATCACCCAATCAAATGGCAGTGGCTCACTGCATTTACCAGTGTAGACACAGAGAAGACAACCTGCAAAAACCTAGAATGATAGGTAGATGATAGGTTCAGAATTTGAAGTAAGCAACATGAAACCATGGATGCATCTTGACTGTATCAGTGGATCAACCTTGTGGTGGTGGTGTGAAAGCCTGGGAGAAATGTTCTTGGCACACTTTGGGCCCCCTAGCACCAACTAGATTCACAATCATGAATGTGAGTGGCAAATGTTGTGCAGCAAAGGATGCCATGAACTCAAAATGGACCCAAATTTCTGAGAAAACTTCCAGCGACTTGTTTAATCTACGCCATACGCCAATTAAGGTAGTCCTGAAGGCAAAGTGGGATCCAACATAAAACTAGCAAAGGAATGCCTGATAAAGTGCACTGAATACATATGCACTTTTTAGTACTGGTGTATAAGCTGTTCCACATACTTTGTCCAGTTTCAACTGGCCAATCTAATTCAAACATTTTAATCATAATTGTAAAACCAGCCTTTTCTACTATCTCATTCAATATCAAAGTCACATGTATTTTTCTCACTGTCTTGTACTATTTCTATCACACGAAGCAATAAAGAAAAACCAAGCGAGACAAAAAGTTTAAATTACTTCTCACAACGAATCTTTGAAATGTGTAGGTGAGGAGACACGCAGCAAAGCACCGATTGGCTTGGCTCGCTCAAAAAAGCCCATATTGCAAGCACGCCAGCACATTTACAGCATTAGTCACATCACCGCTCTTGTGTCTGCCTGACGGAGAACCTGCAGAGAAGAATGCAGTCGACCCATTTCTTTTTTCTACCTCTTCCATCTCACTCGCTATGATTCTCACCCTTTATAATAAGGTCAGTGGGGAAGCAATCATACTGACATCCTTCCAGAACAAAGAAGGTAAATACATGTTTCAGTTGCAGGTAAATGAAAATTCCCCCGGTCTCTCAAGTCACATGTATCACAGAGTGAATAGTGGCAGGATTTTTATGTCTGTGTATCTTCAATGCAATCATAAAATCCCTTGTTTACTTTGCTCTTAAAGCTCCACTTGTTCTGTATGAAAGGTTTCGATAAAACCTCGGTTTTCCTCAGAAACCAATTTGTGGGAATTATTTTCTATTCTTAGCGCAGCACGGTGAAAACTCTTTGGAGGCTGCATGCCCTCTGTCGTATGTCATACCGCTTTCATTTTGTAACTGACAAACCAATCACTACTTGCGTAATTTTCAGCTGTTTGTTGGTGTTGCTGTTGAAAGCCAAAGACAGCCATGTTTACGTGTAAGGCGTTGGAGCAAACTTTCAAAGATGGATTTCCATAATAGTATAGGAAGTGCTGGTCCAAATGACAGTGGTGAAACGCTGCAAAGACAGTAGAAATTGTCATGGAATAGCAATGAAGAACATCCTCGCAGGAGTTCACTTTTATGGAGCCTATACTTTTGGCTTTGCTCTTTCAAAAACTTCGTTTCAGGCCCATTACCTCTCACTGTTCCTTTTAAAAAAAAAAAGGAAAAATAAAGTACCAATACAAGTGCTTCTCTCACCCAGCAAGATTACCCATGTGAAGCACAAAGTCACAAGTAACAAGTATAAATACAATTAAACACTTACAGCATCCGGACCCACAAAAGCAACAAACAAAGACGCTGAATGATCAAGTTGGCTGGAATGAATGGTCCAAACATGGTGGTTTAATTTTTATTGTACTGTGCTGATGAACAGACGATTCCTTCAAACAAGCCGACCACACTTAATTAAATCTTTACTCTGGGAATTATCTCGTGAAAGCATTTGCTTTGAAGCATTTAGACTTTCAACAGTAAAGAAATTGGCAGATGGAAAGCTGCTTGTTCAGCAAATGCCTCAAGCAGAAGAACAAAACAGCAGAGGTGGAAGAGGACCAAAAGGCAAAGTGGGCATATGATTAACAGCTGATTTTGTTCTCATTTCTCTCAATTTCCCCCACGTGGGAACTAGATCTTTGTTTTCTGGTCAGTTGGAACAGAGGACAAACCCAGGATATGCAATCTTCATGAATATTCAATTTATAATTTCAACTAACTATCTTTTTGTACATTTTAGAGCTCAGCTTCCAGACAAGATTATATTATAAAGAGTACATTATCAAGTACCTCAATAGTATAAAAAAGAATATACAGTCATGCTTTTTTTAATTTAATGGTCCACACTTGTGCATTTACTGCAGCGATATCACAGGAAGAATGCAACTACATGTGATCCTTGAACAGCCTGAGTGAATAGTAAACAGCAAGCAGAGTGATCAAGTCGATCAACATACTTTTTTTTTTTAGCATTGTTAGAGAAATATCCAGGTTTGGTTATTCCACTTTTGCATACTTTTATATATTATAGAATTCCATCATAAATGAAGAATGAACTCATTTGTTTCTTTCAAACACTGAGATACAGAAAAAAAATGAATGTGAAAATATCTCACTTTGAGAATAGCCTAACCTTTTTGGCAGTGAACAAAACTGACAAATAAATACAGAAAAAAAAATACCAAAACACACAGACACTGGTTTTAGGAAAACAAAGACCTCCTGTGCAAACAAAAAGAAACATTAAAGGAAAAAAAAGAGGAAGAAAAACACCTCCTTTGCTTGTCGGTCTTCAGTCCCCATGGTGATGTGCATGAGCACTTAACCCGCCAGCAGGGTGCTCAGCAGGGTTTCCACCCAAACACAGGGCCTGTCACGAGAGGGAAGTCCAGAGGGACTCAAAACAAAAGGCCATGGGCACGCAAGGCCAGGCACAATCTGTCCACCTCTGCACTTACACAAGTAGACAAACAGTGACAGGCAAAGCGAGTTCATGTTCTTAAATAGTGCTGAGCTACACAAGAGATATGCCAGTGGCACAGGGAAACATCTGACCACTGCCCTGTCACTTCTACACTTTTTTTTTAATCTCTCATTGAACACACATGCACACGCACACTACTGTTATTGCCAGGGTGATGAGTGATGAAAGAAAAAAAAAAGGGGTAAAAGCCACAGACTCTTGACAGTGAATATCAGAATTAATATTCTGCCCCTGGTAAGTATGCTAGAGGAATGTTCACTGAGGAAATTAGAGCCTAAGAAAAAAGCCTTTAAGATAGAAACACAAAGCGAAAGCATGAATCCCTGAGGTGATGATACTAGCAGTGAGACTGTCCTAGAAATACTTTAATCTCAATATGAATCACTAATTTCATGGAAAGCAGAAAACTGTCTTCTTTTTAGTTAAGCTTTGAAGAAACATATTCACATGCTGGACGGTGAAAGCACCCATTTAAAGCGTAATAAACACTTCTATCATACCTTAGTGATTAATAAGAAATATACCAGGAGATATTACACCACGCTGTACCTCGCACTTCTTCAAAATAGGCCACCTGAATCTAAACATGAAAAAGAACAAATATCAGGTGAAACAATGATTGTGGTATTGACTTAACCAGCTTGAAAATTGTAAATGCTCCACATATCAAACCACCTTTTGGGAAATGCAATACCAAACAGCTCAAGTGCTAATACAGCTCAGAAAGAGGCACAGATAGGCAACATCAACTGCTCCCGCCTGCCAAGACTGCAGTAGAACAGAGGGCTCTGGGGAGGCTTGACGAAGCTATTCAATCGCTGAGGCCGGCAACTGACAATGAGGATCATGTCCAGAGGATAGAAATAGAAATTAGAACAAAGGAAATGGAGGCACAGCACAGCAAGCCATCTGAGGTCCCCCTTTAAAACAGGACTATTAAGATGGCAAACTGCCTCAGAAATTTCTACAACCTTATGATTCACTGAGCAGTCAAGGTTATTGATACAGAAGGCACCACCTCCTTTCTCTGTGTAATGTGGCTGAATATACGGCATGCTGCAGCTGACATGAAGTTTCATGTGAAATATTATGACTTATGCTGAAGCGTGCATGGCAGCATTGCAATTAGGAGCTGTAAAATTAGTGCAAATCATGCCAGTGTTCAAATTCACTTTTCTTTGTCATGTAAAGGTGACCTATTGTGCTCACTTCCAACTTTATTACATATTTCTGGGACTATGATGTAGCTTAAACTAATACCTGAGCCCTGACGCACCCACTCCACTGGCTGTATGTAAAAGATGGACACAGTCATCTTGGTGTCATCCACTGGCTTCCTAACATGGCGGTAGCCGAATGTGAAGTAATCGGGCAAAGTCAGCCTATTTCTAAGCAGTTTTGAATCAGAGTCAGTGATACTCCTCATACATGCTGTTTTTACATCTCACTGATCATTTAAAATTAATTTAGACCCAGCTTCAAAATAACTCCCCAATTAAGTACCCGAGTGTTAGCAGGAATGCTGACAAGAAGCAAGGCTTGGGAGATCACTAAGGATATCCACTCTTTGTCATCATACAGAGTCAAGTGGGAGACAGAGCATTTAATTCCTGTGAGCTTTTGGCTCACAGGAATTACTTGTTCATATGCTGATCTCACCTCCTGTATATGACACGTCATCCCTGATGATTCCACAGCTTTATGACAGCAAAGTGAAGTGACTATCAGAGTTCAAGAGGTCAAGCCATCCATAAAATGTGTTGACCCAGAAATCGGAGAAAATGAAACAACAACATCAAAATATGTCTTCTTTATCCATTACAGTCTCATCTTTTCCCCATGGCCAGTCAGTGCCCATAATTGACACAAACATTCTTTTTTCCATGACAAGGCTGAATAAGACAAGCTAATTAGACACAAGATCCAACAAAAGCGTATAATGACTTAGTATCATATGATGCAAAGTGTTGCAATAATAATTCTGCATGGTGAAGTACCTTTCAGGACTTGAAAATGTTGCTGTGAGCTTCTTTTTTTGGCACCCTCAGTTGTTCATTTTTCTCATACACAAATAAAAAAGCCAACACAATGAGACTGCCACTAATCCACTATGAGCAACACTAAAATAGTAAAGGCATGCTGAACTAGTATCGCAATGAAACTGTTTCAAATTGAAGCCATCAGAGACTGCATCTAATAGAATAATTTACACTGACATCTTGCCTCAAATATTTAGCAAGAAAAGAGTATTCTATTCCAATTTTAACATTGCTCATTGGCAATTATACTGATCCCTTGTATATCAGAATCAGAATACTTTATTGATCCCTGGGGGAAATTTTTTTTGTTATAGTGCTCCATTATAAACCAACATTAAGACAAGACAGACAATACACTAACTAAGAATAGTACAATATATACATATATATATATACATACATACATACATACATACATATAAATTGTATATAAATGATATTTTTTTAACAATTAAGTACAGTACGTTCACGCTACTTCCCGAAGTATTGTAAGAACTCCGCAGGTTTATCTTGATCAGTAGACCTCCCAGGTATGGGTTCCAGTCTCTTAGTCCAGGAAAGCCTTGAGGAAATCCCAAAACACAAAGCTGTCTCTGTCATTTCTCTTGTAAAAGTACAGTCTTTGGTTCAAATATAACCAAGTAGCTTATGTACTTCCAAATTAATATGTCTTTTAAGATGTAAAGCAACTCTTCTGTGAGGTCTTGGCTCAATCGGTATATTGTGGTTCAGCTTCCATGAAGGATAAAGACATTTAGAATCTATTTGTTTTAGTTTTAAGATTACTCAGTGGCAAATCTGATGCTGAAAGTAACTCTTAGCTGCAGCCCTCATTTTATTGTGACACAAAACTAACCTAGCTGACATGATGGGTAAAATGCAGCAAAGTAGAAACATGGCTTTGACTGCATTTTCACAGGCTTGAACAGGGATGTCTTTGTCATTATTGGCAAATTGTAGTCTGCTTCAAGGACACTGACAAAACAGAATTTCCATTCTCTGTGATTCAAATAGTTAGAACTGATCCCTCCATGCACATGTTGAAGGGTAGCATATTGGAGGGCACTGCGCCCTAATAGGATGGATGAGCCACACAAATCTTGGCCGAGCAACAGACAAAGGGGAGAAGGCTAGGGGGCTCGTAAGTGTGCAGCCAAGTCTGATTCATCAACTTTTACAGTTCAAATAAAAGTGAGTGCAGCTTGCCAGCTTGATTATCAGATAGCTCCTGCTGCATTAGGGAAGATGACATGCTACATTTTCTCTGATGTCTCTGCATTGCCTGGGAACCGCTGGTCTTTTTGAAGATGAGGAGCTACCAGGATAATAGTGCACTCTCTGTTGTGGTTTGCAAATATATATTTACTTGTAATGTGACAGCGAAATGTATTTTTATAGGCTCCTGATTTGACATGAGGTGCTTTTGTATTTCACTGGAAGACGTTTAATATTTGAGACTATAGCATGAAGCTTTCTTTAACACAAGGTGGGGACACTGACAAAAATTTAAACCTGACAAGATATCAAAACTGTTGTATTGACACTTACATGTTTGTTCTTTTCTTCTTCTTTTTTGATTAACTAGAAACTAGAACCTTGAACTAATTTAAATCTCTGTAAGCTTGTACCAACTAAGAAAAAACGAATTCCAAACACAGTTGAATGTGGTTTAAAGACCATAAGGATCAGGTAAATATGCTCTTTTATTTTTCAAATCACTTAAGACCGCCCTGCTTCACCACTGAAGCCTTGTTGCAGTGACAGCACTTACTGAGATATAAAAACATTGACTTGACATGAAAACATTACACTACCCTTAAGCACACCACTTGGTATGGATCACTGCCATATACTGGCTATTGTGACTTAACATTAACTGGGCGTATTGACTCGGTAAACGACTATTTAGACGGGAGTAAAAAAGGCCCAAGGGCTTTTAGGGCAATAAACCGGACGAAAGGTATAAAGAGATAATGCACACACGCGCGCACACACACACACACACACACACACACACACACACACACACACACACACACACACACACACACACAGCAGTCTCTTCCTTTAGTTAAGTGGTCTCAGTGTCTCAGTGTAGTTTTATGACAGATACCTTTTTCTTCGTAAAAATAGCAACTTAAAGATTGCCCAAGTGCCTCTAGAAAGCTGAAGGTTGAATAGAAGAGGATTCTCAGCACCACATTAAAGCTGTGCACTATGGGTTGTATTAGTGTCTCCACAGGCATCCACACCAAACACAGTAGGGACCTGAAAATCACAGCCCTGAAACCAATGCTTGTCCAGTGAAGGTCATGGAGCAGAGAGTATATCTGCTCCAAAGGCAGGATTACTTGAATAGATGAATCACAAGTGGTCGGAGCAAACCTGATGTTTCTGTTTTTTTTTCTCTCTCTGCCAAGGTGGAACTTTTGTCATGAAAACAGGAAAGAAAATGTGTCACTGATAAAGTTAGGAGTGAGACTTTTACAAGAACAAACACAAAGGAAAAGCCCAGTTTACAAATATTCTTTCAGACACTTGTGTATGAGAGCTTACTACAAAAAAAAAAAAATGAAGCAATTTCAACCTGTATATATTCTCATTATGGGGGTTTTATGTACCCTAGCAACCAGTCACAGGTCATCACAGGCAGCAGAGGGGCATATTTTCGAAAGAGCCAACTATAATACTAGAAAAACATGCAGACGTTAAATGCATAATACAATAATACAGGCTGAATGCAACACAGCTGACAGCAAACAAGAAAACAAAACAGCTTTTGTGAATTCACAAGTTAATGTTAACATTATTCAAATCAGCAAGTGCACTTACTTGCAGTCTTTAAACAAGGCTTTACCGTTCTTTGTTTTAGAACTGTGCTTCTCTATAGAAGGCATAGATGACCCGGGAATTGCTTTCATCCAGCAGGAAAAACAATAAAGCAAAAAATCAGCAGAATCTACATTCACCACACACTTTATTAGGTACGCCTTGCTGGACCTCCATTTGCATTCAGAACTGCCTCAATTTTCCATGACATAAATTCATCAGGTGTTGGAAACATTCCTCCAATATTGATGTGATCTCATCATGCAGTTGCTGGGAATTTGACCAGCTGCACAACCATGTTGTTAATATTCAGAAAGTATTTTACTCAATTGAGATCCGGAATGTTTTTTGGGTACAGTGAGATGAGAGAAAAGAAGGAGAAATTAGAAATAAGTTTGAGATGTTTTAAGGGTTGCACTATGGTTTGTTATTCTGTTGGAAAAAGCCATCAAAATATGGGTACATGAGGTCTTACATGGACATGGCCAGCAACGATACTCATTGCTCTTGCTCACAAGGGGCCAAAGTGTAGCAGGGTAATGTCCCCAACACCATCAACAGTCTGGATGATTGATACAAGGGATGAAGCAATGGTTTTCTGATCTCCTGTTGTCCAATTTTGGTGACTTGTGACAACTGTAGCTTCAGTTTTCTGTGCTTAGACAGGAGTGGCACCTGGTGTGGTCCATTTAGGATCAAGGTTTGACATGTTATGTATTCAGAGATGCTCTTCTAAATACTTTAACTGTATAAAGTGGTTATTTGATTGAATTTTACTTTCCTATCAGCTTTAAGCAATCCAGCCATTCTTCCCTGACTACTGTCATCAACAAGGTATTTTCATCTAGAAAACTGTCACTTACTAGATTGTTTTGCTTGTACCAGACCATGTTCTATAAACCTTAACAATGGTTCTGTTGGAAACCTGCAGTTCATGAAATACTTCAGCAGGCTGGCTTGACTTTGTCCACAAACCTAAATGTACTGAGTAATTGGCTGGTAAGGTATTTAATGAAGAGTTGAACAGGTATAACTAATGAAGTGGTCTGTGAGTGTATATGTCTAGGGATATAAAGAACATTAAGGACAAATAATAATAAGACAGAACACTTAATGTCCCACTTGCTTACTCAACCTTGTACAGATTGTGAAAAACGCTCCAATTACGTGTTATTTTTATAGGACAGATAATCTCGTTATGTTGGATTTGAACTAAAAATCATTTGACAATTGAGCAAATAATCACAGTGCTATGGGTACATGGAAGTCCAAGTATCTCTGCATGAGGCATACCAATCATAAAAAAACAACATGAACAACGGTATGAGCGACCTCGCTCAGGAAGCACAATAGTGCACGAGCTGCTATCTTGTCACCTTAATAATTACAGGACAAACACAATTGGAACCAACACACCAATGGTCCCCAATCTCAGCAGCTCGTTATTAGAAAGAAGCCCAGTGGAGCTCGTTAGAGGATGAGGGGAGCTGCGGTAAATAAGGTTAATTGGCCGATCTGTCAGACCAGGGAAGATGCTCGTGCTGACACGAAACAACCGGAACATGATTTCACCCTTTGTGGCCACACCAGCCCCTCTCCTGTTTGTGTTCATTAGCATTTTGAAGAGGTGATGTGGTAGCTGTTGTGGTGGAAATTGTAGCCAAGGTGTGGTGTGCTGAAACCACAGGTGATCATCATGAGAGCTGTTTTCTGTAAAATAGCAATCACATCCAATCAGGTAATGGTCTGTTTAGGATATATAAAACATACCTTTGTGCCACTGAACGATATAGAGATAAAATATATAGATAAAAAATTGCAAAAATTTAAGATGTTTGTTTGTAATCAGCATTTTATTGTGCTACACAAACATTGCACTTGTCATGAAGATTTTATTTTATGCTTCTCGTCTTACCTGGTTTAAAGCAATGAATTTGACAGCAGTTCTGAAGGCTAAAGCACTTGAAAGGAGAAGCCCCAGTGTTAATGAGACCGATATGACAATTACTTCCAAGGGTAATTCATTAGTTTTGGATAAAAGAAAAAAAAAAAAAAGACAAGATAGTACTGGGCTGAATGGTTCAATATGCATGACATCAGCATGCTCAGCTTTCTTTCTTCTTCATGCTCCAATTTGCTTTTACATTCACTATTTCACAAGTATGGTATCGGAACAGCTAATGGAGGCCATGGTTTTGCATGTTCTCATCAGCCATCACAAATTTTGGCAGCTCCTGTTAATGACAATAGACAGTTAATTAAAGGTCTTGTCTTGAGGGAAATGTACCCATCATCACGTTTACTGAACCAATCACAACCCTGAAAGAGAAAAGGAATTCTATAAGGATGCTGCAGCTAATGTGTTTTGATTAGGTGAATATTCCTTTACTGCTAATGCTATGGTGGTGAGTGCACAGGGAAAAAGTTTGTTTTTTTATGGGTTGAAAAAAAATGTATCTTGTGAGAAAAATGATTAAAAAAAAATCTCTTTTTCACGCTATCTGTGGATAAAACTGAACATCTTCCAATAATGTAATAATAACACACATGATTAACTTAAGGAAATTCACTATATGGACAAAAATACTTGGGCATCCTGTTACAACAAGCTCTTTGCAGTGGTCTGTTCTTTCACAAATGTTTGTAAAGGCAGACTGTGTGGGTAGGTACTTTATTTTATATACAATGGACTTGTGGCATGTCTGAATTCTAGGATTAAGAGGAGTGGTCTTATATTTTCATCCTAGTGCAGTTACAGGTTCAAGTGACAGCAGCAACTTTAACAAAAAAGTGAATATTCAAATAGGAACACCTTAATATTACATCTTGGATTCAAACCCTTTAAATCTGATGCCATCCATTGCAATATCATACTCTATGTATCTTTGAAAGTCAAGATTATGAATATTATATGGATGTGTGAAAGGTTTCACTGAATAATAATAATTGACTGTAAGTAACGATGGCCAAGTCAGTGGAATTAAAGTGTATGCATAAACCCCACAAAATTTACATAAAAGTCAAAGTATGTGCTCTTTGTCCTGTAAAGAGGCCTAAAATTATGCCAGAGATAAATGATTCAAAAGAACAGTAACGTTACATTTGCTGAATTTTAAGATCAGCTTGAAACCATGTTCTCGATTCTTGTAGAATAATTAAAGCAGGTAGGAACTGATAGTCATTTTACTTTTATATTGGCATAGTACTAGTAGTAGACCTTTCCCCATTAGCTCATCTGCCTTTGATGTTAATTTATACTGCTGGATCCCCTTGTCTCTGCTGTGCCAAAGTAATGGATATTGAACTAGCGATCAAAGCCCCCTCAAGAATTCTTTTTCTCGCCTCACAGCGTGTAATCCTTCTGCATTTAAGCAGTCTATGTTGAACAAACCACTAGGTCAAATTATAAACTTCATGCTTTAGTTACAGTTTCCACTAACTTGAAACTTGGGGCAAATATCATTCTAGGATCATGCAGCTGACTGGCGATGGAACAGACTTCTCTTGATTTAATGTCAAAAAAGATATTGCGAGACTTTGAGAAGGATACATGTTGGAGAAAATCTAAGATGGCATGCCTATATTGAACAGAAAGTGTCTCTCCACTTCAGCAGAAACCTTCATCACATTTTATGAGACATACATCCACAAGCACATACTATACTTTGACTTCTCATATCTTTAAAACACTGACCCAAAATGATCCAAGTAATTGATGGAAACCAATTCACAATTCAACATTCAAGTTTTACACAGCAAATTTATGTCATCACTGCATGCGCGGCAATTCATAATAAAAGCATTCGCTTCCTATAGGACTTTAATGTTTTAATACCGCCCATTATGTTGAAAGAAATAATGAACCAAGCTAAATGTCCCTCATCTAAATCATATTTTAATCAACTGAGTGCCCTCTATAATAAACGCCTGAGCTGAGAAATGCTAAATGTGTGTGACCTTGGGTGGTGATGTATCTGCCAATGCTTTCATTTATGCACCTATCTTAAGAGCCCACACCAATAAATCATGAATTATACTTTGGAAGCAAAAGACTAAGCCATGACCTGACAATGGGTAGAATGACTTTACAAGCACAAGGAACAAAAATTACATAAAATAGCCCTCCATAGTGGATTGATGTCTTTGTGTTGAAATGGCTAACCTTTTATTGGTATGTAAAAACTACTTAAAGTACAAATGTTTGACATAGACACTATGACGTAACCTGTTGGTTTGTTTGTTTCAGCAGGTGGCATGCCATGTTATTGGCTAATGCTACCAAACATGATTAGCAATCCGCAAATATAGGTTGTGTAGGCTGACTGTACACATATACCAACTAATAAGTGCTGTGTCATAAACTTGGTGTGGTGTGCACTAGAGCAGGGCGATGACCAGAAATATTTATCACGATATACATTTGAAAACTTGCGATAACGATGTAACTGACGATATAATTGACACTAGACAAAATACTTTACAACTCCACAACTTTATTAGTGAAAACTTTTGGTTTGCGACCATCCATCAAGCGGTGCGGGTTCGTAGCTTAGCAAAGACGTACTAAAACATTTGACAGATTTTCGTGTACCACATAAAATCGTTTTGAGGTCACTAAACACAACCAGAATTCATAAGGCACACGGCATTATAAGGGGTGCTGTCGAATTCCAGAAAAATCAAAGCATTGATTTTAAGTGTGCCAAAAACATGGTAATAACAACGGCCCGCTAGCATGCTCTACAAAAAAATAGTGCTTTGTTGTGTATCTGACGGACGAAAGCTTAACCAGTTCCACACCACTGAAGTTGCAGCACTTTTACAAACCAATTCTGGTTCATCCGTTTCATTCAACGATCCGCTTTCGCCCTCCTCATTCTCCGCCATGCTTTTTCTGCCATGTGCGTATGAAAACAAAGGCACTGCGCATGCGCATTTCATTTTCTTATCGTTGCCCAACATTATACCAGTATTACCGTGAACGGTGTGATATGGCCCAGCCCTAGTGTGCACCATACTGCAAGCCATATTATTAGTTAGGTAATGCCATTAAAATGCTCCAAAAGGCACCAACATGAGTGGACAGGTCCGTTTCAAAGACTCTAAATAGATGAGGAAAGGCTCTTCAACAGGTAGCTACAGCTACCTGTACTTGTTGAAGAAAGCTGATATGAAGTGGTAAGGAATGGTTTTGTCTAACCCAGATGGGCAAATGAACAAATTTGTACCAGGCTGTAAACATACCCTTTAATGCTAGAAAGTTGGGCATTTTACTATGGGAGTCTATAGAGACTAAATCACATTGGGAGGCAGTGTCAAGTGGCCACTGCAGGACGAACAATTACGTTATCAGTGCTATGAGCAGAAATGCTGCTGTTGTCAGTTAGGAAAACTGATCAGGGAAAATTTCATTTCCTTCTCCATGTCAGTCTGACTAAAAACAATATCAGAGTATAAAAAATAAACAGTTCTGTATGATATGGCACAATTGTACAAATAAAAACAAGAATACAGCAAGGTTACTTAATTTCGTTGTTAAAGTCAGACAAAGATTTTTTTTCTTGTTTTTTTTTTTTAAATGTTCAAATAAAGAAATACTGAAAGCTTAAATCTTACGGGGGTAAGGAGTTATATCTGAGATACTACATCTGAATTAATGCTAACTAACTGACTAATACAATTCTAAACCCTACATTTTTTTCTTCATTGTATTTTCGGCATCAAATTTTAATGATAACACTGTGATACCATACCATTTTACCATACCATAGTGTCAGTATTTTCAGAGCTTGAATGGCTTCATGCACAAAGACATTCAATCTTCTCTTGGTGATATATGACAAAAAAAATGACACTTGCTAATCCATTATCACAGTGCCTGATTATTCTGGCACGGTTTCCTTTTTAAAAGGTCACAGTCAAAAGGTGTAAAAGGTCCCGGCTCAGTTGAATGACTGAATGACAGGGAGGATTAGATGCGTCATATTTTGGTATGTAAGTGATCTCACTCCTGCTTCTTGAAAGCTACAAATATGGGGTATAGGTTGGTAGCAGCCAATTACATAACCATTTCTAAAACCTGAATGTAATTTGCCAAAAACAAATCAATATCAACATGTCAAATATTGAACTCAGTAATACCTTTATCAACAATATTAAAAACTATTGTGTGACTTATAATATTGGTGCAAAATTGGGAACGTATTGGAATTTTTTACATTTTACAGTATCAGTGGAATGAGAGCTGAAAATAATGATTCCAATATTTATTTATTTTTAAATTGCTGGTCTTTTTTTCCCCTTACAGGGCCACAAAATTCTTAAATTAAGGTCTTAGGAGTGTAGCCTGTGCCCTGTTTTTCATGTGTTAAGACTGAAATAATCGAACAGTTCACTGACAATGAAAACTTGTGCTGGCCTCTTTTGCTCTCCTACACAATCAATCAATAGGTGAAGCCTAAATGAATTAAAGCTGAAATCAGAATTGATAATGGCACTAGTATCAATAAAATCTCATCGATATCAGTCCTTCATAATGGCATATTTCTGATGGTTTATTTTCAGTCCACAGCTCTCTCTTTTGTGCTATCTGATATGCATTTAAAATAAATGACTGTTAGGGCAAAGTGCAGACTTTGAGCATTAAGCAACCTCAAGCACGTGCAGAAATTCAGGGGCATGTGCCAGGCCGCTGGTGTTATTGACAACCTCTTTGGGAGACCACTAAATTCAGGCATTCAGGTCAGAAAAGCATTTCAGCATCACTGAAGACCCCAAGTGACTTTTCCATAAACTTTTATTCTTTTATTTTCTACACCAACGAAGAACTGCCTTGTGAATATAATAATGCACTTTTTTTGTTTTTGATATGGGGGATATCGGGGATTCACAAAATCTACATAAATGATACACGACACTACACATCCTACACAACCAATCAAATTGTTGTTATTTTCTATGTAAAGTGATATAGTAGTCCGTTGACAGTATGGCATACTGCACAGCATATTGTTATACTGATACTTTCAGTATTACAACAACATTGTATTCCATGATGACCAATGGATGCCCTTTTTAACTGTATTTTAGATATAAGATCTTGGATGACAGAAAACTTTTTACAGCTTAACCAGGACAAGACTGAAGTTTTAATCATCGGTCCTGAGGCTCAGAGAGAGAAACTCTCTAAATTACAGGCATTTTCACTATGTCCTTTGCTTCAAGTGAAAAACCTGGGTGTTATTTTTGACTCTGAGCTTGGTTTTATCCCACATATTAAACATGTAACCAAAATTGGATTTTATCATCTAAAGAATATAGCCATAGTCCACCCTATTCTCTCTCGGGCCAACACGGAGATGTTGATGCATGCTTTTATTACCAGTCGCATTGATTACTGTAATGCCCTGCTCTCTGGTCTCCCCAAAAAGAATATTTCACCTTTACAACTTTTACAAAGCTGCAGCTCGTGTGCTGACGAAGACCAGAGGGCGGGCCCACATTACACCGGTTTTAGAATCGCTGCATTGGCTCCCCGTGTGTTTCAGGATCAATTTTAAAGTTCTTTTATTGGTTTTTAAATGTCTTAATGGTCTCGGGCCTTCTTATCTCTCACATTTGCTTTTACCATATGAACCCTCGCAGACCCTGAGGTCCTCTGGTACTGGCCTTTTGATTGTTCCTAAAGTCAGGACACATGCTCACGGAGAGGCAGCTTTTCAGTGGTATGGTCCTCGTCTGTGGAACAGCCTGCCGGAGGAGCTCAGGGCCGCAGAGAACGTACATGTTTTTAAGAACAGGCTCAAGACCCACCTTTTTAATTTGCTTATTTATTCTATCCTGTTATTCTATTTACGTTATTAATTTAGGTTTTACCTAATATTTATTGATTTTATTCTTATTCATTTTCTTAGCCCCCTTCTGTGTGCCCAGCCTGGAGGCTGCGGTTGGCTCCCGGTGCAGACGGCTCCCTGTGATAGTGTTTCCTCACCTGGCTCATGTGTGACCAGCCCAATTTGACTCTTTAAGTGTGTGTTTGTGTGTTTTGGGGGGGGGGGGGGGGGGGGGGGGGGGGGTTGTATGTATGTATGTATCCATGATCGTTTATGTTAATGAGAGTGTGGGGAGTGAGTTGGAGGGCGGGGTGGGCTGCTTTTAACCATGTAAAGCACTTTGATTGATTGATTGATTGATTGATTGATGATAACTCCTTGTTTTTCATTGATCAGAATGGACCAATGACTGGCTGTCATTAACCCAAATGACAGTCAGTCATTTGGGCAGCTAGATGAGAAGCTGCAGAGCTGACCTTTTTCTCCACTTGGAAAGCACTTGGAAAAAATGATGACATATTAATGGAGATAAGAATGGAATATCACAGGATCAGTTCCATTCCAGGATTTTCAACAGTGCATTTCAAATCCATTGGCATAAACTGACCTCACACAAACATGTCTCTCTGAAAATTTATCTCCTCAGATTGTTGTTATCATTATTTATGTTAATGCATGCAAAGATCCTAAAAGTACCACATGTAAGTTTTAACAAGGGGGAATTAAGAAACAGGAAAATACTTTTTTTCCCCCACTGAGAACGGTAAGCTAGATTATTCGGCATGTATATAACTGTTGTTAGACATGATTCTGTCTTCACCCTGTAGTACAGCCTGATGGAAAGAAACCCCTGGTGACTGTTTACTCTGTCATCTTATCAACCGAATGTGCAGAGCTACACCTACGCACATGCACCTATACCATCTTTGCCACACAATTTGCATTACAGTGGGAGGATAGCACGACATTAATCTGGTAAAACATTAAATGTACATCATGGTGGGCACACTTCATCACTGCTGGTATGTTAGCCATGCTGTGTTTACTTACTGTTAATCTGAAGGTCTCTCAACACCTTTTGTGGTCCTCTCAAAAGCATGAGTGTAAAGTATAGTGACAATGTGCTCATGTTGCCTCTGCTACATGTTAGCCATGCAGTACTTTTAATGTCTGGTTAAAGAAACTACTCTGATGAAAGTTGTCATTTTAAAAAATCCTGTAAAAAGGTAAAAAAAATATGAGTTGGAAATATAACAATTATTTAGAGAGAGTTTAATTATCAATATAATTCCGATCATGTGATCAGACAAACTAAGTATAGGCTTGTTTCTTCAAATTTGGTCTCTGAGTGTTAGCTTGACCTTTCTGTGAGGTAAAAAAAAGAAAAAAAAAGAAAAAGAAAAAAAAAGACAAATACTACTAAATAAAAAAATTATCCTGGCTTCATTCTTTCTGTGGATGCCCTGGATCGTTGTATCATTCCAAATCTTCAGCTTCCAAACTGATACTTTGTAGCAATTTAGATGTTCATATAAAAAAAAAAATAGCTAAAGGATAACACAACTTCAACACTGAAAACACACAAAATATCCACATTTTTGTAACACATTTCAAAGAGGCAAGTTTACCTGCTGTAAATAAAATTCAGCAATTCTGTGTGTTTAAACATACACTTACCTTAGTTGCTCCACCCACTGAGGAATACTATGATGATTCTCGGGCTACTCCAGCTATCTCCCACAGTCCAAAGACATGTATGTTAGGGTAACTATTACCTGTCCATGAAAGTTTTTTTTTTTTTTTTTTAAGAATAAAGCACTCAGTGAATGTATTACTGAATGTAAATTGCTGTCTCAATGCCTCTGATTGGTCAGTAAGACTAGAAAAGCACTATGTAAATGTCAGTCCATTTATTGCCAATTGGCCATGATGTGAACTACAAGTTAATGGTGGTTCTATTCTTGACATTACTTTGGGCTAGTGCCTCCTGTCAGTGCAGCAAATTCTAAAATAGTATCCCCCTATTATCCTACCTCAGGAAATGCTGAAACTACTCAAGTGTAGGAACACTCGAGTGTTTTTTTGCAGACACCTATCGACATCTGATTTGAATGTCGGTGCCAGATGCATTGAATACGTGTCTAACAACGGACCAGAAAAGCTAAACCCAACATCAGCCGGAGGCAATATATATTTTCATTTGCTTGGCACATGACTCGGACAGTTATACAATCTAATGATGAAATCGTTGCTATTGCTTACTGTAACAATTTGACTTTCGGTTGGAAAAGAAATGGTAACACATCTGATGGGTGAGAGTTTTTTAGAGTTTTGAAGGCTCAAGTATAGAAAGGACAAGTTAAATGACTATTTAATGTCATTCACTCTTAAATTACTTTTTAAAGTCACTCACTGTTAAATGACCATTTAAAGTCATTCAGTGTTAAGTGGCTGTTTAAATTCCCTCATTATAGGTTAGACCATATAGGTTACACTTACAAGTTGTTGCTGCCCAGTCATGCTAATATCCTCTGTTCTGTGGAGTATTCTACAAAAATGACCACAAATAAATCTTGTATTTTTCAGTAAAAAGCAATTGTCTTCATTGTGGTTTTCAAGTAGAGAGTTTACCCACCCAAACAACTGGACATTTCAGTGCTTTCAGAAAGATTAACAGGACACCAGTAGTACTGTGAATTCCTTTAGTTGCAAACTTTACATTTTGAGAAAGGAACCAATACATTTACATTATCAAAATATGCAAACCTCAACTATTTTCTGTAATATTCAGACGCACTCAATCAATATGTATTTCTAATAGCACTTTTTCAAAACATACAATAAATAAATTCATAAATACATAAGATAACAAAGCACAAATATAGTAACAGACAGCTGTGTCACTCTGTGCGTTTTATTTCTGACTTCAAGGACAATTAAAAAACATGACCTGGAGACCTGAGTGTTCTAATAGGCTTATAATATGAAAGCAGTTGTGACATACAGGGACAACTAAAAGACTTTGTTAAAAATAAAAAAAAAAGTCGTAAAACCAATTTGGAAGCTGACAGGAACCCAGAAACTTCAGAACTGGTCATGTATGTGCTGACCTCACACCTTTTTTGCTTGTTTCTAGCGAGGCTACAAAGTAGAATATTACAGTGTGAAATGATATTTCTGCATTGGCTTGAGAGAGAAACTCTCATACCCTGACAGTATTCCTAAGGTAATAAAAAAATCAGCCTTAGTTACACTTTTTATACACTGCTCAAAACTAGGCTCCAGGTCAAAGATGACAGATTTTATTTTATTTTTTTTACTGTTTTGGAAGAATTCATTGCCAATAATTGTACATGACAGATTCTCTGTCTGGGCTTCAGTAACTAAGAATTAAAACTTCTATGTCGTTGTGGTTGAGCCAGTTTTGTTTTCTGCCGCTCATAAACTCTCTGTGATTCTTATTTTAAACCATAAGTCCACGATAGCCGTGTAAAGCTGGGTGTCATCACCATAACTACAAGAATTAATACTCTCCTGATGACATTTCGTAGGGGTAGAATATGAAATTGAAAAAGTGTTGGACCTGAAATTGAACCTTGAGGGAAAGATTTTACAAATATCTCTTTATTAGCAATATTAAAATCATTAAACAAAGGACAATCAAATTGTGAAGTCTGTTTAAAAGAATGGAGTGGTCGGATGAAGGCTGCAGTTAAGTAGCACTAAAACTGAGTCTTTGTTCTGATCTGTATTGGATTTGACGTCATTTATGATCTTGAATAACACAGTTTCTGTACTGTGGCGAGAGTAGAAGCCAGAATGATATTTCTCATTTATGTTGAAAGAACTTAAAGTCATGTCACTGTTTAAAAACAAATTCTTACAAGTCTTACTTAAAAATGCTAAACTGAATATTGGCCAAACTGATCCAAATGATTTTTCTTCAGGAGTTGCAGTGGAAAAAAAAAAACCTCCCAACTGAAGAGAAGAGAATAGTATACTATGCTCAGAAAGTCATCCTTAAAAAAAACGTAGGAAATGTTTTTAAAAAGGTTGCTATGATGAGGTCTAAAAGACTGCTAACTGGTTAAAGGTAGAAGTAACTTTGGAAAGCATTTCAGCATCAACCAAGAATACACTTCCAGTTTTCATCATGAGTAGGACAGTTCTACAGATGGCTCTGTTGATGAAGTGGACAGCAAAGCCATCACATGTAAAATAGTTTTAAGTGCACGTAAAACTACCTACTATTAAACTGACTAGCCAAGTGAGAATTTCTACTTTTTTTTTTAATTATTTGAGCAGAAAAGTCAGATAAAATACTTCAGCAGGTCATCTTGACCATATCTACTTACTATAATCTGTTGAGTTGCTAATCAGATGTGTGCATAAACAGTTGAACAGGTGTGCCTATTAAAGTAGCCGGTGACTGTAAATAATAAATTATTCAGTATCTCTAATGCACAAAAAAATAAAACATTCACTAATGTTTTGATAATAGTGAGGTTTCAGGAAAATGCAACTTACATTTACAATGATAAGAAAGCCATGTTGCTATAAAATTCACATTCATTTCTACACACTAACTGTAGCAAATTGTATTCTATATTGAGATACATGGAGCTTGATAGCTGGGACAAAGTATTGGCTCATTGCAGATCCTTCCACTGTTTTCCAAGCCTGAAATGGAACACCCTTGTGCTATTCATCATACACTACTCAATTATGAATGTCTGAAAACTTCAACATGCTGCAGTAATATATTTGCAGGGGATAAGAGGAGAAAGAGCTGTGCTCGGAAAGCCAGAGAAAGTCAAACCACTATTAAAATACACAATGGATTCTTTGGGAAATAAAATTTTATTCTTTGAAATAAAAACTTTTCTCATCTCATAAATTGGGCTGCAATTAAAATAAATACAAATAACACACTTCTTACAGTTACTCGTGTTATTGACTGAACAGTCTTAAAAATGCACATGATGAAATTCTGCTTAGACAACGGGTGTAATAAAAGGCTGTCACAATTCTGTTTTTTAGGTGCCGTAAAACATAGCTAAAGAATTGGGGCCGAGTTATCATTCCAGCTATTGTCCTTGTGTAAGCCTAGCACCAGTGAATCAGCCAAAGCCATTGGAGCTCCCTGAGTTAATTACCAAAGTCCTTTGTCTAAAGTAGCTGCATAGAAGATCTAAAGCAGCCTTAGATGTGCCCAATCTGATCGCCTACAAATGCCTTTATCTCTGCATTTGTAGTCAAAGCTTTTGTTCTGAGTTACAAGTCTGTTTCTTTGAAACAGGACCATTTTAACAGACGCGAGAAAGGCCCATTCTTAGTTGCACCACTACAAGTGAAATGATGATCATAGCAGAAATGTATTAAAAAAAAAAAAATAGTACTGTAATATTAATACTATGTTCTTTCTTGGTTCCACTTTCTAATTTGGTCCCTAGATATGAATATTAACAGGAGGGACTTGCACTTGGATGTGTACATTTGAACTAGTCCTTGACCTGAGGCAGTTAAACCTTGCCAAGAGCTCAATAAAGTGTAACATAACTATTGTCATCTAGTGCAAGTATAAGTAAAACCTTAAAAAATGCCTCCTTCAGAATAGCTATGTCCTTGGAGGTTAGGTATTTTAGTAAGATACTCACTGGGGGCCTACCCCCTGCTGGCTTTTACTCAAGAATGTAAAAATTTTTAATGTTCAAAATTCAATGCCATCTATTAATATTAAGGATGCTTATCAACACTAAATGATATTTTTATAATGCTGATGTTTCAGGAAAATGCAATTTCAGTCCAACAGAAAGTATGAGAGTTTCATAACAGCATTCACTGAAAATATACACTTGTGTAACTTCTTAAAGTCTAGAAGGAACTTTAGTAATGTTCTTTATCCAGCGAATGTTGCTCAAGCTGACTCAAGAGGTACCTTGAAGTGATTATAATTTCAGATGAAATTTACCACAGGCAATTGAGAAAACAGCTACTAGCTTTGCCATCAGCCAGCACTATAATTTGTCAAACACATTTGGCAAAGACAGCAGGCAGATTTATGTTTTCTTTGAAGACAGTCCCCAATTACAAAGACTCCTTCACTACACTTAGCATATGGATAACAAAGCTGCACACTGAGAACAGAACACATGATTTTACTATCAAATTATACATTTCATTTTAATTGCGTTGACTCTATTGTCAAATACTTTCGGAGTCTATCCTAAAACGCTGATCAATCTTTAAAGAGATCAATCGCCCTCCAAAACCAGCTGAAAAGCAATTTTATCATTTGATAGTTGATTAAATGCTGCTTTCAATGCGCCATAGATTTCCTGAAGCTCTGATAGAGTTCATTTTTCACAGCCACACTTGATTCATTTGCAGTCATGCTTGAATTGAGCCAGTAAAACACACAGGGCATAGATATATTATATCATTTAAACGGCATGTTCTGTGAACTTCTGAGAAGTTAATTCAATTCCGGAGTGTTTACTCTTTCGTCCAGTCACTTCGGGGAAGTAAGAAAGTGGATCTGAGACAGGTGGTTGTAAACAAACTCAGACAACTAGAAAGGTGCATTTTGTTCCCACTTTTCCAAGAAACTGGATAACAATACTGCCACAAATGTCAGCTGTGAGAAAATAGCTGTTAAGTGACAGCAAATACCAATCTGTGAGGTGCACAGAATACTGTCAAGTAGTGCCAGCTTGCACTTAATGCTACACAAAAACTAAATACTTAAATAAAATCAAAACGTGCATCAGCAAAATTTTAGTTTAAGTTTTTCAATTGTAATTGTATCCCCTAAAAGATTTTAAAAATTAGTTTGTAAACTGAATTGTACAAAGATATTTAAAATAAAACAACAATAAAGTTCTGAAAAATTCATCAGAAATACATCACAGAAACTAGAAATTTATCAGGGGTTTATGAGCATTTCGTATCTACTGTACTCTATTATTATAAATGTTGTTTATCTAATCTCTCCCAATAAAGCAACACGCTCATCAGGGGGACGAACAACTGTTATTAAGAAAAGCCTTTATTTCATTGTCCTAGTAGTTTTACTAAAAAAACATTATAAAAAGCTAGAGATATATCTGTAACGCCATATATCATAAGTCAGTCAAGTGGTTTGAAACAGCAGCATTCTGGAGACAATTTATTGTTTTCTTATTTCCCTTTCCAAAATAGGAAAGAACAAAATCTAAAATGCATTTATTTATCTATTTATTACCATGCAGGGTGAGCATATTTGCAATAAAAATGTGTCATTGATGTATGCTTACCACAGCTGACTTAGCAGCAGGGATAACAGTAATATTTTCCACAGTGCAACAATTCTGAAAATTGATGGTATCAATATTTGGAGACCCTTTTTCATTCTTCTGGGACCAAGCCAATACTTGCTCCTGAGCAAACACTGCAGGTATGAATGGAATTAAACTGTCTTTGTTGAAGAGGTATAACACGTCTCTAGACTCAAATGGAGCTAAGTTTTACCTCGGTGCTGTGCTTTCTTTCAGCTCACTTCAGCAGTCTGGTCAAACACCCATGACCTATGACACCACATTGTTTGTTGAATTGCTTGGGGTTGCCTTCGGATTGAGATGAAATATGTTGCTTGTTTTTGTTGTTCAAAGAAGTCTTTAGCATCAACAGGCACTCAAAGACAACCTTACCAAACTGAAGTGAGTGTGGCTCTATTTCTGTGGATTATGATTTTAAACAT
Organism: Rhamphochromis longiceps; assembly: GCF_057381845.1. Classification (NCBI taxonomy): domain Eukaryota; kingdom Metazoa; phylum Chordata; class Actinopteri; order Cichliformes; family Cichlidae; genus Rhamphochromis; species Rhamphochromis longiceps. The sequence goes on along the minus strand of NC_140565.1, from coordinate 29,031,091 downwards.
CTTCAAAATGCCCACAACATCAACTATTGAACGCATTGTAATAATGTGCACTATGATCTGCAGTTTCACAACTATTTCAAACTTGACTCAGCTTCTCTTATGGAGATTAACTCGACCCTGTAGTTCAGACCATCAACACAAACTTCCTAAACATGTTTGAAGGACACTATTCAGCAAAAACTGTCTGAACTACTGTATGGTGCATGCAAGAGCGCCATTTCCTGCTAGCTCAGAACTCCTTGAAAACATAGTTATAGCCACAGGAACACAATCTTTTCTCACTACCTGGTGATTTGCCTCCCCACTATGTGGTCTGATCACGACGATCAAGATGAGGTTGGAACATCAATGTTTCACACAGGAGGAGATCCAGGATCCACTGGACTGGCACAAGTGCAAAGGGGAAAAATGGAACTTGTACAGAGTGTAAAAAATTCACCAGCGCTGAAAACAATCTAGAATTGCAGAAGATGCTTAATGTTGAATAGGAAATCAGTCGAATTTAAAATAGAGTAAGGGCTTAGATTTTCATAGACCCACTCCTGAACTTTCTGATCACACCTCGTGTAACCCAGGCAGAGTATTTTAGGGTGCACTCATGGAAGTACAGTTACCCTCTAGTGTGCCTGACTGGAGTTGCCCCCCTCTCCCCAAATCTACCTGCACTCACACTGCACTTAACAATTTGTGCTCGAGTATGCTTCAGTTTATATCAGTATGTCATCTCTCTCAGTCGCTCTCTCTCTTTCACCTACACAAATGCTTTTGATGAGTGCTGTTGTGCAGCACTATGAGCTTAACAATTTCATACATTTTGTGGTTTAATTGAAGCAGTTGTTGAACGTATCCTCTCACATGAATTACAGATTCACTAATTCTTTAACACGCTGCTTTTCACTGAGCCAGACATCATTGAGATAACACTGGAGTCCCTCGAGTGATAACACCATATACTACATGCTATATATAAAACGCACTTATATAAGTTCTACTGAACTGCAGAGCCTGGGCCCACCTCCTCAAGAGGGTCAGGTCATCATACACTAAACCTTGCCCAAGGATAGTACACTGCATGGATCAACCAAGTTCAGTACATTGTAAGAAGCAACACGTCTGGCATAGGAATTCTTAGTTGAATGAGAAATCATTAAGGTCATACACTTATGGGAAAGAAATATTGGATTTGAAACCTTCACATAGACATCAATGGTGACATCAACAGCCAGAGAATAATTGGCTGATTTGTTTGAAATGAGTGCCGAGACCTAGAGGACAAAACTTAGGGGACCAGCACAAAGAATCAGTTCGCTTCACTAGTGTTGCTGATTCTATTTAGGAAACGATGCATATTATTTATCAGCATAGTTAAGAAAGTGTGTTTCTGAAGCATGAAAATATTTGTAACTTTTTTAGACTAATTTAATCCTGTGCTACCGGCAAAGAAGCCGGGGCTTGGATATAAAATAGGACCCAGTCAGATAAATCACTGACATGAATTTAACCATTTCATATCAAGTAAAATACTTGAAAAGTAAAATTAAATTTGAATAATGGAATTCAATCAGACAATTGTTGCTGTTCAGCTTATAAAAGCAATTATAGTTTGTGTGCGCTCAGTATTAATTGAAAGGATGCTGCTTTTCTCAGTAGTCGGGTCTTTTGTATTAACTTCCAAAAGGTATTTGGCACAAGTTCATACTTTCCAGTTTTATTAGAAATCAAATCATACAACTTTAAAACATCTATCATTAAGAACTGGCACAGTCACAATGCAATGATTTGTGATTCAGTAAAAGAATCAGGGAAAAAAAGAGGAAACATGAACCAAAGTATCACTATGTGATGAGTATTTGGCCAAGAAAGAAGAAATCATAAGCACTGTGTAAGGCAGCCAGCGCCCTCTGAAACTGCGCCAACAGCAATTATGCTACATCAATAGCATTCTTCCATATACCCAGTTGTAAGCCGACCATAAAGGAAAAGAGGAATAGCTGAACAGCCACTGCTATTCATAGACAGGAAAATAGCCTGACATACCTCCATGAATACATACAGGCGTCACTCTCATCACACAATTATAAGACTAAAACAAAAGTTACTGAAAGATATTCATTCGTTAAACCATGATGATGTTTTCCTAAAGCTAAAAAGGTAGTTATGGTGCTCAAACTTAACCAAAGTGTTAAAAATATGAAATAATAAAAAACGTAGGCATATCACACATTTTAGACCCATTATTGTAAAATTAATATGTTTTGTTGACCAACATAGAAGTTGAAAATGTACTTTTTTGGCCAACCTCAGGGAGGAAGAGCCCAGTAAACCATCACTCTCTACTTGACTTTGACACATCACAGGATGAAGTAAATTCAGTAAAATTAAAGAACTACTACATTATTATATACTCTGATGAGTCATGAGCTCCATTAGTTCATTGTGTGTCATCAGAGCGCGTTCCCACGGGGTTCAAACTTTCTTGGAAACACTCTGACTTCTGAGTGTCAGCAGCACGACAGGGCCGCAGATAACGGCCCATGTTCTCAAACGCTCTTCTTCCAATATAACTTCACTTTGAAGTCCAGTCAAGGGATCAAGCAGAACATTTTAAGTAGTTAATCCCTCATTTCTAGTCAAATGCACACTATCCGCTTAATATTTACTGCAGAGAGGTTTCTAATTGTCCTGCTTACTAGTTCAGACTTAAAGGACCATACTGATATTTTATGTGCCCACTAGAGAACTATAGGCTGTGTGCTGAAAAATTGACGAAAGAGTGTAAGATGTTTTGTATAATTAGCATACCTTTGAAAGGGGAAAGTAACATCTCCTTTTCTTGGTTGCCTCAAGGTCATGGTTCTTAAGTATGGTAGTTTAATTAAATTTGCTGTCCATAAAGTTTTTGGGGAACATTATGCAAATAAGATTTTAATTATTGCCCATTCAAAGTGTCATCAAAGTGCTTGTCGAAAAGGGAATATAACCAGTCCTCTGTGATTTCCCCTACCCACGTTTCCTGCCATAAAGCAGAGAAACTTGGGAGGGAAAAAACACAAGTGAAGTAGTTCCAGTTTATGAAACAGCAGAAACTTTCCCCCCCAGATATTACAATTGTGTCTCCTGAAAATAACTGTAAGTCACTTAAATGTTCACAAGATGATCATCTATTTTGCTTTATCCATTAGCGCTACTGTAAATTTGGTTATGCGAATGTACTTATTATTTCACGAATGTGAATTCACTTATACTTGTAAAAAGTTTGTAATGTGCGCTTCAGCGCTGTTTAAGACTGTATATATAATTTCAGTTGAACATCAATCGACTTGATGGTGTAGTAGTTTACAGATCCACAGGAGCGAAGATCTATGGTCTGATCCAGGGAGGACACACAAATGCCAGTGGGGTTGCATGAGCTATAAAACTCTGTCAACTTAATTGTGCAGAGTTTGGAGAAGTCTTGTGAATAAGGTAGCTTTCTATTATTATTTGAACAGCTGCAATGTGCTCTGTAAACTTGCATATTCAACATTCTCCTTCACATGACGTGTGCGAGCACGTTCCTCAAACGCATTTACAGACTTTAATTGCTATTGGCTAATTCAAACTCGGAAGAAACTACTGTTGTCTGACATTAATACAGTTCAAAGGACGCTGAGTGTGGCTGCACACTTAGAAAAATGTAATATTGGCAAAAGCAGCCATCCCAGTTTAGGGGAATTACGCAACTGGGTAGGGAATTAAAAGTGAAAATGGGGATGCTTAGACTCTCATGACTAGGACCTTGATCAAATATTGATTGTGTGGCACAGTAGGGAAGGTGAAACTGCTGAGAAATCCCAAATCCATACTGTGGAATTTGTTAGACGTGGGCCTCCATTATTTAATTATCACCTCCTTGAGTAAGATCAGCTCTCGAGTCAAGCCCTGTCAGCTCCTCTTGAAAAGAACCTGCCAGAGGAAGCAAGGAGTTTAATTTGCAGCTTTTTGCTTTTCTTTCATTTCCGCATTACTGATTCACCCTGAAAGCAGTCGATTCAATCCCTCCGCGGTGAAGAACACATACCTATTCCAGCATGAGTAATTGGCAGTGGAATTGGGATTTACCACCTGAAAGAATGTAAAGAGTAGGAAAATACTCATTTCAGAAACTCTTAACAAACTGTTTCAGGACATCTGGAGTTTAAAAAAGGACATTTTCTTAGCAAAAACCAATGCCCTATTACACAAATAGTGGGTTGCAAAGGATAATTGGAAGTTTCTGTTGAACCTGAACATCTTAAGAATTTGTTTACCTTGTGTGGGGAGATTTTTAATAGAAATTAGAAATAGAAATATAATTTTTAAGCCGTTTTTATTCGCTTTCATCAGTTTGTTTAAGCAAGGTCAACCAACACATTGTGATTCACTAGATGATTTCCACAACTGTGACAGCTAACAGAAATGCAGAAATGTAAGGTTCATGTTTTTAGACCATGTAAGGAACTTCAAATATTTACTGTGAACCAGTTATTACACACTGACATGTTGTTCTACAATAGATGAACAGAAACTCTTCTGTCCCTCTTCTGACAACACACAAAACAGAATTCATAGGTCTGCTTATCAGATATCTGCAGAAAACAAAACCAAAGTTTAAGTCAAAAAAAAGCAGGACATCATCTGTTTCCCCTCTTCAGCACCTGAGTTGCAGAAAGAGCATACAGGCAACTTTTTTGTCCCCCTCATCCTTGCTTTTTAAAAATAGCACATGTGAACAGAAAAGGGCCACAACCAGCATATTTTTTATTCTTAACGTGTATATTTGCATTCATCTCTTTATGAGTGTATGCAAGTGTGTATATATCACCAAAATACATCAATGGGAGTACGCCTTGAGCCCTGTTCTCTTGAGGCCTTCATTATGTGGGGACCTCAGGTAATTAATGAACTATGAACAACCTCTGTGGTTAGTAAATTACACTAGCATATAATAAAAAATTCACTAAAACCAGCAGCGCCTTGAATACATGAATTGTATCATTGCTGAATGATTTAGCAGAACAAAACACTACATTTGTCCTGGCAGTACATTCGAAACCTTGCTTGCTTTCTTTGTCTTTAGACTTGTTTTTTACTGGGGAAAAAAAAAAATCAAAGCACAGCTACAATATAGACATGTCAGATTTATATGGGGTTAGTATCAGAGAACTTTCTGCGATTACATGCATTAAAGTTTCACTTGCAGGATTTATACACCCTGCCTAAAGTGATGGTATAATTAAAGATTTGAAAATGTGGACATTTTGCACATATTTAACAACTATTGGAACTAAAGACAATATTATGCAAAAAAAATAAATAAAGGTGAGTCATCACTAATTTTGTTGATCTTTTAAATATTAGGAGTCAACTTGTCAATCAAAACGCAGGTCAGTGGAGAAAGCCAATAAAACTAGGATCCCTACAGTAAAGCCTTTGGATGTTTGGAACTGAGGAACAACTTTGGAGGAATTCTCAATCTGGTCTCATTGGAGTGTGGACAATATTTAAGAGCGTTGGTCACCATTTCTTTAGTAATATAAATTTGAAACCAGCTGCCAATCCAATTTCAATAGGGTGAAAAATGTAATATTTTAACTCCCAAAGGAGTTCTGAATTGTCTTCAAAGAGGAAGAAGTTACCGCTGGCGCACAACATTTATTGCAGTTTATGAAATATCCTTACCCAAAAGGCTCAGATGTCCATCCTGCACTTCCTGTGAACCGAGTCCTTAAAGAGCAAATGCATGAAGCAGATAAATAAGTAAACACGTACTCGGCTTGATATTCTCTGTATACACCCACCTCCTTTCATATTGGTGGGACCAACTTCAAACAAGGTGAAAAGATACACCCTTACAGACTTCAAAAGTGCATTTGATATCCCAAGCTGGACATTTGGGGCATAAATAATAGATTTTGTGATTTTATTATTTAAAATTGAATGGGATGTTTCTTCTTCGAGGACCATTTCCTTTTTATCATCTCTGTGTGGAAACCAGCTGAAGACCAAGATGGTAAGACAGAGTGCAATATGGGGGAAACCGTCAAAGCAGCACAAACTGACCCTCTTTATTCTTTTCAAAGGCCCTCCTCTGCTATACGCTGCGAGAGGCACAGTGCATTTGTTCCCTGCTACTATGGAAGGCGTAGGTGATCGAAGGCCAGTAAGGGTGAATGACTCACAAAGCAATTCTTCTTCCTCGGCAGATATCTGAGTAAGTGGACAGGCCTGTATAACCACAGCATTTCCCGTTTTCTTATTACAAATCTCAGCACCAATCCAGTTCAGTCATACACTCCTCCAGACAAGCTAATGTTAAAAAAATAGAATGTGTTCAGGTACAAGTGGCTACAGATTCTAAATAACTACCTTTCAGTTAAAGGGGGAAAAAAGGAATGTTAGAACTCACCTTGAATTTCTCTTTTCTGTAAATAATTCAATTTATTATTGATTGCTCTTGCTGTCTGCTTGCTTAAATAAGGTATACATAACTCAATTTGCTGCTTGTTAAAAAAAAAAAAACCTTAGAAATTCAACATTACATACTGTAGATGTGATGGTAGAAATAACACAATTAGCTATGAAATATATACTCAAAAGTTATGAGTGAATCCTGAACAACAGTAGATATGACTTAAAAAATAAATAAAAACACTAAGTGAAATGCTTCGAAGTTCAAAGGGGCAGAGGATGCTTTTTTCCCCTCTAGTACATCAGAACAGAAACATCTAGCATCATGTTCATTTTTTACAAAGGGAAAGAGAGAAAGATCAATACCCCAGTTGTACTTTGTAATGAACAGACAGCTGAATAAGTCATTATAATAAGTTTTGCATTGCTACATTAAAATCTCTTTAAATTTGTTAATATGTTATTAAACAAATAAGCCTCCCCCCAAGCGCTGGGAAGAGGGGGGAGGGGCGGTAGTTACACTCGCAGTAGCACAGGAACAGAGCAGGAGGGAGAGACAGAGAAAGAGAGCCAGGGACAACAACGTCACATCAGAAAGGTGTAGTTTAGTGGTGTGCAATACTGCATATTTTGGACGATACCAATACTTTTCAATAAATAAGGTGGATGCCTCATTGAATTGCTAAATCGCAATTAATTTTCATGACCTTAAGTGTTTTTTGTGATTTTTCTTTTTGTATTATTAATTATTTAAAACCCAGGACATAATTAGGAGAAATAATTTATTTATAATTAAATAAAAAAATGCTTTATTATTGTGGCGGGCCGTGGTCTGCGATGCTGCTGCAGGTGAGATGGACTCACCTTCACTGCATCTACAATCATGCCTCACCGGCTTATAAACCTGTGCGCTGCTTGTGCTGTTGTTGTTTTTGGTGTTGATGTGTACAGCTGGCAGCAGGAGGGCTGCAGCCGTTGAATGTAGGCTACTGTTACAGCAACCGGGTGGACAGCACGCGGCTCGGGGTGAGCCGGAGGCTGGCGCGCCAGTGGGACCTGCCAAGCTGGAGATGGAGGTCGAGATGCGCGGGGGTCCTGCCTGAGGGCGGCATGCTGTCCGCTTCGGCACGCAGGCTGCATGGTCTGCCCAGCTGCCTCTGAGCCCGGCTCACTTCCACTCCTGCTGCACCGCCGCTGCTTGCCATATGGGTGGCCATCAGGCCAGCTCCCGGGCTTCCGCTGGAGGCGCAGGCGACCGCCAGAGTGGACACTTCCCAGTCGCTGGGCCGGGGGCATGGGGCGCCGATGGTCCGGGCCGATTCCTTCACCTGTTCGCGGGGTGGGGTGAAGCGGGCGATGGGGGTATGTGGCAGGGCGTGTTCTGCGATGCCGCTGCAGGTTTGGTGGTGGGGGAGTTGCAGCTGTTGAATTTACTGTTACAGCAACCGTGTGATTATTGTAAGAATAAATGATGCGGCGAAGCATGAAAATGCCATCGGATCTGCTGTGGTGGCGATCTTTCTTTCTTTTTTTTTTAAAATCTTAAGTGCACGCAAACCAGTAAAACAAATGAAAACAAATACTGTTGATAAACTATAATACAAAAATTACAATTAAAATTCTCAACAACAAAAACAACTGGTAAAAATATAATTAATATGTAAACAACTTAATAACTCCCAAAGTGTCTAAGTCACGTGACGTGTCAGCGCAACACCGAAACATAAGAGGGGGGGAGCAAAGTGTGCCTGCTCTCCGCTGACACAGGAGCGGCGAGTCCAGCGACCTGGCTTTTTCGTTTTTGCCGAAAGCACAGCATAACAAACAAGCAGAACTCAAAGTAAAGAATCGATCTAACCAGGCTAGTATCGATCCGATACCGATCCCGACTTGGGATCGATACTATCGATATTTGGATCGATCCGCCCACCACTAGTATAGTAATCAACTATTTTCAGTTGTGGATGATAAAGGATTCAGAAAGTTTATTCATGCAGGCCCATATGACGGAATATGCATCTTCTTTTAGTTTTCATATTTTAATTTATATTTAATTGTGTTGTGGTTTGTAGTGTTTTGTGTCGTTTCATTTTAAATTTGTTTAAAAGGAAAAAGCTGAAAATTTAAATAGTTAAAAGTTGAAATGTGACTAGTTGGTTTTTGTATTATATGATTTATTTATTACATTTTATGTGGAGTGAATAAATAAAAGCATATTTACGGTGGCCCCTACAGAAAAAAAAAAGACTCCAAAACACGTACGAACTCTGGAGCACGTAGAAACTCCAAAGTCAGCAAGTACCAACGACCGGATTTGGTGTGTGGTAGTAACAGGTAAATTAACATTTTTTTTAAATTATTTGAATATATATGAGTGCTTGTGTATAAATACACAAACAATACACATATGCTTTCAATTGTGTAATTTAAGTGATCTAGGTAGCTCTGTTTTGGAAGTTCAGTTAACGCTAGAAATGTGTTTTGGAGTTTGTACATGCTTTGTCTCTAGGGGCCACTGTATATAAACATATATAAATAAAACCACTTTTTTTTACATTAGTAATTCCTTTTGTGCATAATTTTATATTATTGTTAATAATAAATTAATTAAAGCAACAAAACAACCTGAAGAGCCGGTTCAGAGCCGAAAGAGCCGGTTCTCTAAAACGAGCCGGAAATCCCATCACTACTCGCTACTACCTGCTCTTTTTCCTACTGCACACATCTTGCAATATAAGCACCACTGAAGTTGTATTATATGTAGTGTTTAATATATGTACATTTATAAAATACTGTTTAATGTAAATTTTACATGTAAATAAGAATAACTTACATTGTAATATAATATATACAGTTAATGTGTCATTCACAGGCACTAATTTGTTTTTATAAAAATGCTGTGAATAACAGATTGTTTTGTAAGTGCGCTACCATATAAAACCTTTTTTCACTTTTGTCTGGCGTTTCAAAGAAAATAGTTCTTTCTGTAACCATGGGAAAACAAATCTATTGATGGATCATGAAAAAAAAAAAAAAAAAGATCAGTTGCACGGAAAACTTTCTTCTAGTCTGTAACTGATGAGTGAAAATATTACAAATAATGTTTTGCAGCACCCCAATCCAAAGTTTATTAATAAAAAATCTATTCATTTTTGACACTGTGGAGAAGGGAAATTATTTTACTGCTATTGTTAAATAATTGTCATCAGTACCATTGCATTAAGAATATAATCTGGAGTTTATATTGCATTCAGGGGTTAAACAGTGTCTCTTTCAGAAAGACTGAGTTGCAGGCTGACAGGAAGTTGTATGCAGAAGTGGAAGTTATTTTGAGCCGCAGGCTAAGACGAGGCTTTAACAATGTAACAGATAACTGCTTAAGACCTTCTTAAAGCTATGACTATTTTATACACAATGCATATCTGTGCTTATTAAAGAGTTGGAGCTCGGTCAATTAATTGGGGGTCGGAAGCTTTGTTCGGCGCGATGTTCGGACAATCTATTGTGCAAGTGACTTGGAGCCATAGAAGGAATTGCAATACATGCTTACAAAACACTTATATATCAGATCATTTTATATTAAGGTTTTAGTAGAGGTTCTTGGTTAAAACATTTATTTAGTAGAAGACAGACACATAGTCTCAGTGAGCCTCTGTCCTGGTGAAAGGTCAGAAGTGCAACAGGTGAATTGAGAAAGAGCATGTGAGGTCGTGACACACACACATGAGTTAGATTTATTTAGAGGAGAGAGAGGTTACTCATGTCTGGCTGTAACTGCAAAAGTGTCTCGGTAAAAGAGGAACCGTTCCTTGTTGTCTCGGCAAGAAAGAGGAACAAGACAAGAACTGAAAGGTAGACAGGAAGGGCCAGCCATGAAAATAGAAGATGATCTTCTGGGGTAAAAGCCAGAAGATCATCTTGTATAGATCTATGTATAAAATGTACCGGTGACGCATGAAGGGGCGTCAGTAAACAAACCCTGATGCTATAAAATATCTGTTCATGCTTTGATTAAGTCGAGGACTACTGGCTGTCTGCGTACAGAGTGTCTTCCCACACGTGTGTTCATTAAAATCATTGTTTGACCAAAGAGCTTCTGGACCAAGAGTGGTTTGTACTCTCCCTCCTCAATTTTGAACCTTAACATTTGGGGGCTTCGTCCGGTGGTTGAGGAGGGAGGATTGGAGGTTTAGATGGAGAAATTTGGTGGTCTCTGAGGTGGTCTGACGGGCAGACATGAATTCCAGTGGTCGAAGTGAGTGGGCATAAGCCGGCTTATCCAAAAGGTAAGGCACTACCTGTTGAATTATTTCCAAAGTGTGCCAAATTGGACATGATAAAATTTAAGTCTACTCACTGAAGTTACTGGTGGATGTCTGTTTTGATTTTGATGAAAAATCTCATGAGTTGAAGCAGTTAGAGTTCTGCTAAGAAGAAATGAAAGTAGTTAAGAGTCTGATAAGAAAAGTTTAAATACTGGGTTGAAGTCCCAAAGAAATTGAGTTAGAGTCTCAAGTAGTTTGGTAGGGAATTTGGTTATTTTTTGGTTATAAGGTTGGACCTGCTTCAGTCTTACACTTTGTTGGGTGTTTTACTGTTGTTCCAAAGTATTATAAATTATTTTAGAACGGAACCGAGGGGGTTCTAGGAAGCGCAGTGCTCAGAGGTAACGCTTGCCAATGCCAAGGACGCTTAGGCATTGTCCTCGAAGAGGGATAGTCAGTTGGTCACTGTGGAGCTTGGGGCACTCCAGAATAACTAGGAGATAGAGTCTCCTTACCGTTTGGAACGGTATCTGCGCTTTTTTGGTCAGAAGAAGTTGGACTTTGGGCGTGTAACTTTAACCTAAAAAAACTTCAAAGTTTGGGTTGGTTGACGCTTTTAAATTGAGTTAGGGATTTTAGAAATGAGGCCAGAAACAGTTAAAGTCTTGATACTGGTTAATTGGTCGCAAAAAACTCAGGGAGTTTATCCGCTGGGCGGTTATTTTAAATTTGTCTAAAATTGTGTAGGCGCTAAAGCTGACAGATCTGACAGTGGTTGTAAATATAAGACGTCGTTGTAATATAGAATAAGAAAATTTGGTGTGAGAGATCTCTGTGTGTCGAGTCAGTAATGCACTGACTGCCTGCTGCTATTTTTAGATGTGTGTGTGTGAGTGTGAAAATGCAAGGCAAGGCAAGGCAAGGCAAGTTTATTTGTATAGCACAATTGAACAATAAGGTGATTGAAAGTGCTTTACAGAGACATTAGAAACAAGAACAAATAAAAAGCATGATTTAAAATTGATTAAAACAAGCAAATAAACTAACTAATTAACAAACAAACAAACAAACAAACAAACAAACAAACAATCAAAACAGTATATAAAATCAAAACAGATAAAATCAGAACATGCTTACTAATGCAAATTAGTAAGCAGTGAACTGTTTAAGCCACAGTTGGTTTTACAAATACTGCTGCAAACATTGTTGAGTGGGTGTTTAAAATGCCATTTATGTTTATTAGAGGACTATAAATAAAGTTTTGAGTTGCCGTAGGGGATGTATAGTAATTGACTGAAGTTGGATGTAGATATATAAATATATTGAGTGCACTGTGTATACTTAAGATTAACATATTACTTTCAGTAGTAACTTCTCTCCAGCAATAGTTGCTGGTGTGTTTTATTTTTTCAATTTCTTGTGTGAATGCGGTGACTAGAAGGTTTTGAATGATGAATAAAGGTGTGAGAGGTATTTCTTGGGTGATGTAAAGTAGGATGCTTTAAAGTTTGAAAGTGTTTTTAATTTAAGAGATGCATGAGTGATGTTATAAGAGTTTAGTTTATTTAAAAGGTGTGTGTGAGAGGATTATGAAATCATTGTGTGAATGATGCTACATTTTAGATCAAAAGTTAGTAGAATTACAGAGGGTTTGTAGATTGTAAATACAAAATAAGTTTGATTAGCCTGGAGAAACAGCAGAGCAGCTGCGTGCTGTGTGTGTGTAACAGGAAATGGTGTGGGTGACAGGAAGTTTGCATGCCCATATAAGGTGACGAGTGAGCACCCAGAGAGAGAAACAGATGAGCTAAACTTTAGGCAGATTAAGAATGGAGGTTTTGAGAAAAGAAATGAAAAGGATAGTAATCGTATGCTTTAGTGTGTTAATACAGGTTCCAGATAAATGAAGGTGGACTTCTCTCAACCTGGAATTTTGAGTACGGCGCCAAAACCACTAGAGTAGCATAATTGGGAGAAAACAGGCCAGATTTTGGCTTAAAATTTTACAGCTTGACCTCGCACTTGTCCCCATCCTGAGAAGAAGCTCAAAGGACAGTTAATCTCCTGATGAAGACCGACAGAACATCGTGGACTTGAGAAGAATTAATAGCAGGCAAAAGACAGTGCAACGGAAACCACACTGACGACACCAGCAGCAGCATGTAAGGAACCACGAGGTGGAAACATGTACTGTAAATTACAGGCTGGGCAGTTGAACAGTGGGATAATGAACGGTGGTAAAGCACTGGACACTGATTGTCAGATTTGCCATGCTTGGAGTAATCTTGAAAGAGATGACTGAGAGGATCAACAGGAAAGAAGAAACCACGTGATGAAACATGCACGGTGGACAGCAGGCTGGTAAGAACAGTGTGATATGACTGTTTAAAGGCACTGAATGTGGTATTTTGCCAGGCTGGGACTTGATCCAAAAGGAAAATACTGAAGAGAAACAGAGAAGAAACAGACTGTGTTTGCTGGAATTCAAGACAACAAAAGGACACTGAGAGAAGAGGACAGTGACCAGTGAGAGGCGAAGCCGGACGAGTTCGACTGTGAGAATACAGGGTGTAATTGGATTGAAATGAAAGCCTGAACTCATGATGGTTTAGAGATGTCCACCGTCACAAACAAAGAGGTAAACAAGAATAGAAAACACACATAGACAAAGTGTTACATGTGAAATTATTTCTGGAAAGAATCAGAAGTGAGATAGTTTTGAATTAAGAAATCAGGGAAAAGATGCATGAATTAAACCTGATTATAACATACAGAGGCAATGAAGAAAGCAGCTTACACTTACTGAACATTAACAAAATACATAGGAAAAGCAATGAAGACCTGCTTACACGTATATACATAACATAAGTTGGGATTTCTGACCAGAGAGAGGGAAACGGGTAGTTTAAGTACTTATGATAATAATGAAAATGTCTCAGTTGTGTTTCTATAGGGGCGAAACAGATCTGGATCAATTTTCCACGTGCAGCGGTCGGAAGAAACCTGTAGGTTAACTTGACTGGACATGCCAAGGCAAGTTTCTGGTTGAATTGTTCACAGCGCCATGTCTCCATAAACCTGACAAGTGGGCCCTAACTTCTGGCTGAGGAGCAGGAATAAGGTGGGAACTTAAAATTTGGGTTAGCAAATTTGGGAAAGAGAACTGACGGCTTAAGTGGAGAATTGTGCAGGAGTCTGACACACTGCAAGAGCAACATAGGCAAATTCACATACACAAGCAGAAAATGCATTAACCTTATGAAGACAAGACAAGCTCATGGAGATTAATGCATAGATACTGATTAAACCTGGCTAAGAACACAAACATATGCAATGAAGAACAGCTTGCTATTTTGTATGAATGATACAATGGTGTGAATGTTTAATAAAATACATTTGAGTTTGTAATTGAGGAATAGAAGAAGCCATATGACAAAGGGAGTTATGAAAACAAAAAAGTGATTAAAGTAGTTTTAAAAAGAGTGACTTAGGAGTGCTCTCGTACTGAGTGATCAAAACCAGTGATAACTGTAGAAAGAAATAACATAATTTAATAAGTTGGGAATGTTTAAACATATGTTTCTGTTGTTACAGCTTTTTGAGAGATGACTCAGTATGCACATTAGCTGGAGTGAGTGGTGACGTAGGAGCTTCCTGTATGTGTGTGACTGAGGAAGTGACTTTCAGAAGAGGAAGCATGGCAGACGAGAAGTGCAGATTGGGGTAGGGAATTTTAGTTTAGTGATTATATGATGTCATAAGGGGTCTTATGCTGAATTTAAGAGCATAAGGGGGTGATTTTTGTGTGCAAATTGTGTGGTTTTAATGAGACTTTCGGTGTATTGAGGAGGCGAAATTATGTGGTGGCAAAACTTTTGTGCGTTTAAGGTTGTTGAGGTTGTTGTGGTGATGGGTTGATTCTGTCAGTTAGGTTGTTGTTGTTATTTTTGTTTTTAATAGAGGGAGTTTTAGGAAACATGGACATGTCTAAAAAATTGGGCCCATTATTTTGTAACAGTGCACTTAAAGAAAACCTGTCAGGTGATTTTGTTTTGTTTTTATGAGCTAACAATCAGCTCTATTTTTTCATTTCTGTTTTAAGCAGGCCTGCAACAGTGAATAACGGCGCTGAAAATTATCGGGAAGAGCAAATATAAGGTGGGCTTTCCAGATTACAATTGGCTGAGGAGAGCTACCTGTGGGGACTGATCAAGGTCATAAGTCCCTGTAAAAAGGATTTTATGCGAGTCAATCCAGTCCAAAAGCATAAAGAAATATTTTCCTATGGAAAATAAAATGACTGAGCTCATTTTGCTGAGGGTGGAGTATCTGATTGTGCGGGAAGCTCCACTATCAGCAAATACATGGTGTGACTGAATGTGAGTGAATGTGTGAGTGAATGTGAGGGTGAATAAATGTGGACAAACAATTTGCCTTTACCAGAGAAAATTTCTGTTTTGTTTTGTTGACTGGGGTTAGATTATGGGATTATAGTATATTGTTGGGAGAATGCCAAATGCTAAAGGGAAATATTTTTGATGAAACTCAGTTATCATTAATTGAAGAAACACATGACTGATAACTGTTCTGTTTTAAGTTTATTTTTATGACATAGATTGGATCATGAGTGGGGAAAACTGAGCATTTTTAAGTTTTGTATAGTATCTTGACACATGAAATGTATCAAGATAAAGGGGGGTTTAGGGTTTAATAATTTAATTGTTTAATAATTTAGGATCATTTCAGGACCTTTTGGGGTTTTTGATCATTTGGATATGGTAAAACTGAAACTGTTATTTTTAAGTTAAGGTTAAAGGATTAAAAGTGAACTTGTCACGGTTTGCGGGGCAAGCCGTGTGGAGTTGTAGAAAAGGACCCAAAAGGCGGCAGCTCTGGTGCAGGTGAATATTTATTTACAACGGTGGGCACAAAACTGTACTGGTGGAAAAACAAGAAACCGGAAACCTAAACTGGGTAAGCTAATAACACAAACCAGAAACGAGGATGCAGGGAGGTCCGGGGAAATACACAAGAGACGCAGGGAGACCGAGGGGAAACAACACAGACGAACCAGCAACTAGAATAACAGAAGACACAACTTAAATACACCCAGAGAACACAGGGAGATTACACACAGGTGGGGAACACAGGTGACACTGATAAACATAACGAGACAGGGCAGGAGTGAACACAACATTACGCATACTGACGAGAGACTGTCAAAGTAAAACAGGAAGTACACAGAGGTTCAGACAGGAGGAGAGAGAGCACGGGGAGAACACAGACATAACAGGCTGGAGGAAACATGGAATAAACACAAAGAGAGACGAGAGCTCATAAATAGACAGAGGGGCACAAGGGGGTAAGAGTCACAAAGGGAAAAAACACTTAGGGAACACCACAAGAGGACACTTCAGAAAACGTGGCCTAAATAAGGAGCGAAAATAGAAGGAACCAAGAATACTGGGCCAACATGGCCCAGGACCATGACAGAACTGAATCCTGTTTAGAAGATACAATGCAGGTTTTTCAAAGCTGTGAATAAACCTTAGGGGGAGAAATTAGTGAGGTTTGATTTCTAGAAGAACAGGTTTGATTTCTTTTTTGATTTCTAGAAGTACAGAAGTTACACATACAGATATTACATAGGTTTATCTTTAGGATAAAGGGGGAGCTTCTACGTAGAAATGATTTTTATACATATTGCATTTTGTGCTTTTAAAGGAGTTGTGGCTCAAATTTGTCTCTGGAGGGTCACGAGCCTTTGGCTAGCGCTATGATTAGCCAATCTACTGTGAGGATAATATGAGTTCATGAAGGATTGCACACGCTTACAGACACAGAGTCCAGAAACACACATGACAGTATTGATTCCAGGCAAAAGGCCTAAAATTCATTTAGCTTTTAACTGAACTTAAAAGAAGGACCAAAGAGGAAGGAAAGCATATATTTTGGTTAAGTCTGATAAACTAGAATTAGGAGGTATTGTTACATTAAAGGAGCAAAATGAAATAAAAAGGCTATACCAAAAACGGGTTATAACATAGGAAATGTGAGGTTAAAATGAAGTTAACACATAGGAGTTGTTTCAAGGCAGCATTTAGCTATGATGAAATGTATACAGGAGTAATTGCTTATATGCTTAAACTTAATTGATTAGAATGGTTGTTTTCTTTTGGATCTTTTAGAGTAGAGGAACTTGCAGCAGCGACAATTTGTGCACAGGATGTTGATGATCAGATAAGGGAAAAATAGAGCGAGCAACCGGACGTGAAAGCAGGGCTTAAAGAGTTTTAAAGGGATGAGTAATGTTGAAGAATATATATAAATATAAGTCAATAAGTTAAGAAGATAATTAGGATCAGGCTTTTGATTAAAGAGTCCCAGATAGGATAAGTTAGGGAGGTGCAGGAAAAGGTGTTTTGTTTCCTTTACAGAAGATCTCGGCGACCACAGGAGGGGCGAGGATCCTGGAGATCTCGAGGCCTGCTAAACCACCAGAGAGGGTCTGAGCGAGGACACAATGTATTGCGACCTCTGGTGTTCCAGAGGTCGAGAGAGGGAGTGTGGAGAAGGGAAATTATTTTACTGCTATTGTTAAATAATTGTCATCAGTACCATTGCATTAAGAATATAATCTGGAGTTTATATTGCATTCAGGGGTTAAACAGTGTCTCTTTCAGAAAGACTGAGTTGCAGGCTGACAGGAAGTTGTATGCAGAAGTGGAAGTTATTTTGAGCCGCAGGCTAAGACGAGGCTTTAACAATGTAACAGATAGCTTTAAGAAGGCCTTAAGCAGTTATGACTATTTTATACACAATGCATATCTGTGCTTATTAAAGAGTTGGAGCTCGGTCAATTAATTGGGGGTCGGAAGCTTTGTTCGGCGCGATGTTCGGACAATCTATTGTGCAAGTGACTTGGAGCCATAGAAGGAATTGCAATACATGCTTACAAAACACTTATATATCAGATCATTTTATATTAAGGTTTTAGTAGAGGTTCTTGGTTAAAACATTTATTTAGTAGAAGACAGACACATAGTCTCAGTGAGCCTCTGTCCTGGTGAAAGGTCAGAAGTGCAACAGGTGAATTGAGAAAGAGCATGTGAGGTCGTGACACACACACATGAGTTAGATTTATTTAGAGGAGAGAGAGGTTACTCATGTCTGGCTGTAACTGCAAAAGTGTCTCGGTAAAAGAGGAACCGTTCCTTGTTGTCTCGGCAAGAAAGAGGAACAAGACAAGAACTGAAAGGTAGACAGGAAGGGCCAGCCATGAAAATAGAAGATGATCTTCTGGGGTAAAAGCCAGAAGATCATCTTGTATAGATCTATGTATAAAATGTACCGGTGACGCATGAAGGGGCGTCAGTAAACAAACCCTGATGCTATAAAATATCTGTTCATGCTTTGATTAAGTCGAGGACTACTGGCTGTCTGCGTACAGAGTGTCTTCCCACACGTGTGTTCATTAAAATCATTGTTTGACCAAAGAGCTTCTGGACCAAGAGTGGTTTGTACTCTCCCTCCTCAATTTTGAACCTTAACAACACCACTTCTTTTCTCCTCCCCATATGTTATTCACTTCTTTCTCTTTTCCTATATTTGTTCATTAGCAGAGTTCCTCCCTGAGCTTTGAACACTGTTGAGCTGACAGATTCTGGCCTTCCTGACAGAAAGCAATTAGTGAGCGTAAGGTTGAACAGCTTGAGGCCTAAGGCTGCCAAAACTACTCTTTGCCTGCTCCTGTTGAAAGAAGCTATTTGATCATGTAGCTGTGCTCACCATAAGTTAAGTCCAATAATGACTGGACCCCTTACCAGGCAGGCTGGACCTGTTCATGACAGGTCAGAAAGAAGTATGTGTCGAAATACTGTAAAGATGACAACCGATCTTTAACCACTCAAGTTGTTGTGCAGTGCCACATAATAAGCTCCCAGCAGAGACTGCAAGTATTCACAGCAGAACCAATTTATTTTGTCTACTTCAGATGTAGTGTGCATGTGTGTTTTTTGGATTTGTCTAAATGAGAAAATGCATGCAGATTAAAATCTCCAAGTCTCTAATAGCATTCATGCAAGAATGGCGGTATTTGTCCTATACACGCCTGTTGACATTGAAGACTGTTTTGTGATTTCCGCTTCCAACGACACATAAACTGCACAACATCTAAAAACTTGATTTCCTTTGGTACAAAGAGAAAATTAAAAATGCCCTTGCATATAAGGAGATCACACACTATTGCCTGAAACAGCCTGATTCCACTATCCAAAGCTTCTTTCCTTCTTGCTATGATGCACAAATGTGCGTCAGAGAAGAAAAGCACTATGAACCATGAATTATCCAAAGTCCATATCAAATGACAGTCTGCTATTAGCTTACACATTCAGAGGCAACAGTAAGTCCCAGCAGAGCCTCTGGTAGAGATTACAGAAAGAAATGTGGTGGCATTTATAGCAAGCACCCAATTCATTTGTAACTATTTTTTCTTATGTAAATTATATAACCAAGAAATATCCTTTCTTTGAATCTACCAAAAAAAACAAATAAATAAATAAAATGCTGACCTCTATAAACTATAACTCTAGTATCCAATTGGCCAATTGACTATTTTAAAGCAGAACTTACTATTCTGTGTTATTTGATAAATTTGTAAAAGAAAAAAATCATTTTAGGACAATTTTAACACAATTTTACGGTCACAAGAAGCGGCTCAATATAAAGCACAGCAGCAGCTGGCAGATTCAGTCGCTAAAACAACTAGCTGCAGACAATCTGGTGTGTTTACGAGTTGCACTAATGAAATACAGCAGGTGATACAAGTTTATGAAGTTTATGTATTTATTCCCAGAATTTTAGGGTCCC
Organism: Rhamphochromis longiceps; assembly: GCF_057381845.1. Classification (NCBI taxonomy): domain Eukaryota; kingdom Metazoa; phylum Chordata; class Actinopteri; order Cichliformes; family Cichlidae; genus Rhamphochromis; species Rhamphochromis longiceps. Next base: position 29,011,529 of record NC_140565.1, on the reverse strand, counting down.
TTATTATTCATGGTGAAAAGAGTTCCTGAAGGAGAAGGAAGTCATTTGCTTGTATTTGCACCGTCATTTTTAAATAATCTAGCTCCTGCTCTCTTTATCTGCCCTATGTGTGTGTGTCTGTGTGTGTTCAGCCAAACCAGTCCAACTAAATATTAATTTAAGCCCCACTTGCCAAGTGTGGTGGATGCAGCAGAGCTGTAACAGAATCATTCTGGCTTTAATGACACAGTGCCAAGTGAATTAGACTGACAGCAATTTATTGACCCAATTTTGAAACAGAATTGCTGGAATCATCATCTTCAGTGACAAATTAGGCTCTGTATGGTAACTGCCACACAGCTACCTTGTATGTTCATAATATCCGAGCTGCTCGAGAATCATGTGCAGGGGCTCATTATTTTCTATGTTTTATTTTTTATTTACTCTTTTTTTGTAATGAATAAATAAGTGGGACGCTGGTGGCCTATTAGACGGAAAGGCACATGTAGTTGTAGCATCTTTGGTCATTTGGGAAACTTTGCAGCGTATCTCCCTCCTCCTCTTCCTATATTAATGTTTTCTTTAAGTGATCCAATAATTTCAAGAAAGAAAAAATACTTAAGTGACAGCAAAGAAAATTGAACTACATATAATATTTTCAATTCATTTGATTTACTCGACTATACTTTTTAAAGTTCCTCTCGTGCTTACTAGAAAAGAAGCCTATTTAAACAAAACAACAGGGAACAGTATAATAGCAATTGATCTGCACTGTGAATCAGCTGCTGAAGTTCAAAACGCGGGTAAAACTAAAGCAGTAGATCCTCTTTTTTTTTTTTTTTTTTAACTATTCAGGTAAATAGTCATTTTGGTGGAAAACCATAACAACCATAAACAAAAGAGTTACTAATATTTGTACCTTTCCATTATCTCTTGAAACTAGCTCCATGTTAGACAAACATGCTAATTCTGTTTGTATTTACAGATGGTTTCACAATCTGACATGCTAAACGTCAAATTTGCTTTACGGACTTTTAAACATTTCTTTAATAGACCACCAAGAGCAAAAGAAATGTCGACATTGTGTTAAATATGACTAACATTTTATCATTACAATCAACCCTAGCCAGAAGGGGCCATGCACAGTGGAATACAGATCATACAGCATTTTAATTATTTGAATATAATTATAATATTAAACTTACAACTGAAAACAATGGTCATACTTAATTTAAAGTGCTACCTTTAATTTCTCTCCTAATGACACCAGTTTTAAATCGCCTACAGCAAAATCATCCACCTGATGTTTTCGATGCAGGTCAAATAATTTCTGTCAGATACATGAGTACCCTTTGCAATTCACAATACTTTGGCAATTACAGTGAATTAGCTGTGATTTGTTAGAAAATACAATATCACCAGTTAAGGGGAAAAGGGGTTTGTTGGGAGAGATGACAAATTCAGTTTAAACACATCTGTTGATTGGCCACACAGTGGGAATTCAGGGAATAATAACTGTGACGGCAGTGGGAGAGAGCTGGGATGAAGGGATCTAAAATCCAGGAAAGCCGTTTCCCTGGCACCGTTCTTCCCTCAGAGATTACATGTCTCTCGTTTTCATCATAACATCCAAGTTGGCTTGTGACCATTAATAGGACAGACCTCAGTACTTTTCCCCACTGCAACAGGCCAGGCACACAGACCGCATCAGAGGAACTGTGTCATCTACACAGCACTGACTTACAAATGCAAAACATGACATCACAGTGCAAGCTTACTGAGAGATGTTTAAGTATATCACTTCTTTTCAAATGCGAAAACAACATAGAATTCTTTTCACAGCACTAAGCTTGAAGTACAATTATGTAGTCTGGGAGAAATACTTAAATGCTCTCAATAGGCTTAAGCATGAGGCTGCGGGCTGCATTCAGGTGGACAGCGTGGAAACGTAATATACTGTCGCTGCAGAGCACAATTCAGAGCCTGCAGTGAGTTGAGGCAGTTTCTGCACCACAGCCCTGCTGGCTGTTCAAATCATCCTCGTTCACTCGCTCAATATACCTCCACCTCTGCAGGCTGGAGCCTATATACTGCCCGCCTCATCTCTCCACAGTATTTAATGTGTTCCTTCCTTCCCACTCTTAGTTCAAACCTTTGCCAAACGCTTGCCTGACAACATATCCCGCAGCTTTTGCAGCAGACAAGTAATATGGGCTCATTCTGCAGCAGCCTGTGGCACTGACAGGAGTGGGCTTGTGTCTGCCAGAGCTGATTACTTGCCAAGATTGCTGATCAAATTGTCAAATCACCCAAACTTTCAGACAGTTTTCACTCCCACCTAGTAAAATGTGACCCGGTTTTATTTGCAGGGCAATTTCTGTAATATCTGTGCTTTGCAGACAAAGACTGATGCGACTCCAAATCAAAATTTATGGGTTTTTCTCTCATACAACTCGTACTATTCTTCTAGGAAACGAGTTCCAGTTCCAGTGTATTAAATCCCGGTCCATAATAATTTGTCTTGTATTATTACCTTTTATCTTCTTCTAGAGGAGGAAAAACATCAGGGAAACACGTGCCGGCCTCACTCAAATAAGCGTTTTTAATCTCTTTCATTAAGTTGGCATTAGAGCTTTGAGAAACTGATTAGATGCCTCATTCCTAGTGGCTGCACTGATTGTTGTTAATGGCAACCTGTATTGCAGGGGCATTGTCAGACCCTGGCTCACTCTGTTCAAGCAACTTTCTGAAACACATGGCTGTTTTAATTAGGTCTCCATTCAGATCAATGCAGCATTGCTACTGTGATCAGTATTCAGTATTTGAGTTTTCCTTAAAAACTCCCCTCACTTTCCTTCTGGTCTTGATTGTGAAGAGCCTGCTTTATATGAAGAGCTTTAATGAAAGATTATTCCGCTGTGATTTCACACTGTGGATGTGGATCTCAGAACCAAATGCAACTCCAAAAGGCAAAGAGATGAAAAAAAATGCTTTCAAATTGGTTCACTAGAATGTAGACTGCCTTGTCTAGGTATGAAATGTTTTCTTAATAAAACCTATATTATAAAGTATACTGCATTATTGTCATAAATAGCTTCTCACTGGAATATATATTAAACTAACTAATCATTGTTTCTTTGTAAGGGAGAATGTCACAGCCTATGAGCAAAGATGGAGCCTGGATCAAGTATTCTTTCTACACAGAACATATCACAGGTAAATAAAAAACAGGTTATTTAGGTTCAGTTTTATTGATGCACTACAGAAATCCGTATCTACACATGTGCTGTGCTGAGGATAAAGCCTGCCTCTCTCCTACTAGTAAATACAGTGAGTCAGAGTGGGGGAGGCAGACAAAGGCTCCAGATGCCCACTTCTGGGCTAGACCTCCCTCAGGACAGGCTCGCCTCTTCTTCGGCTTCATGATCCGGCAAGAAGCAGACTGGTGTTTCCATTAGCTTAGCCTCTAATAACAACTACACCTGGGTCCTTGTTGTCCTGCAACAAATCCCTCTCTATGTGACCCTCTTCATCCTAGTCACGCTCCAGGAAAATGAAGTACAAATGAATCTAAATATTTTGTAAGTAATATGGACAAATTTCTACAAAAAAAAAGAAAAAGATTACTGAAAATATCTGAAATATCACCCTGCCTTTGTTTATACACCACATTGTTAATCTATGAGCTTTTAAATAAAAACATTATAATATGAAACATCAGACCTGGTGGCCAAAGAAAAGTTCATGAATAAATCTCATGCCCTTAAACTGCCCACTATAGCTACACCATCATTTAATATTTGTAAAGAATAAATCAATATAATAAGTTATCAATCCCTGAGCACAAAACTAAATGGTTTTTAAGCACATTTTGCCATTTATAGGAGCTTTACAAATTTAACTTTATTTGAATGGCACAAGTTCATGTCTGGTTTTGGTTTCCATTAGGTTCACAAAGGAACCAAATTTCACTATTAAAATCTCCTTTTTTAAATATAACTACGTCTTTATTTGTGTTGAATGCAAGGCGGGGCTTTCTGCCACATCTTCTTTGAATCTTTAAAAATGTTTAATTGCCATAGCAGTACTGAAAACTGCTTTTCTATTAAATTGTTGTGGTCTAAATAGCCCAAACCTGGTCAAAAGGAGTTCTAACTTCTATCAGAGATGTTTTCTTTAAATTGGTCATTCTTTTTAATGTTTCAATTTTTACATCGCTTGTATATTTTTTCTGAACTTTATTTATCCTCTTCTTCCCCTTTAGGTATATTTAACTCATATACATAAACATGTATCTACTCATGTGAAACACAATAAGAAAATCTAGAGAAATAAAATTCCTATTTAACAACATTAAATCAGTGTTTGTATGGTCTTTCTATTCTGATTCTGATTTCTTGTATATCTACAGCATAATGGAATGTTGAAACCTTATTCATCATAATATATTGAACGTCTATTCAGTAAGAATGTATCATCACATTCAGTTACTTTTTTTTATGACACCAATGGATTTATCTCTTCCTCTGTCTTATGCATGCTTCCGTGGGACACTTTTGTGTCCCACACAGCAGTCTGAAATGCCCTGATTGACGCCTGACTCCAAGCATCCGTTCAGCCTCTTGCTTTGCAAAGCTTGTGCCAAGAGGATTAAAAATGGAGTTCTCTAGGGCCATGCCATGCCATCTGGACAGAGTTGATCTGGGAGCAGGGTTGTCAGCCAGGAGTGCTGAGTGCAAAAATACTACATAACTATATTCAAACACAGCCTTTAGCCTTTTAGAAAGACATTAAGAAACACATTTTTTCTGTGACTGTTCTGTGCATTCAGGAAGTAATACAAAATATGGTCAAAAGGAAGACAACGACTTTGTTGTCATTTATTATTACTATTTTTATTTATTTATTTTACTTTCTTCTGCCTAGTTTGATATTGCCACCTATTGTATAAAAACAATGAAATGAAATTGAAACAGGATGACTGACTAATTACGGTTAACAGGGGAGTCTTGATGTAAAGCACTGTTTTGCACTTTGAAGGCAATTACTTTCTCTAAAATAAGGCTAAACTACAGACAGGTGACACATTATATGAAAACCCATCAATGTGTCTAAGTTGAGATATGTTTTGTTTTAATGTGACTTAGAATTTATTCTACCCGTGGGTATCTTAAAGGGGGCGATCTTAATCCTGTATTTTCAGAAGGTATTTGTATATGCTGAAAAAATCTTTGTTTTTCTGAAATTAAAAGCACAGACTTTTAGAGTTTGTAATAAAAAAAAAATGCAATGAAATGGGCAGAAAAGGAAATATAGTTTTACCATGAGTCCTGTCTCTCTTTAAGACATTTAAAATGAAATATTGAGAGGACTAAATGCTAATGCCTCAATAACCTTTTTCCATAGAGTGATGTGTGTCACCTTTGATTCTCCCACCATATCTCGGTCTAACTTTAAAGGTTAAAGTGAGCCGTTGCTCTTCAATATGCCTGAGAGAGGCAAGATGACATCTGCGCTCTGCGTGGCCAAGAAAGCCAAGCATAAGTGCATTAAAAACATGCACACATGAAAATAAGAGAATTTAGGTCACCGTCAGTGACAACTGCTATACTTCAGAGGCATCTGTGAAGTTTTGATGTTTAGATGATGTAATTCTTTTTCTTTGGCGATATCTGTTGGGAATAGAAGCGGGAGATGTTGGGGTTCTTTATTAGCTTTTTCTCTTTGAGTGGTTATGGCTATTAGCAGTAACCAGCTGATGCCTCCTTTTCTGACTGGATTCCCTCACCTTATTTTCACTGCGGGCATTCCCTGTACCGCTGTATATTATCGCTTTTTTTGAAAGGTGGCATCCACATAAAGACATATTTCACAACTTCGTCCACAATCTACCCCTGAAGATGCACATATTTACACTGATGCATAGTATAAACTTATACTGATTAGCTTACCCAGTACAAGCTCTGGGGTAGCCTACTAGCTCAGACATGAAAATGGAGACCTCCACAATGGTGCTTTGTTCTACAAAGCTTAACATGTTGCCATGGTATTACATTTACTAGTCATATATGATCAGGGTCTGGTGGTGCAAAAAAAAGAAAAACAAATTTAGTTAATAGAGCCCAATAGTTCTGTCAACTCATTGCTTTAATTTTGTAGTTTTTATTTCATTGCAACACTTTACTGAACTACAAGGTCTACTATACTTTACAGTGATATACTGAGCCACTTAATGCCATCTAATAGTTGCAGTTTTTACTCAATTTCCTGATTTTGACATGCTTGTTTTATATAGAGATTTACCATTTGATTTTTGAATGAATGAATGAATGAAAGGCTTTATTGGCCACATGCAGGTTGCCCCGCAGTGGAGCATTAACATGCACTGTCCTAAATAAATTAAATTAAATTAAAATTAAATAAAATTTTTCCATACACTGCAAAAACCAGCTTGATGGATTTGCAGAAGGCTACATCATTGCTATGTATGAACAACGCTAGATTTCATGTGCAAAAACGATAATAATGAAGACTTTCTTTTCACCTCTTAAAATGAATCATCAAATGCAGTTTTGGTGATTTGGCAAATTTCAGTTTTAGCTTGTGAGTTTATTTACACTACACCTCCATCTGGCTGGTTCAGCTGCCACTCAGTCCAGGATAATGGCCCTACCCAACACTATACTCTTCAAAGCACTGCCCAACAGTCCCAACAACTTCAGAAAACCAAACACACAGATCTACGTGAATCTTCTTTTTAAAGAAATGATTAACTCGCTTCTGTTTGCAAATACAAATAAGTCATCTAATTTCAGTTGAACTTTAAATGCTCAACATCCACATGAGCTCTGGACAAAGGAAGCATCTCCAACCGTCTTTCTGATTAGAATATCCCCAGGGACCACAGCATGCATCATTGCCTCTGTGTGTGTGTGTGTGTGTGTGCGTGTGTCATTGGGAGTTTTGGGGGTGGGGTGCTTACTGGTCGGTTTAATCTGCTTGATGATGAAGATCTCCGGTACTCAGGGGACCTGATGGGGAGGGTAAAGGGTTTTGAAGAGAGGTGTTGCTCTACTGTCTTGCACCAATGCAATCACGACCGTTGCTCGCCACTGAAGCCAGCAGCGCTCACAAACGCTCTCCCTGTCTCTTTCCCTCGCTCTCTCACTCCTCCACACACTTCCTCTCTCACTCTCCGATACACGCACACACAGACTCGCACACTAGCTAACTTCACTGCTCACTGACTCGTTCGCCCTCCCTCAGTCGTCACCTTGTAACGGTACGGACACACTCGGCTTTGCTACAGCTCCTGTGTAATTCTCCAGCTATTCCAAAGCTGCTGTCTCAGTGCCTCGCGTAGCGCGTTCACTCATAAGCATCTGTTCTGATCTAGCGTGGGCTCAAAGTGTACACAGAGAGCGGGATAATGAAAGAAAGGCACCAAGGAGGAAGGCAGGGTGAGAGAGGGAATTAAAAGGAAGAGAAGGATAGAGCTTGCTCTTGCATAAAGGTGGGAGGACAGTTTGATTCAGTGAGAATTTGGATTAAGCTGGCTACGACTCCGCTCTAAAGTTACCACTAAAGGTAAGTGCATCTTCTCCTTGAGATATTTTCACTCTGCCTCTATGCATTTCACATCCTAGTTTTCGCCTCCATCTAATTTAAACTGATTTCCAGCAACTCTGCAGCTACTTGGTTTAGTTGAGACTCGTTTTACAGCTTGTTGACAGAGCTTCACAGAATAGACGGAGCTTTATTCGATTAAGTCACTGTCATCGTTTCTTTGAGACACACAGTTGAGACTCTTCTTTGCAAAAGCTAGTTAAGTGGGATGAAATTTGGATCGGCAGTGCCCTTGACAGTGTTGTAATGCCGTTTAACTCTGACGACGGCAGACATTTAGTTGTCTGCCTCTTGGACTCTGTCACGTCTCCCAGAATTAAATGAGAATTCAGTGAGTGTCAATTAGTCACATGTCAGGGAACGCTTCACTCTAAATGTGCTAACCCCATTTGTAGGTCTCCGTTATTTCAGCTCGTCTACATACAAAAGACTGTGAAGCTTTTCAACTCTGTGTACTGGAGGGTGCTCAACACTGATTAACACACCATGGTGTGTCAAGTGGCTTTGGCAAGTTTTCCTTGCGACTTCAAAATACCAACCCCCCCCCCCCCCCCCCCCCCAAAAAAAAAAAAGAAAAAAAAGAAAAACATGAACATGACCATGCTTTCCTTCTTAAAAAATCAAACTATGGTAAAATATTTAAATCAATAGCTTCAAATTAGCACTAATATCAACGTTTTTAGCTGAGAGTAAGAGCACGCAAGGTCTGATGGCTCAATCACAGGCTTGAGATTATTCTTTTTGTTTGAATAGTGTATATCTGCAACATCATTAGTTGGTAAGGCCATTCTTGTGGTGTGGAAAGGGATTAGAGAGAACAATCTAAGAGGATATCAGATAGGCTTGACAGAATCTGATTTGCTGAGAAACATTGGATCGCAGATGCAACCTTGCCCCCATTTTGCATAACAGATGCTTA